>NW_024425008.1:42231571-42338403 GCF_017311325.1 Ursus maritimus
TTTTTTTTTTTTTTAAGATTTTGTTTATTTATTTGACAGAGAAAGACAGCAAGAGGGAACACGAGCAGGGGGGAGCTGGAGAGTGTGTAGCAGGCTCCCTGCTGAACAGGGAGCCTGACGGGGCTCCATCGCAGGCCACTGGCATCATGACCTGAGCTGAAGGCAGATGCTTAATGACTGAGCCACCTAGGTGACCCAGCTTTCTCATCTTTAAAATGGGGATAAAAATTACCAGAAAAGAAATTGAATCAGTAGTCAAAAAACTCCCAACAAACAAAAGTCCAGGACCAGAGAGCTTCACAGGCGAATTCTACCAAACGTTTAAAGAGTTAATACTGGGGCACCTGGCTGGCTTAGCCGGTAGAGCATGTGTCTCCTGATCTCAGGGTCGTGAGTTCAAGTCCCATGCTGAATGTAGAGCCTACTTAATTTAAAAAAATAATAAAAGAGTCAATACCTATTCTTCTCAAACTATTCTAAAAAACAGAAAAGGAAGGAAAACTTCCAAATAAATTTGATGAGAACTGCATTACCCTGATACCAAAACCAAATAAAGACACCACAAAAAAAGAGTACTACAGGCCAATATCCCTGATGAATATAGCTGCAAAAGTCTTCAACAAAATACTAGCAAACCAAATCCAACAATGCATTTAAAAAAATCATTCACCGCAATCAAGTGGGATTTATTTCTGGGTTGCAAGGGAGGTTCAATATTCGTAAATCAATCAACGTAATAGGTCACATCAATAAAAGAAAGGACAAGAGCCATCTGATTATTTCAATAGATGTGACGAAAGCATTTGACAAAGTACAACACCGATTCATGATAAAAACCCTCAACAAAGTAGGGTTAGAGGGGACATACCTCAACATAATAAAGGGTATATGTGAAAAACCCACAGCTAACATCATCCTCAATGGGGAAAAATTGAGAGCCTTTCCCCTAAGGTCAGGAATAAGACAAGAATGTCCACTCTTAACACTTTTATTCAGCATAGTACTGGAAGTCCTAGCCACCACAATCAGACAATAAAAAGAAATAAAGGTCATCCAAATCAGTAAGGAAGAAGTAAAACTTTCACTATTTGCAGAACATGATACCATATATAAAAAACCTGAAAGACTCCACCAAAAAAACGGCTAGAACTGGTAAATGAATTCAGTAAAGTCACAAGATACAAAATCTACATCAATTATGAAGCAGCAAAAAGAGAAATTAAGAAAACAATCCTATTTACAATTGCACCAAAAATAAGATATCTAAGAATAAACCTATTCAAAGAGGTGAAAGACTTGTACTCTGAAAACCCAGAAAACCCATAAAAGAACCCACAATTATATAGTGAATCTTTGACAAAGCAGGAAAGAATATCCAATGGGAAAAAGAGTATACCTTCAACAAATGATGTTGGGAAAACTGGACAGCAACATACAAAATAATGAAATTGGATCACTTTGTTATACCATATACCAAAATAAACTCAAAATGGATTAAAGACCTAAATGTGAGACCTGAACCAATAAAAATCCTAGAAGAGAACAGAGGGAGTAACTGGTTTGAATCTGTTGTAGCAACTTCTTTCTAGATATGTCTTCTGAGGAAATGGAAACAAAAGCAAAAATAAACTGTTGGAACTACAACAAAATAAAAACCTTCTGCACAGCCAAAGAAACAATCAACAAAACTAAAAGGCAACCCACAGAATGGGAGAAGATATTTGCAAATGACATATCTGATAAAGGGTTAGTATGCAAAATACATAAAGAACTTATAAAACTCAATGCCCAAAAAACAAATAATCCAATTAAAAGTGGGCAGAAGACCCGAATAGACATTTTTCCACAGAAGACATACAGATGGCTAACAGACACATGAAAACATGCTCATCATCACTTAGCATCAGGGAAATGCAAATCAAAACTACAGTGTGATATCACCTAAAATCAAAAACACAAGAAACAACAGGTGTTGGTGAGGATATGGAGAAAAAGGAACCCTCTTGCTGTGTTGGTGGGAATGCAAACTGGTGTGGCCACTCTGGAAAACAGTTGGAGAGTCATCAAAGAGTTATGAATAGAACTACCCTAAGATCCAGCAATCACACTACTGGGTATTTACCGAAAGAATACAAAAACACAATTCAAAAGGATAGATACATGCACCCCAATGTTTATAGCAGCATTATTTACAATAGCCAAGATACGGAAGCAGCCCAAGTGTCCACTGATGAAGAAGATGTGGTATATAGCTTTCTGCCCGTGGATGTCGCTTTAACTTTAAGCATCGTTAAAGTCTCCCCTCCCATCGCCGTCATGTCTAAGTCAGAGTCTCCCAAAGAGCCTGAACAGCTGCGGAAGCTCTTCATCAGAGGTTTGAGCTTTGAAACAACCAATGCGAGTCTGAGGAGCCATTTTGAGCAATGGGGAACACTTGCGGACTGTGTGGTAATGAGAGATCCAAACACCAAGCGCTCCCGAGGCTCTGGGTTTGTCACGTAGGCCACTGTGGAGGAGGTGGATGCAGCCGTGAATGCAAGGCCACACAAGGTGGATGCAAGAGCTGTGGAACCAAAGAGGGCTGTCTCAAGAGAAGATTCTCAAAGACCTGATGCCCATTTAACTGTGAAAAAGATTTTTGTTGGTGGCATTAAAGAAGACACTGAAGAACACCATCTAAGAGATTATTTTGAACAGTATGGGAAAATTGAAGTGATTGAGATCACCACTGACTGAGGCAGTGGCAAAAAGAGAGGTTTTGCTTTTGTAACATTTGATGACCACGACTCTGTGGACAAGATAGTCATTCAAAAATACCATACTGTGAATGGCCACAACCGTGAGATAAGGAAAGCCCTATCTAAGCAAGAGATGGCTAGTGCTTCATCCAGCCAAAGAGGTCGAAGTCGTTCTGGAAACTTTGGTGGTGGTCGTCGAGGTGGTTTTGGTGGGAATGACGATTTTGGTCGCAGAGGGAACTTCAGTGGGCCAGGTAGCTTTGGCGGCAGTCGAGGTGGTGGTGGATATGGTGGCGGTGGGGATGGGATAACGGATTTGGTAATGATGGAAGCAACTTTGGAGGTGGCGGAAGCTATAATGATTTTGGCAATTACAACAATCAATCCTCAAATTTTGGACCCATGACAGGAGGAAATTTTGGAAGCAGAAGCTCTGGCCTCTATGGTGGTGGAGGCCAATACTTTGCCAAACCACGAAACCAAGGTGGCTATGGTGGTTCCAGCAGCAGCTGTAGCTACAGCAGTGGCAGAAGGTTTTAATTACTGCCAGGAAACAAAGCTTAGCAGGAGAGGAGAGCCAGAGAAGTGTCAGGGAAGCTACATGTTACAACAGATCTGTGAACTCAGCCAAGCAGTGGTGGCAGGGCCTAGCTGCTACAAAGAAGACATGTTTTAGACAATACTCATGTGTACGGGCAAAAAACTTGAGGACTGTATTTGTGACTAATTGTATAACAGGTTATTTTAGTTTCTGTACTGTGGAAAGTGTAAAGCATTCCAACAAAGGGTTTTAATGTAGATTTTTTTTTTTTGCATCCATGCTGTTGATTGCTAAATAGTCTGATCATGATACTGAATAAATATTTCTTTAAAAAAAAAAAGATGTGGTATATATACACAGAGTGAAATATTATTCAGCCATAAAAAAGCATGAAATCTTGCCATTTCCAATGATGTGGATGGAGCCAGACTGTATAATGCTAAGCCAAATACCATATGACAAATACCATATGAATTCCACTCATACATGGAATTTAAGAAACAAAACAAATGAGCAAAGGGAAAAGAAAAAAAGAGACAAACAAAGAAACACACTGTAACTATAAGGAACAAACTAACAGTTACCAGAGAGGAGGGGGAAAGGGTAAAATAAAGGGTGGGGACTAAGGAGTGCACTTGTGGTGAGCACTGGGTGGTTAAAAAAAAAAACTTGGAAAAAAATCTTAATAAATAAATAAATATAATGGGTGTACATATATGGGGGCTTGCCCATATATGGGCATATATGTACTAAGTATAATCCAAGGCACATAAGTGCTCAAAGAATATTAGCTTTTATTATTCCTAACTTTATTTTTTGATATACATATATATTATGAAATGATTACCATAGTAAAATTAGTTAACACATTCATCACCTCACACATTACCATTTCATTTGTGTGTGGTGAGAACATTTACGACTACTCTTTCAGCAACTATGAAATATATGATACAGTATTATTACTAAGAGTCATCACACTGTACATTGGGTTCCCAGAACTTATTCATCTTATAACTGAAAGTTTTTACCCTTTGACCAACATCTCCCCATTTTCTCTCCTATCCCTAGGCCCTGGCGACCATCATTCTACTCTGTTTCTATGAGTTCTTTTAGATTCCATATGGTATTTGTCTTTCTCTGCTTGACTTATTTCACTTAGAATAATACCCTGAAGGTACATCCATGTTGTTGCAAATGGCAGAATTTCCTTCTTTCTCACAGCCTGGATATTCCCCTGGGTGTGTGTGTGTGTGTGTGTGTGTGTGTGTGTGTGTGTGTGATTAATCCATTCATCCATCAACAGACACGATGTTTCCGTATCTTGGCTATTGTGAACAATGCTACAATAGACATGGGGATGCAGATATCTCCAGATAGTGATTTCATTTACTTTGAATATATACCAAGAAGTAGGACTGCTAAGTCATATGGTAGCTCTATTTTTAATTTCTTGAGGAACCTCCATATCATTTTCCATAATGGCTGTACCAGTTTACAGTCTCACCAACAGTACACAAAAGGTTCCCTTGTTCACATCCTTGCCAACACTCATCTCTTCTCTTTTTGATGACAGCCATTCTGACAGGTGTGAAGTGATATCTTATTGTGGTTTGGATTTGCAATTCCCTGATGATTAGTGATGTTGAATGCCTTTTCATGTACCTGTTGGTTGTATGTCTTCTTTGAGAAAATGTCTATTCAGGTCCTTTGTCCATTCTTTAAATAGGATTATTTGGAGGTTTCTTTGCTATTGAGTTCTGTGAATTCTTTATGTATTTTAGAGATTAACCCCTTATCAAATCTATAGTTCTCAAATAGTTTCTCCCGTTTTGTAAGTTGTTTTTTCGTTTGTTGATTTTCTTTTGCTATGCAGCTTTTTAGTTTGATGTAGTCTCACTTGCTTATTTTTGCCCTTGTTGCTTGTACTTTAGAGTCATATCTGAAAACTCATTGACAAGACCAATGTCAAGAGCTTTGCCCCTGTTTTCTTCTAGGAGTTTTATGTTTTGAGGTCTTATAATTAAGCCTTTTATCAATTGCAAGTTAATTTAATATCCATAGAATGGCTATCTGAACTTCAAAAAATCCATCTAGCATGTCCTTAACCATTTCACTCAGTTATTATCCAGTGAAATACCAAATAAATACCTTCTCTCTTGCAAGAATCACTGTTTGTTATAAGAACCTTTTTTAGAGTGGTAGCTTTATCCTATTCCTGCCTTTACCAAAGCCACTTTTGTGTTTAACTGTTCCCTCCTTCGTCCGGACTCTCCCCGATCTTTGAGAAAACAAACAGGCTCTCTAGGAAGGGATTCATTATTTCGTTCATTCATTCATGAAACAAAGCTTTTCTGAGAACTCACTACACACCAAACCCTAGGTAAGATGCTGAGGATGCGGTGCGGAGCAAACAAAAACAATTTCGGGCCCTCAGCGTGAAGTGGGTCCCCATCGCGGTTCAGATAGGGAATGAGTGCAAGGTCAAGGACATGGAGCCATCTACCCCACCCAGCACCTCAGAAAACTTGACAGGGCCCTCCCAGCGACCCAAGTCACTGTGCACTTCTTGGCAAGGCTTTGACACTGAGAGAGGACTTGGGTAAAATAAATGCAGAAAGGACGAGAGCGTCTGCAATTCAGGCAGAAAATAGGCAAACCCGGTTAAAACAAGCAAGCAAGCAAACTCCTCAAAGCAGCACGCTCTGAAAGCTTCGCTGACTCTCCCGGTCCCAGTCTGGGGAGTCACCAGGTGATCTGGAGAGAGGGCGGTGAACGTGGCGCCACTCCCGGTCTCGGGTGGACGCGGGACACCAGCTGGGGCTGCGGGGCTGGGGGCCGCCCGCAGGCGTCCCACCCGCCGCTCTCCGGATCCGGAGCTTCTGAGCGGCGCCCTGGAACCTGTGCCCTGGAACCGCGCTGCCGGGCGCGCGGTGGGGCGAGGCCGGGCCGCGGGGGTGGCGGCCCCGCCTCGGGAGAGGCGGGCCGGGCCGAGCCTATTTGAGGCGCTGAGCCACCGCCCGGTCAGGGATCGCACCACCTCAGCAGAAGCCGGCCCCGCAGCAAGCGCGCGAGCGCCGAGGCGTAGGGTGAGCGGCGGGGGCGGGGCGCGGGGGGATCCTGCTGGCGGCCGCGGCCGGGCAGGGACGAGGGCGCCCGGGCGGGGGCTGGGGGCTTGCCGGCCCTGGGGTCGGGGGCGGCGGGCGGCCGCGGAGAGGCGGGCGTCGCGTGAGGAGCCGGGCACCGTCCTGGGCAAGGGCCCGTCGCCTTTGACCCCTCGAGAGAGCGCCGTCTGAGACGCAGGGAAAGTTAGCGGCGCTTTACAGAAAGTTCCCGGGCGGGGGTGAGGGCGCGGGGCACCTCCGCGGCGACTGGCAGCCTCGGCCACGGCGTCCCGCCCTCGAGCGGGTGTGTTGTGGGGGGGGGGAGGGGGCGTTCAGCAACCCCAGCGGCCCGCCCCCGCTTGGGATTAGGAAGCGGGTCCGCCTTCCCTGCAAGCGGGGGGCCTGCCCAGGGACTCTGGAGGCGGGTCCTGCGCCCTTGACTGGGCTGCGCGGCCGCGGGACTGGGGGGCGCGCACGAGTTCTTGGGCCAGGCCAGGCCCCCGCAGCGGCTGCCGCCTCTCTCTGGGTGCAGATCGCACAGAAAATGGTGATGCCCCAGGGCCTGAGTGGGCATGGGTCTGGCTTGGCAAACAGTGCACGTCCAAACTTTTGCAAATCAGTGACTCATCCCTGCCCAGATTGGCTAATTTGGGCATTATCCCAGACTGTGCTGAGGACGCGTAGGGTGTGGCAGAATGTTGGTCCGAAGGTGCAGAGCCGCAGCGGGGGACAGCTGTTAAAACAGGTTTGAAGATGTATTCTGAATTATGAGTGCTGAAATGAAAACACTATAATGTGTCCACTCTGAGGAGTAGGCGCTGAACGCCAGTCAGGGACACAGAGGGTGAGGCTGTGACTTCGGCTTCAGGCCCACCCCTTTAAGTCAGTGATTCCCATTCCAGATACTGTGGAATCTTTGTAAAGTGACTCCTGGGAGTTGGGTTGCTGGACAGTGAAGAGGGCTGAACCACAGTGACGCAGTCTGTTTCTGGGATTCTGGGAAAGGAATGGAAGACAGTTCATCTGTGATGGTTGGGAGATGGGAACTGCTTGTTTGGGGGTTACACTTAGAATCACACCTACTCCATGTCCTGGGGAAAAGTTTGATGATGGTTTTCGAATGTTTTGAGCTTAGAAGTGCTAGAAGAATGCCTCACCTGGTTACTTAAGTAGCCGAAGAGGGGGAACACTGCCTGATTGACCCCCGAAGCTAGTTTTTTGCAGGGGTCCTTAATCAATGATGTCTCCTTATGCTGCAAACTTGCATCAGTGCTTTACTATGAAGACTTTTCACTTATTGCTAGTGAGGCCAAAAGGCCAGTGTTGGTCTCACCTATGGTTTAGGTACCTACTTGCCTAGAACCTCGCCAGCCGGACTCTACGTCTTCGCTGCAGCAGAAACCTACATTCATATATTATATAACTGGAGCATCTCGCGTTGACCTTAACTACAGTTTCTTCTAAGCTTAATGTATCTGAGACTCATGGCAACGGATCTAAAACATAGCCTCCCTCACCTGTGATGGTTTGGGAACGAGGCTGCTGCTGAGGACAGCTGGGTTAACATTCGGTGTCCAGTGCCCGAACTGGTTCTTCTGATTAAATTCTGAGTGGTAAGCCTGCCAGAGCAGTGCTTGCTGTAAACTTCCAATTTGCTGCTGACTAAGTATCATGTGTTCGCTCTTGACTGGTGTTCAGCTTTTCCATAGGGGGAAAACAATCAGTAACTGAGAGGCACAAAGTAACTTTACCTTCCTTGATACTGAGGAACTATGATAAGAAAGAAAGCCTAGTAAAGGACCAGTTTCCTTTATTCCAACTCAACATCACCGAATTTGGCTTTGGAAAGTAGACTTGTTTCAGCAAGGGCAGGAAGTAGACTGCCTCTCCTGTGTTCTTTGCAGAGGAGTGTGGGCTGTGCCTTGGGGTTCTGAGGAAATGCATTCATGATCTACTTCTCTTTCAGCTTGTATAAAGGTCAGGGCCCTTTGTGAGCAGAAATTTCAGAAGTGCTCCCAGGAACCCCAGCCCCTGGACTAATTGCTAGGTGCACCTAGAATAGCATAGTACAGTAGATAGCCACTGTTTATTAGAGGGAAAAGCTACAATTAACAGCCAATTAAAAGGTCTACATTCTGACTCACGTTTAAATTCTTTATTCCAAAGCAACACTGAACTACTTCCTGTAGGTTTTTCCAAATGTGAAGAGTCAGGTAGTATTTCCTCAATTTTTTGTTTTGCTTTAATGTAGTGTTTCTTTTCTGGCTCTTCTAAATTCTCTGATTCTGGGAATGGCAGGATGGAGTTCACATGTCTGTAGTATCTGTAGGGTGAGAAGATTTTTTTTTTACATTTGATTGTGTCTCTGTATAATTTAGTTCATTTAAAAGGAGGGAAGAAAGGAAGGGAGGGAGGAAGGAAGGAAAAGAAATTTTCCAGGCAAGAAAGATATTTATCCAAATAGATGTTTTTTAAAGTTCTAAGGTTGCTAACCTTGATTTCAAAAAAGCATCAGTCATGGTCTTTTTTCGAAAAAGAGAACTGATGGTTGAGAATTAACATATCAAAACAGTGCATACCTGATTTTTGGAGAAGTACACTTTATTGGTTTAAATGTGGTTATAATTAGCAAAGTGACTGTGCAAAATGGCATCGTGGTATTCAATACTGTGTGTATTGAAGCTTACTGAATGAGTCACCCAGCTAGTTTTCTGACAAAAACATGATCTCTTTTTTTAATTTGCTTACAATTTCAACATGTTATGTAGTTCTGAATGAATAAGTCAGAGAATTAATTTCTAAGTGAAGTAATTAACACTTTTAAAGGACTATGACTATGGACTCTGAGTAACAAACTGAGGGCTTCAGAGGGGAGGGGGGTGGGGGAATGGGATAGGCTGGTGATGGGTAGTAAGGAGGGCACGTATCGCATGGTGCACTGGGTGTTATACGCAACTAATGAATCATCGAACTTTACATCAAAAACCAGGGATGTATTGTACGGTGACTAACATAATATAATAAAAAAATATTATTAGAAAAATTAAAAAAAATAAAGGACTATGCCTTAAAATTTCAGAGTGAGGTTTTACATTTAGTGTAAAATGTGCCTGCACTAAGAGTGAGGATGCTTGGACCCTGGTTGTTGACCTGCTAAGAACAGAATGACTTTGGGCCACCATATTAGCTCTCTGAGCCTCAGTTTCCTTACCTCTAGAATGGGAATATTAACTTTCCCCTGAAAATCTTATAAGATCATTATCAGAATGAGAATAGGAAAAGTATGGGAAAGTGCTTCATAAACTGAAAAGCACCACATTAATGCAGGGTGTCATTATTCTAATGGGCTTGTCTAGTGTGTCACAACATGATGCAGACTGTCACCCAAGGCTTTCTGTGAAACACAGTGGAAAGAAAGTGAAATCTGCTTTGTTCCTCAACTTGTCTTGGTTGGAGCTGGAAATAAGCTGAATATGCTTGAGCAGAGACTTCTAGAAGAAATGTTACATTTTGAAATGTTAAAAATGCTGTCTTTAGTTTTTAGTTGTAATCAGCCTTAAAACACATCTTAGTTTGATTGGAGTTATATTAATATGACACCTTCTTAGGCCCATGGTACAGATTTAGCTAGTTTTAACTAGTGAAACTAACTTTCTGGTTTTTATTGACCTGCGTATCTCAGCTTCTGCAGGGTTACACATGCCGATCAGCCTAGACAAGTGCTTCTCAACCAGGCACAATTCTCCCTCTCCCCCCAACCCCCAGGATATGCGGCAACATCTGATGACATTTTTGGTTGTCACAATTGGGAGGTGGGAGATTGTGCTGCTGGCGTCCCGTGTATTGAAGCCATGGGTATTGGCGTACGTCCCATAATGCGCAAAACAGCTTCAACTCCCCCGAAGTATCCCACCTGAAATGTCAGAGGTGCTGGGGTCAGCACGAAGCCTTTACAGAACAGGAATATCTAAGACAAGTCAAAACACTTATAAAGTTATAAGTCTGGGTCTTTGGTACATTGTGCAGGAATGGAAAAAATTTGTGTAATCAAACGAACTGAACTGTGAAGTTCAAGATTGTTTCCTGCTGGCGTTCAAAATGAGAGAGGCTTTGTTTGCTTAAGAAATGCCCCTTTTGGCGCCTGGGTGGCTCAGTCATTAAGCGTCTGCCTTCAGCTCAGGGCATGATCCCGGCGTTCTGGGATCGAGTCCCACATCAGGCTCCTCTGCTGGGAGCCTGCTTCTTCCTCTCCCATTTCCCTTGCTTGTGTTCCCTCTCTTGCTGGCTGTCTCTCTCTCTGTCAAATAAATAAATAAAAAATAAAAAAAGAAATGCCTCTTTTGGGGCGCCTGGGTGGCTCAGTCCATTAAGCATCTGGCTTTGGCTCAGGTCATGATCCCAGGGTCCTGGGATCGAATGGGATAGAACCCCACGTCCAGGGTCCTTGCTCAGTGGGGAGTCTGCCTCTCCCTCTCCTTCTCCCCCTCTACCCCACTCTTGCTCAAGCTCTTGTGCTCTCTCTCTCTCTCAAATAAACAAATAAAAATCTTGAAAAGAAAGTGTCCTTTCTGAGGCGCCTGTCTGGCTCTGTTGGTAGTGCGTGCAACTCTCAATCTTGGGGTTGCGAGTTTGAGCCCCACGTGAGGGTGTAGAAATTACTTACACATAAAATCTTAGAAAGAAAGAAAGAAAGAAAGAAAGAAAGAAAGAAAGAAAGAAAGGTCCTTACTTTTCCTTTTCTGTAACAATGCTTCTCTCAAGTTCCTCCTGCGGTGGCAACACACTTTCTAACCAGCGGAAGCCTTTTGGGGAAGGAAGCTGAAGCAGAGGAGCACCTGACTTCTGCTTTCAAAGATCAAATGCTACAGGAAATACGGAACATAAGCCCTGGGAGGGTCACTGTGACTTCCCAGTCAAATTGCCAGCAGTTTCCCATGTTAGAAGATGGATACGGTGGGGGGCCTGGGTGGCACAGCGGTTAAGCGTCTGCCTTCGGCTCAGGGCGTGATCCTGGCATTATGGGATCGAGTCCCACATCAGGCTCCTCCGCTAGGAGCCTGATTCTTCCTCTCCCACTCCCTCTGCTTGTGTTCCCTCTCTCGCTGGCTGTCTCTATCCTGTCGAATAAATAAATAAAATCTTAAAAAAAAAAAAAAAAGAAGATGGATACAGTGATACCCTAAACTGTTTCCAAATAATGTTTGAGAATGCCCACCTTTAAAAAAAAGATGTGCCAAGAAAAAAAACAAACCTTAGTAGAAGGTAATATTTAACTGTGGTATATGTAACAGCAAAGAATGATAAACCATCTGAGATGTATAAATGGAGGACATTAAGTCCTGAGAGGAGTTCTGCCTTTTTTTTTTCCCCCAAAGTCTAATATTTTAGATTTTTAGGACCTATCAATTAGTATCCCTTGGCGGGGGGTAATGTCATTTCTTAAAATAATTGAGAAAATATCACAAGTGGGCAAGTCAAGGGAAAAGAGATTCTGATTGTTTAAGATCCAGGCCACTTTGGCTATAGCACAGGTGATCCTGACCCAAGACAACTCACCCAGGCCTCAGGAGTCCAAAGCTGCCCTCTTCCCCTCACTGCCAGGACACCTGCAGTGGGAGCAGGTATAAAACATCTTACATGATTAGAGACTTGGCATAGGGAGAGGAGAAGGAGTGATGTGTCAAGGCCACCCCTTGAGTCAGCTTTGGGCAAAGCGGACTCTCTTTGGTAGCATCCTACCCAAATATGTTTTCCTTCATATTGCCTGACTTCTTTTCCTTTCTTGTCTTTTCTTTGCTTTTCACCCTAGTTTGTTAATACTGCCAGAGTTCCATTTGGAGTAACAAATAACTTAAAAAAAAAAAAAAAAGCAGATGCATCTTGTACCTGCCTTTCTTCTTCTTTGCTCCACACCCGGATCTTACCTCTCCTTTAAGGCTTAGCTCAAACACCACCTTTTCCCTTCTTAGAAGTAATAGTTCTAGGCACACCTGGGTGGCTCAGTCGGTTAAGCATCTGCCTCCAGCTCAGGTCATGTTCCCAGGTCCTGGGCTCGAGTCCTGCATCGGGCTCCCTGCTCGGCGGAGAGCCTGCTTCTCCCTCTGCCGGCTGCTCCCCTTGCTTGTGCGCTCTCTCTCTCTCTAACAAGTAAATAAAATCTTAAAAAAAAAAAAGTAATAGTTCTAGTTGTGACTCCCCATCACATAGTCTGGCTCACAGCGTTGATCCCTTGTGATCCCTGCTGGCCTGTGAGCCCTTTGACCATACAGATCTTGGCCTATCCATCTTCAAACCCAAGCAAGAGCCCGCACAGTGCCTGGCCCAGAGCAGGCATAAATATGCGCAAACGAGGGAATCAATAATTGGCAGCAACTGCATCTAGGGGCATTGGTTTCAAATCTCAGGAGGAATCCATCAACTCTGCTTTCCTGCTGAAACCCAGACGAGGGCATGGGGGTTGATCTTGGGAACAAAAGGGGCGGTGGGTGATATTAAGAGGCTAAACCCTTTGTAAGAGGTGGAGGAAAAAGCATCCAGGAAGGAAGGTGAGGAGGACCACAGATGAATCAGGACTGTTTGTGTCTTCACCAAGGAAGGAGCAGAACATTTTCTTCCTCATTCATCGCTCTCCTGTGTTGTATGGCCTCTTACTCCCAGGATTCAGAACCCAGGCTGGTATGATTCGAGTTTAAAATTATGAGTTAAATAGGGCTGGGTGATCTAGCTGGACTGCATCCCTGCTAGGGCTTGCTTTGTGGTTCCACACTATTGGTTTAGGCATATTTGGGGAATAAACTCGCTTGGTTAGAAAAATGCCTGTGGATCACCTAGAACTGCCCAAGGAACTATTTGTGATGTTATCTAGAAACTGGTAAAATCTTCTAGGATCAAATGATAACCTGTCTTTTTTTTCCCTTTCAGGAAAATGGCAGACAGTTTTTCAGTAAGTGTTTTATATCTGTTTTCGTACCATAGTATACACTCCATGTGGGTTGGGGGCTTTCTTCTTTACCACCAGACATCCCCTTCTAATTCTCTCACCCTGCGGCTTCCTCTGGCCTTACCTGCCCACTAAGGGCTTATTAGCTGAAGTCCTGTTTCTCCAGCAGTAGGTTCAGGAAGAAAGCCAGGCAGATAGAGGCCTGGGACTCACTAACAGTAACTCCTCCACTGAGGAGCCTGGGACAGAAACAGGTAGATTCTGTGGGCAGGAGCTGAGAAATAATATGAGCAAAGGGAGTGTGGTGCAGTCCGAGTATCCTGATTTCTGCGGTTATTCTTCTCATGTCAGTTAGAGAGGATGTGCTTTTACATAGAGGAAGGCTAGCTCCTGACTTTGGCAGATTATGAAAGGCAGCCCTCCTGATCTGAGATGATGGGAAGCAAGAATAAAGGGAGGCAGGAGATACAGCAACTGTGCAGACACCCCATGAGGCAGAAAGAAGCAGGGAGCTACCCCGGCTTCTCCCTTCCTCCACTCTTTAGTCTCCTGCCAATGCTGCCCCTTAGTCAGACTCATCTGGAAGCCTGGAAACCCCCATCTGCAGGAGTTAGCTCCCCTGTATCAGCACCAGGCAAGGAGAGGGATGGATTTGACCAGTACATTGCCACATTGGCAATATGGCAGGACTGACTCTTTGCTGTCAAACGTGGAACTCATGGAACTATGAGAACTCAGCCCCATCACCCTGACCACCTGCTGTAGGGCGTCTTTTCATCTGAACCATATAGTTGCTTGACTGTGATAAGCCTTGGTCAAAAAAACAGAGGTAAGGCAAGTACAGGCCTATATCAGAAACCACTGTGCGTGGCCATGAACCTGTTGTGGCTGCCAGAGACAGACTTGTGGTTCTGTTAGAGGTCAGAAATGGGACTAGAAGCCCTTTGAGAGCCACTAAGAAGGGGACCACACCTTCCAGAAATCCTCTTCTGGAATGGTCTTGTGAAACCGGGATGGAGACTCTTATTAAGCCATCCTTGTTCTTTGCAAGGAAAAGTCTATGCCATTGGATAGTTGTATTAACTTTACCATGTAGTTAATATATTGACTTTATAGGGCCAAAAAAATATAGCAATCATTATTAGAATAATAATCCATCAATAAAATGCACTCTTTATGGAAAGACAAGTCATGTTGAGAACTGTAAATTGCTTTGCTTTCCATTTTCTATATGGCTCTCTTCCTCTCCATACAGACAGTAATCAATCTGGAATCCCACTTACTTAATGGTATGATCTGGCCTTTTAACACAAATAAACTTTGAAATTTTACAATAGTTTTAGATTTACAGAAAAATTGCAAAGATAATACAAAGAGTTCCCGTATACCCTACGCCCACTTTCTTCTATTATTAATGTCTTACATTAGTATGGTACACTTGTTACCATTAATAAACCAGTACTGATACATTACTACTAAAAAAAAAAAAGAATAAAGTGATGAAGTATATATAATCTCAAAGTCTAATTTTAGTTTTAGGAACTGCGAACTATTTAATAGGTGGAAAAAGTTTTATTGATACGAATTTCATACCCTTACCATAGCCCTCTACTTAGATCACATATTTCTGTTTTCCTGAAAATTCTGTTTTTGTGAGTGTTTTTCATCCCGTAATTGTCGATGTCTTTCTTTCCAGCTTAACGATGCTTTATCTGGGTCTGGAAACCCAAACCCTCAAGGATGGCCTGGTCAATGGGGAAACCAGCCTGCTGGAGCAGGGGGCTACCCAGGGGCATCTTATCCTGGTGCCTACCCTGGACAGGCCCCTCCTGGCGGCTATCCTGGTCAGGCCCCTCCTGGCGGCTATCCTGGTCAGGCACCTCCAGGAGTCTACCCTGGACAGGCCCCTCCTGGCGGCTATCCTGGTCAAGCCCCTCCTGGTGCCTACCCTGGAGCCTACCCTGGCCCGACAGCACCTGCTTATCCTGGACCACCTGCACCAGGAGCCTACCCTGGGCAACCGAGTGGGCCTGGGGCCTACCCGCCTCCTGGGCAGCCAAGTGCTCCTGGAGCCCACCCTGCTGCTGGCCCCTTTGGCATCCCTGCTGGACCACTGGTAAGACGGAATCAGGCGTGATTGTGATCAGGACAAAGCTAATGAGGAACCGACACAGAGATTGTCTGGCGTGTTGGTGCCATTACTCTGCTGTGCTCTGGCTGGGAGCTGGTTCTGAGCGCCAACCTGCAGAGGGCTGCAGAGAGACTGGAAGCTGTAAACTCGCTGCTTAGAGCCACTTTTCAAGGACCAGTCATGGTGTATGTCAGCCCAATAGAAAAAATCATTGTTTGTACTGAGTTTAGTATATGTTCTGTTAGTATAAAGAGAAGCTAGTGTATCTTTTGAAGACATTTGTAAAGCAGCTTTAATATAAATGAAGTTAAGATCACAGTAATGGGGGGACACTTTGGTTAGTATTATTGATAAACACTGACTCACGCCGACAGTGTGCTTTTACATGGATGATTTCATTTAACCCCATATCTGCCCCATAAGATACTGTTATTGTCCCTACTTTACGCACGAGGAAAGGGGACAAGAGAGAGTTATACAGTTTGTCTGGGGTCATGGGGGAACGTGTAGGGAAACCAAGGTAATGTGGTTTTGAAAAACCTTCTAAAGATAATTTTGTGATCTAAGGATTGAATTTTCATTTATATTAAAACCTATTTTAGTAAATAAATTCTAAGGGTAAAACCTAACTCCTGGGGCCTCTAGACACATCTCAGACACAGATCCCTCCCTTCCAGATGTATAGTCTAGTCGGGAGATAATATACAGATGTGGGGAAACTGTTCAGTAGCCGCCTGGAATCAGACCCTTCCAGGAGCGTGTGGACGTTGGCACAAGTAGCGTCTGACCTGCTTTTCGGTCAGCCTAGAGGAGAGTACAGAGAAGGCGCTGGGAGTGTGGGCAGCACTGGGCAGGCATTAGCTGACTACAGTTAGTCATTTGCAGGTAGATGGGGACGTGGAGGCTGTGGCAAGGAAGAGGCAGATGTGGGAGAGGTTGCAGAGGAGGAGCCCCAGGAACGAGTGATTAGGTCTTAGTCCGGGATGATGGAGTTTTCAAGGCTGGATAACTGGAGCACCAGCCACGGGTCAGCCCAGACCGGGAACTCAGGAAGGAGACGGGGCGGGGGTGGGGAGAAGAAGAGACAATTCCAGTTCACACCTGTTGGATTTAAGGCATCTGTAGGAAATTCAGATAGGAGGAGGCATGGGGCCGGAGAGAAAAGACTTGGGTGGTGGTTGAACCCGGGGTGAAGAAATTATTAAGGGAAGAGAGAAGAGGCCAAAGGGAGTTTGGGGAATATTTACAGCACCTTGAACCTAGATCGTTAATACATTTTTGTGGGAGAACTAGGGAATGTATTAAATGAACAGTGTTCATTCCACAAATATTTAGTATCTGCCATGTTCAGAGCCCCCTGTTGATGCCATGTAAGGAGAACTTATGAGAACTCACAAGCCCTCAGGGAGTAAATGACTGTGATGAAGAATGTTGTGTGACCAGGTTCTTAAGAGTGGCACGGGGCGCCTGGGTGGCTCAGTCGTTAGGCGTCTGCCTTCGGCTCAAGGCCTGATCCCAGGGTGCTGGGATCGAGCCCCATATTGGGCTCCCTGCTGGGAGCCTGCTTCTTCCTCTCCGACTCCCCCTGCTTGTGTTCCCCCTCTCACGGGCTATCTCTCTCTCTCTGTCAAATAAGTAAATAAAATCTTAAAAAAAAAAAGAGTGGCACAAAGTTGTATAGCTAAAACCGATACAATTATATCTCAATAAAAATAATTTTAAATAAAGAAGAGTGGCACAAAAATGTTAATGTTGATTGCAAGGTCTAGCTTAAACCTTTCTGAAAAATAGTCCAACTGAATGAATTATAGATTGGGACTGCCTGAGTAATGAGAGATACAGTGCTCCAAAAGGAAATATGTTCTGTCTTTGGCACCAATTAACTGATGATTTTCTTCTTCCTTTTTTTTTTAAGATTTATTTATTTATTTATTTGAGAGAGAGAGAGTGAGAGAGAGAGCACAAGCAGAGGGAGGGGGCAGAGGGAGAGGGAGAAGCAGACTTCTTGCTGAGCAGGGAGCCCAATGTGGGGCTCGATCCCAGGACCCCAAGATCATGACCTGAGCTGAAGGCAGATGCTTAACTGACTGAGCCACCCAGGCGCCCCTTGATGGCTTTATTCTTGATTATTACTTGTGCAGGTAGGAAGCCTTATCCCTTTAGGCCCTGGGCAGGGTGACCCGAGAGTCCGGAAAAATGGATTAAATTAGCGTTATGTGTTAGTCATATTAGCAACATATATTTTTTTCTTTCCCCAAGAAGACATGACTCCTTATTGATATGTGTTATGTTTTTTATTCCCAGACCGTGCCTTATGACCTACCTTTGCCTGGAGGAGTCATGCCTCGCATGCTGATAACAATTCTGGGCACAGTAAAGCCCAAAGCAAACAGGTAAATACAATATTAGCAAATCAAATATATCTGTCTATTTTGAATTTTAATAAAATATTTAAAACTATGCATTGAGAATTCTATACCATCGAATAGGATTATCACATAAATCAATGTGTGTTCCCACCAAGGGGACAAAATATCCCTCACTAAATCTTGTTTTTCTCCCAGAACCACCATGACACAGTTCTACTCTTTTTTTTTTTTTTAAGATTTTATTTATTTATTTGAGAGAGAGAGCATGAGCATGAGTGGGGGGAGAGGCAGAGGGAGAGGGAGAAACAGGCTCCCTACTCAACAGGGAGCCTGATGTGGGACTTGATACCCGGACCCTGGGATCATGACCTGAGCTGAAGGCAGACACTTAACCGACTGAGCCACCCAGGCGCCCTGAAACAGTTCTGCTTTGTGAGGACAAAGAGAAAGAGCAGACAATCCATACAGAAAAACCTAGGTTCTTCCTGGCAGTGAGAACCTAAGAATTTAAGGGAAGGACAGCCTTTGTCATGTAATGCTTGGCCATCCCTCCACCTCTGAGCCATATCTTGTCTAAAAAACCAAGCATGCACTTTATATCTAGGTGCCCATCAAAAATTAGGGTCAGAAACA
Organism: Ursus maritimus; assembly: GCF_017311325.1. NCBI lineage: Eukaryota > Metazoa > Chordata > Mammalia > Carnivora > Ursidae > Ursus > Ursus maritimus. The sequence continues at coordinate 42,250,028 of NW_024425008.1, forward strand.
CAAAGATGGTGGTGGGCGTCATTTTGAGTTGATCTGAGAGCTTGCTCATCATACCACTGTCTCCTCATATTTGTACAGATGACCCTGCAGTCGTGCAGGTCACAGTGCCGTCTCAGATCTGGTGAGCTTGACCTCCATTTCCACTTTCCTACTGGGCACATCAGCAGAGTCACAGATTCCCATGGGGTCAGCCAGGTCTACAGATGTTAAGTGGCGGGATGGGGGAACCCCAGTCTTCTGAGTAGACGCTATTTACGTCAAGATTTAAAAAGATCCTACAAGTTAAAGACTTCCTCAAAAGAAGTCAACCTTTGCCATTGGAACTGGTCTGATGGAGGTGAGCTAGGATGGAGTGAGCCTCTGAGCTAATTTAGGGAAATCCATGCTGATCTATGGCTGCCTTGGGGTGGCTGGCCCTTGTTAGTACCACTGGTTATATTTACATGTAACACAAGCAGGTTAAGGATGTCCTGAAAACATCCAGTGTGCCTGTCCCTGAGGTTAGTGGTACCATTAAAGCTCCTGCAGCCATAAATTAATCTGTGTTTCTGGGTTTTATAGACAGTGCACAAAAGGGACAAGTCCAAGCTATGTGCACAGGTTTACAGGAATCCGTAAACAACCTCTGTGAATCTGTCCCCTTGCTCCTGGTGGATCAATGGGAACCCCCTTTTCTATTACAGGAAATGGATTCAGCCTCTGATACAATCCTTTTACATTCAGCTAGCCCATTCACACGTACCTCCAGCCGGCCTTCTCTGGTTCTGTGTGGTAGCCAGTACCCTAACCCCCCCCCTTCTTTCCACACAGCCTATAGAGCTTCTCTAAACGCAGTGCTTACTTGCACAATAAAGCTTGTCTCACAGGCAGTTACCAAATGTATATATCCCCTGCCCTTGTCCTTATCCATCTTTCCTCCCCCAATAACACAGAACCCAGCAGCACAGCTGAGCCTGAGCACCCAGCATTCACGATTTGGGAGTATCTGCTCTCCTCCCTCAGCCACATTCACACAGAACCACGGTGGTGCGTTGGCCTTATTGAGGGTTTTTGCACTAGAAACTTCAGCTCCAGTAACGCTAGAGGTGTAGTCAGAGACTGTGGCAGATTAAAACTCATTTAGGTGGAAATGGTGAAGATGGTAGTAAACTGAAAAAATGGTTGCTTGGTTCTGCAAAATCTATGTGAGGAATTACCTGAAAAAAAGAATGTTTAAGGTGATAGAGATGGCAAGATCTTCCTGTTCACTGCAGGGAAAATACAGCCATTGGATTTTTTGAGTCAAACACAAATGCTGTTGCCATCTGACTATTTTGGTCCTCTCCCTGGGAATTTAATCATTGGAAGATACATTTGTGGTTGTATGTGTCTGTTACTGGGTAAATGAAAATGCTCAAGGAATCATTGTTAATAGGTCTAGAGTGTAGACCTTGCTTTCAAATGAGAGCCCCGGCTGATTCTGATGTTAGTGTTCCAGGGAACACACTTGGAGAAGCTGAGCGATAGGGTTAAGACTTGAACAGTCCGAGGCCTCACGTTTGCATTAACATCCAAGGAGAAGGAACAAGGTCAGAAAGTTAAGCCAGCACTTCCATTAATTCCACGTGACGTCAGGGAATGTTTAACACATTTATTGCCATGACTTTACAACATAGCAACAGGACACTGAACATTATGTTTATCTCATGCCTGTTATTTTAGGACTCGGTTTTTGGTTAACTATAAGAAAGCAAGTTATTTGATAGCTTCCATTTATGTGACTGGCTTGCCTTTAATAGGTATTAAAAGTAACTGGCAGGGCAGGCCCGAGGTAAGCGTTATTATTTGCCATGTAAAGCATAAAGTGCCCTCAAGGCGGCCCTAAGCTTCTATTAGGAGACCTTGAAGAGTTTTCATAGTAGAGGCAGTAAAGAGGGAATGACAGCTGAATGGAATGATGTGACCAAAGACAATGAGGCCAAAAAAAAAAAAAAAAAAAAAAAAGGACCACATAGTGCCTCGCTTACTTTCACAACCTACAAGAACACATTAAATACCAGGCCTGGTATACGTTTCAGTTGAAGCCATGCTCTGGTTTGTCTGCTTCCGTTTCGAAAATGTTCCTGTATTTTATAAAATAATTGGATCTTTAGATAATTACATGTTCTTCACTTGATGCGGATGTACAACTTGAATCATGTTACTAACTCTGGTCTTTGGTTTAAAACAGACTTGCTTTAGATTTCAAGAGAGGGAATGATGTTGCTTTCCACTTTAACCCGCGCTTCAATGAGGACAACAAGAGAGTCATTGTTTGCAATACAAAGCTGGATAACATCTGGGGAAAGGAAGAAAGACAGATGGCTTTCCCGTTCGAAAGTGGTAAACCATTCAAAGTAAGTTATTGCTACTATTATATATTGATAACACATATCATCAATGGGGAATCACTCTACAACCACTAGGCACCTGAAATGAATTTATCAGCTATCCTGGGACACCTAACGGGTACATCCACTCTCCATCCCCGGGGGCCCAGGCGCAACAGGACTGGCACACTCCCCAGCTCCATTCCCGCCCTTCACCATTGTCCCTGTTACCACACCTTTGAGTTTAAGCTTTTCTGGAAATGAGAAAAGTAGCATCTTTAATAAAAAAGGCAGAAGGGGGTGCCTATGCGGCTCAGTCGGTTGTGTCCGACTCTTGATCTCAGGGTCCTGAGTTCAAGTACCATGTTGGGCTCCATGCTGGGCGTGGAGTGCACTTAAAAAAGAAAAAAAAGGGCAGAAGGTCTCAATAGTACAGTTGGGCTGAGACTTAGTGCCTTAATACAGCATAATTGGCATGGCAATCAAAGCTAATTTTTAAAAATTCTACAATTAAGACGTTTTATGAAAAAATTTTTATAGATTTTCAAATTAAAAAGACCTCCATCTTTTCCCCTTTCTCCCAACCTCACAAAGGTTGCAACTTAGTTAATATCTTTCCAGTATTTTCTATGACATACAGCACTATTTTTAAAACTTTTATTTATTAAATAATCTCTACCCCTGAACTGATGACCCCAAGATCAAGAGTCACATGCTCTACCAACTGTCCCAACACACTTTGTTTTTAAGCAGTGGTTAAACAAATACTAGGTCCACAGTATTGGGTTAGGTTGACGGTTGAATGGGCAATGAAACAACTAGACTGTAAGCTCCTCAAGGGCGGGGACTTATAGGGACCATACTCTATATTTGGTGGACATCTTCTCACATTAGAACGTTGTTTTTTTTTTTTTTTAAGATTTTATTTATTTATTTGACAGAGATAGAGACAGCCAGCGAGAGAGGGAACACAAGCAGGGGGAGTGGGAGAGGAAGAAGCAGGCTCATAGCAGAGGAGCCTGATGTGGGGCTCGATCCCAAAATGCCGGGATCACGCCCTGAGCTGAAGGCAGACACTTAACCGCTGTGCCACCCAGGCTCCCCTGAACGTTGTTATTTAATAGCATTTCATGGCTTAGATATGTGCTAAGTCTATGAGTACCCTATGGATGATAATTTGGAGTATGGAAATACTCCAAACAAATAAAACTTTATTTGGTTTATTTATTTCACTTAGATACTGTAATAATGGTCCTTATAAATTTTTGCTTCCTAGAACAAGAATTTTATTCCAAGAATGTACATATTTTAAAAAAGATTTTCTTTGAGACAGAGCGAGAGAGAAAGAGAGAGAAGCACAAGCGGGGAGCAGGGGGAGAGGGAGAAGCAGACTCCCCACTGAGCAAGGAGCCTGAGGTGGAGCTTGATCCCAGGATCCTGGGATCATGACCTGAGCTGAAGGCAGATGCTTAACTGACTGAGCCACCCAGGAGCCCCTCAAGAATGTACATATTTAAAATTTAGATAAGATATTGCGCAAGTACTGCTTCCAAAAGGCCGCAAGGATAAACACGTTCACTAACTGTTGGAAGAATGTTTCCGCTACTCTGGCCCAAACTGGTTATCAATCTTCACAACATTTGTCACCCTAGCAGAGGATTCCTACTTTAGTATTTTTATTTTCATTTATTTATTGAAGTACAGTTGACACAGGATGTTACACTAGTTTCAGGGGTACAACCCAGTGATCATCCCTATGTTACGCTAATGCTTACACCTGTCACTATACAACGCTATTACAGTGCCACCGACTGTATTCCTGTTCTGCACCTTTCATCCCATCACTGGAAGCCTGTACCTCCCACTCCCCTTCACCCATTTTGCCCATCCCCATACCTCCCCTCCCCTCTGGCAACCATCAGTTTGTTCTCTGTATTTATGAGTATATTTCTGCTTTTTGTTCATTTGTTTCTTCCTTTGATTTTTTCGATTCCACATATAAGTGAAATCATGGTATTTCTCTGACTCATTTCATTCTTTCTCTGACTTATTTCGTTTAGCATAACATCCTCTAGGTCAATCCATGTTGTCACAAATGGCAAGATAACATTCTTTTTTATGGCTGAGCAATATTCCATTGCATCTATATAGAAGTCTATATACCATATATCTTTATCCATTCATCTATGGATCCACGCTTGAAGTGCTTCCATATCTTGGCTATTATAAACAGTGCTGCAGTAAACATAGGGGTGCATATATCTTCTCACACTAGTGTTTTCATTTTCTTTGGGTAAATACCCAGTAGTGGAATTACTGGATCATATAGTATTTCTATCTTTAATTTTGTGAGGAACCTCCATACTGTTTCCCACAGCAGCTGCACCAATTCACATTCCCACCAAGGGTACGTGAGTGTTCCTTTTTCTCCACATCTTCGCCAGCACTTGGCGTATTTGTATTTTTACTTTTAGGTGTTAGCCATACAAAAACTTTGTTTTTATGGAGACACATTATTAGTCTTTACCTTTATCGCTTCACCTTATCTTTCCCTCTCTCGTTTTATTTTGCTTGAATCTTTGAATATCAATCTGTGGAGTTTATTTTTGCTGCAGTTTTTTTTTTTTTTTTTTTTTTTTTTTTTTTTTTTTTTTTTGCTTTTTGTTTCGTTGTTTTTATTTGAGAGAGAGAGGGTGAGAGTGTGCAAGTAGGAGGAGTAGGCAGGCAGAGGGAGAAACAGACTCCCTACTGAGCAGGGAGCCCGATGCGGGGCTCGATCCCAGGACCCCATCCCAGGACTCCAGGATCATGACCGGAGCTGAAGGCAGACACTTAACCAAATGAGCCACGCAGGTGCCCCCACAGTTCCTTTTTTGGACTTCAGTCAGTTCCACAGATATTCATAAAGATGAAACGTGGGGCATTCTGAGCTCGGGCCAGACCGGCTTTGAAATTAACGAGCATTTCTAACACTTCTGTGTATGTGCCATTCCAGATACAAGTGCTGGTTGAACCTGACCACTTCAAGGTTGCAGTCAATGATGCTCACTTGTTGCAGTACAATCATCGGATGAGAAATCTCCAGGAAATCCGCAAACTGGGAATTTCTGGGGACATAGATCTCACCAGTGCTTCACACGCTATGATATAATCTTAAAGGGGAGGATTTAAAAAAAAAGAAATTGAATATAAACCCTTACACATTGAAACTTCATGTTTCCTGACTGAAAAATTTTACCTTCATTCATCACTGTCCTTGTAAATCATCCATTTAATAAACATTCTAAGAGTTCCTCATCTTTGTGTATCATTTAATTGGGGCAATTTATTTTTTTTTTTTTAAGATTTTATTTATTTATTCGACAGAGATAGAGACAGCCAGCGAGAGAGGGAACACAAGCAGGGGGAGTGGGAGAGGAAGAAGCAGGCTCATAGCGGAGGAGCCTGATGTGGGGCTCGATCCCATAACGCCGGGATCACGCCCTGAGCCGAAGGCAGACGCTCAACCGCTGTGCCACCCAGGCACCCCTGGGGCAATTTATTCTTGATAACGCACAACGGACTCAGTAGAAAAGGAATATGTGGCAATATCAATACTGCATTTGAGTCTCCCAGGGTTTTCTATACTTACTAAAATATTTTTAAAGAAAATATTGTTTTACTGTCTTTCAGAGTTTCATAAAAACCAGAACATGCTACAAGGAAATCATTCTCCCATTTTTTTACTTAAGGAAGGATATATTCAGGAATGAGAAAAGCACGAAGTGCAGCTGTTGGTGACCCACAGTTACTGTTAGCATTCTGTGTATTTCTTTTCATTCCTTTTAACTACTTTTTCTCTCTAAGCTAAGCTGTTTTCAAATCCATATTTGATAGCAATATGAGACAATCTTGCTGTAGGTTCTTTTGGTTTTTTATGAAATCTCCATATTTGTAGAGGAAAATGAAGCTCTTAATTAGATATATCATCAGCTTGAAAAATTTAATAGTTCTCATTGCCAACATTCTTAACCATGCCTTTCTGCCCCTCCTCATTACCTGAAGGCCCAAAGAGTCATACAAGTTCAAAACTAGGGTGCGGTCATAGCACTTACTTTATAAAAGATATCATCAAAATACTGTTTGGTCTATTTATTGTTTTTTTTTTTTTTTTTTTTTAAAGATTTTATTTATTTATGTGACAGAGAGACAGCCAGCGAGAGAGGGAACACAGCAGGGGGAGTGGGAGAGGAAGAAGCAGGCCCACAGCGGAAGAGCCTGATGTGGGACTCGATCCCAGATCGCCAGGATCACGCCCTGAGCCGAAGGCAGACGCTTTAACGACTGCGCTACCCAGGCGCCCCTATTTATTGTTTTTATAACACCATCTTCTCAGATACTTTTATTTTCACAAGTTGGGTTCCCCAGGAAGCAGAGATGAGAACCCAAAAGGTTTATGGGGGAGAATCTTGCGATCAACAGCTATGGGGACGAGAAGGCACACAATGGGGCAGAGGGAGAAGTTGGGCATCGATGCCTCAGCCCACCCTACAGGGGTTCTGAAGCCCGGATGATCCTTTAGGGCTGTCAAGAGGAGAACAGTCCTTTATATCTTCACATTGACCAGTCAACGAACAAATACAAGCTACCTGAGAAACACTATCATCTTGGGTGAAGCGGCTCTCTTCACCTGAGGTGGTTCTCATGTGGGGATGATATCTGAAAGCCGTCTAATAGCATTTCTAGCAATTAAAGGAAAAAGTCTTTCAGTCCTGAAGAGGAACGTGAGCAGCACATCACAGTGTATTTCAAAAACTATGTTAATTCCTTACTCTTAACATTCTCATCTTGACTGTTCCACATCTACGATTAAGTGGAAAAACATAAGCTATGGAAAAAAGAGGGACTTGGTTTACACAAAATACTTAAATCCTGAGCCTTGGTTCCTTTGTCTATAAAATGGTGGTATAATACACCTTTTGTAGGATTACTGTGATCGTTGAATAAAGTTCACAGTGGAGTTGCCATACAGGAGGCAACAACAGTCTATTTCCACAACAAATAGAAATTTTTTTTTTTTCCATTTTCGGAAAGGCATTTGTTTTACCAAAGCAATATTCTTTCCTTGTATCTTAAGGATTTTTCTAATACCTCATAATTCTAGAGTCCGATAGCCTAAAAACACTGTCTAGTTGTAGGGCACATTGATGGCCGCTTGCCCATCCATTCCCTATTTCCTAATAGTCATGGTTTTATTCAAGTATAATCCTAAATAAGGAATCCTGATTAAAGACAATATCAAATGGATTGTCAAAATATCCCCACTTTCTTCGAGAAACACTATCATATCTAAAACACTTTGATGAACACTGAATATTAAAACATTTATGACACTGTATAAATTGATTGAATAGAAGTGAACACAAACACATACTCTTCAATTTTCAATACCCCAACAATATATGCGACCCCAAACGGACCCAGCCACAGGGAAGCCGACACCAAGGACGACAGAAGGAACTATCAACATAATGTTGGACCTTGATCCCATCGAGCTGTTGATTGTAAAGCGCCTGGAATCACGCTGGCAACTTGTAAAAATAATAAACTTCCCTGTTATTAAGCCAGTTTTTGTTCACTTTATTATTACTAAACAGCCAAAAGTTCTCTGAACAATAGTACATCTTATTAACCCACAAGAAAATCACATTTACTGACATTGTTTCTACTCTCATCTGCTTTATCCTTGAGAGCAAATACTATTTTATTGTTATGTTGCATATTGCTTTATATAGATTCCAAGTCTTTGGGTTACTTTGCACCAACTTCTTTTGCATGCTCATATGCTTGGGCCCTTAAAAAACTGTAACTTTTATATGCGTTTCTTTGTTCTGCATGTTTTGCTTGAATTATTCATTAATGGGCTGTTAAAGTTGCTTTTATCTTTTGGTAAGAATAGGCATTCTGAGAACGTTCTTCTAAGCCAGCAACTCACATAGCCTAACTGCTCATACGGGCTTGATAATAAATACTGTCTTCCCACAAGCCTAACATACCTTTCTCTGACAACAAAAGTGGATGTGTTTTCTTTTCTTTTTGAAAACCCCTAATCTTACAAGTTTATAAAGCTGCTGTTTGTTTGGTGAATGCCTCCAACCCTAACTCATTTAGAGGTAGAAATAACTGGACCAGGTCTGGTTATAAGCTTTAGCTACTACAAGTCTTCTTGGTGCTGTTATGACCCTGTCTTCTACAATCCTATAATTAAGAATTTTATAAAAGAGAAAATATTTCAAACACATTAAGTGATTGATATAATTCTTTTCAAGGGAAGAAGGCATTTGCTTTTAAGGCTGTCAGTTATGTGAGGGGAAAAATGAAAAGAAAAAGGCAAAGATTTAATGGGTCCCTCTAATAGTTTAACTATTTGAAAGTGCAGCATGTAAACGACTTCAGATTCCAGAAAGCTCATTTAAAGAAACTCACTATACTCTGAAAAATGCAATATGCAAAGCTGTTCAACATCAACAAATTTAAGAGCCCAAACTAAGAATAAAGCATAAAAAGATGCAAATATTTCTGTCAAAGTTTAATACTATATTTTGATTAGACTGAAGACGGTTCATAAGCTCTCAGTGAGTACACTTAACTTTAAGCTGATACATTTGAAACAAGAGAGGCGAGGTAAAGTACATGTTTTATTCTGCATAGTTAACGTACAAAACATCCCCACCTCCCTCAAGAAGCACTATCATATCTAACACACTTTGATGAACACTGAATATTAAAACATTTTATGACGCTATATAAACTGACTAGAAGCGAACACAAATACTCTTCAATTTTCCATATGCTAACAATATATCACATTGATAATAGGAAGAAAAATATTTGGATTTATTTTTAAATTCAAAATTCTTCTGGTTGTTCATCACGGAGGGGCCTTACAGGTGAAAAGGTAATCAAGTTACCACCGAAGGAAATGTGTCTGGCATGATCTTGATGTCTCCTCTCCACCTGAGCGAAAGTATTACTCCAGTTCAGGCCTGGCTAAAGAATAAATTCAGAGAAGTCACTAAATCAAGGGTTTCACCAAGTAAGCCTTCAACATTACAAGTTAATAGCAGGTTAATTAATCACATAAATAATATTTTAACATATAGCAATAAAACTATTAATGATTTTGCTACTTACCAGTGGATCTAATTTCAAATATATACTTTTTTTTTAATTGAAAAGGTATATTAGGTACATATACCTTGAAGGTGACTAGTAATATGTAAATGGACTTCAGCAGTATACGTAAGATGAATAAAATTAAGACCATATCTTCAGCCATTTACACAGATTCCACAAATCCTAATCCATGTAACTCACTTAACAGGCTTTTTACTAATGAGATCCTACTGGGATCCTTTTCTTTGTTCTCCCTCAAACCCTATTTCAGGTTCAAGTGATGCTACAAAAGCAAGTAATAATTTGGGTCTAAAATAGGTGGACCTATAAAAAATAAAATAAAAAGTCTAAGTTCTAATAATTTATGAAAGTGGAAAAGAATTCATAGGGAGACTAAATTATAAAGTACTAAGACTTGTCATACGATAATGTATAAGATATCTGAAACATTTTTAATCATAATATTAGTACAAAACAAAACATTATGATATATTAAATTCCAAATTTATTTGTAATATCCTATATTATCAGAACCAAGCATTCAGAGTTCATATCTGAGAACAGGATTAAATCAGGTTTATATCAATTGGCCTTATGCTGAAATCCCTGACTCTAAGATCAAGAAAGCACAGAGTACAGGTCACACTGACACACTTCACTCTGCTCCTGAGACACAGGGCAGCCCAGAAGCCTGAACATAAAAAGAAGGCATCTTTGAAAATAATGAAAGCCAACATATACAGATGTCCTTAAGGAATTAGTGGCTTAAGGAAGCCAAGCATTTGCCAGGGCTTATGAGGTTAACAAAAATTATTGCTTTTACCCTACATTTGTCTTAATGAATTTTTTATATTCTGAGATCAAAAATTAGCAAACCAAGGCCGTTTCCTACCCCATTTTAGCAACTGGCCCTGGAAAATTTCAAGGTAAGGCTATAGCCCGGGATTGTCAACCTGGCTACACATTAGGATCACCTGATAAAGGTCCTACTCCAGACTGCTGACATAAAAATATCTGGGGGTAGGGGCGCCTGGGTGGCTCAGTCGTTAAGCGTCTGCCCTCGACTCAGGGCGTGATCCCGGCATTATGGGATCGAGGCCCACATCAGGCTCCTCCACTGGGAGCCTGCTTCTTCCTCTCCCACTCCCTCTGCTTGTGTTCCCTCTCTCGCTGGCTGTCTCTCTCTCTCTCTCTGTCAAATAAATAAATAAAATCTTTAAAAAAAAAAAAAATATCTGGGGGTAAGGCTGAAAACCACTGCTGTGAACAGTAGGCAAGAGAACGCTATTTCATTCATGGCACTGTGCCAGCAGCCACCAACATGAATCAGACGGCTCGGCCTAAAGAGGAATTTACGGATAATAAGGGAAAGAGATCCCTAAAATTATAATGTGTTTTAGGAATGTAACGTATTCATATTATATTCCTAATAAGAGATGAAGCGTGTGCGTTGTGCACCTGTATCTATATATAAATTAATATGGGAGAGACGAAATCTTTTCCAGGAAGGCTTCACAGAAGGACTAAGGTTTGAACTAGATGTAGAGGCAAGAAGTCACCAAAAGTAGAGCTGGGGAGCCTCCAAATAAAATAGTAGGACATATATACAGTAATCTAAAAGAATCAAAATGAAAATAACCAGCTATGACTGAAGTAGGATAGACATTATCTACCCAACTGCATGTTTCTAAAGGCAGAAACGTTGCCTTATTTTTTCTTACATCACTTAGAGATGCCTAGTATAATCCAAGCCACATTAGATATTTAAGTGTTCAACCAATATGTCATAACAAATTTGATACATAAATTATATAGGGAAATAAATCTTCAGAATTTAGTATTAAAACATGCTATATTTTAAAGTTTATAAACATGGCATTTTTTCCCATTTTGAGAAAACTGAGTAACAAATGGATTTCATAGTAAATGAAACAATAACATGTAAATTTTAAACCAACTTTTTACATAAGCTGAAAAGTAATACCATTTTATAAAACCAATCTAGAATATAAAGCAATTTTTCAAATTAAATTGGAAAACTTACCAAATCAAGATGGAATTCAGTAGTGAGACTTTTAATATCAAATACTGAAAAAACAAAACGAAACAAAAATCCAACTTTTAGCTTTTTTTTTTTAAAGATTTTATTTATTTATTTGACAGAGAGAGAGACAGGCAGCGAGAGAGGGAACACAGCAGGGGGAGTGGGAGAGGAAGAAGCAGGCTCCCAGCAGAGGAGCCTGATGTGGGGCTCGATCCCAGGACCCTGGGATCATGCCCTGAGCTGAAGGCAGACGCTTAATGACTGAGCCACCCAGGCGCCCCCCAACTTTTAGCTTTTTAACAAATATCCTCACAGTCAAGTGTTGTTAGAAATGGACAAAAATGATGAAAACCTCCATATATGAAATGCTAAGACAAAAATATAGGTCATCTTATGCTATAGCATTTTTTTTTAAAGATTTTATTTATTTATTTAACAGAGAGATAGCCAGCGAGAGAGGGAACACAGCAGGGGAGTGGGAGAGGAAGAAGCAGGCTCCCAGCGGAGGAGCCCGATGTGGGACTCGATCCCGGAACGCCGGGAGTTTATAAAAATAAACAAATCTCAAGCTTGCAATATTAAAGGTACCACTGAGCAGCCAGGTTGGCAAACACGTGGAGACGTAGGGAGAGTGGTGCATTTGGAAGGCGTGGAAGCTCTGTACCCTTTCCCCATACCTTGCCCTATGCATCTCTTTCACGTGGTTATTCGTGAGCTACAATCTTTTATAATAAATAGGCAAGATACTAAGGTTGAAAGGGAAAAAAAAAAAAAAAAAAAGAGGTACCCAAAAGATGCTAGGTGAAGAACACAGCTGGACTACATTAGATGTCTGGCCAAGGTTACGTTTATTTTGCCCTAGGCCCCCGCCAGAACAGCATCACTGAGAAGCAGATGAAAATAGCAGGCGAAACTATCACACACTAAACTATAACAAAAGTACAAGAGCCATTTCCTATTGCAGAACAATCACAACAAAGTAGATAAGAAAAGGCATAATGAAAGAAAAATAGGGCATTTTAAAGAAAGGTTTGAGGATGTGTGTTGACAAGGAGGTAAACTGAAAAATTAACTTCGGGGAATTTCTCTGAGTCTTCACAAACAATGAAGAATCCAAATAGGTCTAAGGTAAAATGCTACTTATTTCCAACACGGATCAGCGGCCGTGGTTTTTACTAGGTATACGTCCAGAGGTGCGAGGAGCAGAGTGGGGTACTACGACACGTACTGATTCTCATAAGGTAGTTTTTGTGAATGCCCAAGTTTTCAACCTTTACTCTTAGAAACTGGTACCCCAAAGTATTCACAATAATCTATGTATTAGTCCAAGTTCCTTTAACAAAGCCTCATCTAAATATATTTAAAAGACCTCACCTGACTGAGAAATTTTAATTTTCTCTTCATTTTGACATAAGATGTCATTTTGTGATGGTATATTTTTTTCAGGGCTGCTCATCAAAACATCCTGGGCTGTAAATGAAGAATGCAGTTCCATGCCTTCTACATCTGGAATTTCTTCCTTTTTATTAGTATTATTATCATCTGCCACTTCACTAGCAAGTAGAGGCAAATTCATTCTTTCACTGGATAAACAATCCATCTCAAAGTTCATCTTGTTTGCATCCTGGAAGTAAAAAATTGGAAAAAAGAGAAAAAGTCTCATTGCTATTAAAAATAAAAACAGTAGAATGACATTCTGAACACAGGCGAAAGAACAGCTCACAGCCTGTACCATGCTGCTCAGTCCACCAGCAATCTTTTGAACCTCTCCGAATTCTCCGATCTTGTTTTTTTTTTTTTTTTTTAAAGATTTTATTTATTTATTTGACAGAGACAGCCAGCGAGAGAGGGAACACAAGCAGGGGGAGTGGGAGAGGAAGAAGCAGTCTCCCAGCGGAGGAGCCTGATGTGGGGCTCGATCCCAGATCGCCGGGATCATGCCCTGAGCCGAAGGCAGACGCTTAACGACTGAGCCACCCAGGCGCCCCTCCTATCTTGCTTCTTGAACAATTAGTTCAAGGAATATTACAGCAATGGTATGATTGAAGGAAAGCTTCTCAGCAACTGTCTGTGGTATTCCAGTTCAGTGACTGGCAAACATTCTTTTGTGAAGGGCTAGATGCTAATATTTTGGGCTTTGTGAACTGCAGAATCTCTGCCACAACTACTCAGCTCTGCCACTGTATTGCAAAAGCAGCCAAATACAATACAGGAGTATGGCTGTGTTATAATAAAACTTTATTTTAAAAAATAATCTTGATGTGAGTTAAAGAACACAAAATGGGACTATGGTTTCAAACAAGACAAAGGCCTTTAAGACAAGAAGTATCATTTTAATGACTGGTTTAGACTTCCAATGGAAATTCTGGGAGTTGTTTATGGAGTTACTATATATAACGACATAAATTGCTATCTACTATACTGGAGTAGGACTTACATAATTTACATCAATTAAATCTTGTAATCCAGGACACTGAGCATCTTCTATGCTGTTCCTAAAAGAGAAAAAAGTAGATAATCAGAAAATTAAACACACTGCTATCCTTTTACTTGTATTTTGATATTCTTCTTCACGGGTCAAAGATGGGACCTGGTCCAAAGAGGTTAGTTTTGGACCACAGCTATAGCAGGATGGCCATGCCAACTGGGTACACTCTCCCCCAGAAAGCTCGCAGCCTGTTACCATGCTGCTCAGTCCACCAGCAATCTTTTGAACCTTGCCAAATCCAGAGCTACACACATACTAGGGAAAGGTTAGAATAAAGCCGCCTCCTGGGGGTCAAAGCAACAACTGTTATTGTATAGCTGATGTTGGCTACGTTTACTTGTTACGTATAGCTTAATATATTCCAATCTCGAAGTTCGTAACTAGTATTTCATTAGAAATATGTATCAACCTCTTGCAAGTCATTTAAAAAAAAAATTTTCCTATTTCTCTAGTTTTCAACTCCACTTCGCCTTCACTGCACAAAGTTGTTTATGTGTAAGATGTTCTTTCAGGACTATTTTTGGGAATTAAGTAAAAAAATTTTTAAAGAATACTTGTAATATCTTTTAAATACAATTATGCATCTTCTTAGCACAAGATAATAAACTAGAAGATATAAATAAAGTAAAGCAACTTGCACTTAAGAAAGGACAATAAATTGATATTTTATAATCCACAGATTCCTAGGACATCTAAAATATTTAGTCCCCACAAAGGCTAAACATATCTTGGTTTGTACTAAAAATTCAAAATTTTAAAATTTGTTCCATGAAATATTTAAGAGCAGAAACTTTCATTTGTTTCCTCTATTCCAATTCACAAGGTTTTCTTTTTTTTGACAACCTTCTTTGCTATAATGACTGAGTATTCAATGCAATCCCATCTCCAGATTAATAATAAAAGGAATAGTCCTCTCTTGGCTCCAGACTACAATTTTATTTTCTACTTACCTTTAAGTATCTTTTTCCTATCAGGTTTCTGGTACATTTATGTTTCATGAACAAGGACTATATAATTTTGATGCATTTGTACAGAGGCCATACTCTGCAGCAGAAAGAATAGAGGCAGCATCCAGTTTTGCCAATTATAAGCTGAATTTGGGTAAGCTACTAACTTTTCAAGTCTTCTCACTAGAAAAATGGGGATCTAGTACGTCACAGGGTTGTTTTGAAGATGAAATGTGATAATACATGTTAATAACCTAGAACCATGTCTAGCGCATAATTCTTCAGTGCACATTAGCGCTCCCTTTACGCAAGATAGCAATCACAAGGCACTTTTTCGATAGAGGCTGGTACAAAAGTGCCCTACCTCTCAAGGACCCTGTAGGGAGGTATTGGCACTGCTGTTCCGTGAATGATGAAACTGAAGCTAAGTGAGTTAAAGTTGTTCCAAAGTTTCAAGGCTGGTATGCCATGGAACTGGTTTTGAGCTCAGACCTGCCAAGCACCAAAGTTGCATTGTGTTTAGCACCAAACAACACTGTATTGCTTCTTTTCTTCTTAGTTCTGCAGAATTTACGTTGTACACCTAAATATAACTAATTATCTATCTGAAATTGTAAGCCTTACTTCCCTCATTTAGAAAATAGAAGTCTTTCTTACACGTTACAGGGTCATTGTGAAATCTAATTAAAAATAGAGGTCTCGCATATTTTACTGGGCTAATCTCAAATGGTATTTAATGTCAGCATCTGTTATATTTCTTTTCTAAAGACTTATTTTTAGAGAGAGAGAGAGAGAGCACACGCTCATATGTGCCCATGTATGAGTGGGGGGAGGGGCAGAGGGAGAGAATCCTTAAGCCGAGTCCCTGCTGAGCACAGAACCTGAAGCAGGGCTCGAGCCCACTACCCATGGAGTCATGACATGAGCCTAAACCAAGAGCTGGACACTTAGCAGACTGAGCCACGGAGGCACCCCAGCATCTGTTACACACTTAATAATAACACATGAAAGAAATACCTGTTTTTAGGAATAGTCGAAAGCAAATTCTTATCAACATGCTCACTTTTGGTACTTTGAGGACGAGGATTCTGTGGTGACACAGTTTGTTGTAGATGGTCCATCTCAGCCCTGCTCTCAGACACAGCTTTGCTGACAGACTTAGGTGTCCTAAGTCTTTGAGAAAGACGTTCAGAAGAGATAGAAAGTCCTAGAAGATGAGAGAAATCATTTCAATATCAAAAAGTTCTTTCATTCACTTTTCATTATATCCAGGAAGACAGTGCAAGTTCTTCCTATTACCTGACCAACTAGCCTCTTCCGTAGTATGTTTTTTAAAGACAAATGCCTGGGACTTTCAGTTAAAGATAGTATTGAACACACACATTAGATTCTGTTTCCTCCTGACATCCCACTACTATAAGCAGTAACAGAGATCATCTTAAAAGGCAGAGTGTTACAAAGACAAAGGATGACCCCTGCCTTTTTTTACTCAGCAGCTTTTTATTTTTTTAAAAGATTTTATTTATTTATTTATTTATTTATTTATTTGAGAGAGAGCATGTGTGCACTAG
Source organism: Ursus maritimus (assembly GCF_017311325.1). Lineage (NCBI taxonomy): Eukaryota > Metazoa > Chordata > Mammalia > Carnivora > Ursidae > Ursus > Ursus maritimus. The sequence goes on from NW_024425008.1 coordinate 42,266,581, forward strand.
CCGGGGGCGGTGGCAGAGGAAGAAGCAGACTCCTCCCTGAGCAGGGAGCCTGATGTGAGGCTCAATCCCAGGACCCCGAGATCATGACCTGAGCCGAAGGCAGATGCTTAACTGAGCCACCCGGGGACTCCTACTCAGCTTTTTAAATTTGAAATACAATTTCAAGGACAAAGGGAACTAAAAAAAGAGACAACAATAACCAGAAAATTTTGGAAGTTGTAATGTAGATGAGTGAGTGGGATATTATTTAGTAGACCCAAGAAAATAAATTCTAAGCTACCAGTCACCAATCAGGAAAGAGAATTAACCCAATTTATACCACAGCATCCCTCAGAAGAATTGGTGGCCTCAAGTATGTCTGGAAGCAGAGATGAAAAGGGAGCTAAAAACAGGAAGATCGGTTCAAAGTCAGTTTAAACAACGAATGGAGCCCTTTCCTCATTTTGCACAGGTAGGCAATTGTCAACATGTTCCCTCCCCCACCCAAACCAGAAAACTAGAGAGGCTTATTTCCTGGAAGAGGTGAAGGAAAAGGTCTCTGGCTTAGGGGATACCAGGCAAGGTTAAGAGATTGGTACTATATGGAAAAAAGGGGACCACAAACACACTGTTGAGATGCTCAATTTTTTCCCTCCCACCTGGCTCCTGAAAGGCTGACAGCCAGAATTACACCCTCTAGGCAGCAGACTGGAAGAATCCTTTCTGGGGAATCCTACCAGCCCACGAGAAAAGAACTAAATAGAGTGATGTGTACGTTCCTAGCACTATGGCACGGCTAAATCACCCCACACTAAAGCCCCCATTACCCATGTGCTGCCGGGCAGAGACCTGCTCTTAACCACAAGCAGGGAGTGAATGATCACCAGACAGCCAAGGGAAGCCTCCAATACAAGAGATGAAAATCAAAAGCAAACAAATGAAAATTTCTTGGAACAAATATTGACTGTACAAGGGAAAGAAAACATAAAAGCTATCATTAACATCCTCAGAAAGGTAAGACAGTGCAGTTACCAAACAAGTACAGAATGTTATAAAATGGAACATTCCAAGAATGAGAAAGAGCTCTTGGGAATTTAAACCATGAGAGCGAAACCAAAAACCAAAAAACAACAACTATAAGAGCCAACATGAAAGTTGAGGAAATAAGGAAGTAAAAAAGCAAGTACAGGAAAAATTATAAAAATAGTTCATTTACCAAGAAAAAAAAAAAGATTTTTTTTTTTTTAAAGATTTTATTTATTTATTTGACAGAGATAGAGACAGCCAGTGAGAGAGGGAACACAAGCAGGGGGAGTGGGAGAGGAAGAAGCAGGCTCCTAGCGGAGGAGCCTGATGTGGGGCTCGATCCCATAACACTGGGATCACGCCCTGAGCCGAAGGCAGACGCCCAACGACTGAGCCACCCAGGCGCCCCAAAAAAGATGTTTCTAAAAAGAAAGATCAGAGAGGACTAAAGGAGAGTAAATCCAAGGAACAATTCACACACACACAAAAGCTACACAATTCGAGAAAAAAGTCTACACAGTCAAACAACTCAGGACTCCAAGAGTCCTTTAAGAACTAAAAGTGGTTGGGACGCCTGGGTGGCTCAGTCGGTTAAGCGTCTGCCTTCCACTCAGTTCATGATCCCAGGGTCTGGGGTGAGCCCTGCATTGGGCTCTCTGCTCAGCATGGAGCCTGCTTCTCCCTCTGCCTGCCCCTCCCTCCTGCTTGTGTACGCGCTCTCTCTCTCCCTGACAAATAAATAAATAAAATCTTAAGAAAAAAAAAAAAAGAACTAAAAGTGGTTGCCTCTAGGGAGTGACAAATGGGGTGAGAGGGGTTTCTTGGGGGACTTCTGCTCTGTAAGAAGCCTCATACAAACCATGTGCTCTGCAACTAAAACTCAGTCTTAACAAAATAGATTTGGGCCATAAACCTTAATCTCCCCAGTTGTAAATGCCAAGTTGGGTACAAGAAAGACTAGACGGTGACGAGTTCCTTGGGAAGTTAGCGGCTAGTATCTGTGTTATTAGGAGGAGGCAATTTCTGGATTCCTAGGAAATGTAGCTGCTTAGAATAAAAGACACAAATCAGACCACACCAGATATAATAGCTAAATTGACAAGAAGGTTATAACATACTTGAGGTGATAAATTTACATTTTATTTTTTATTTATTTATTTTTTAAAGATTTTATTTATTCGACAGACAGCCAGCGAGAGGGAACACAAGCAGGGGGAGTGGGAGAGGAAGAAGCAGGCTCCTAGCGGAAGAGCCCGATGTGGGGCTCGATCCCATAACGCCGGGATCACGCCCTGAGCCGAAGGCAGACGCTTAACGACTGCGCCACCCAGGCGCCCCAAATTTACATTTTAATGTAAATATTAGATAGCAGCTCAAGATTATGTTCAGAAAATTTCCCCCTGGACACAGTTAAGTAATAGAGAAAAAATATCCCTTCAGCCGATTGGTACCGAACAGGACTTGGCCCCTTTCTCCTTGAAAACAAACATATAGCACTTAAAGCCCTGATAGAAGTGTCCGAGATTTACGGAAGAGATTACTTTAGCTATGACCTCTCATCACATGGCTTATAAATAATTTCCATCTAGATATATAAATTCAACCTAATAAACATAGCTTATGAAAAATAGCTATTGAAAAATCATAAGAAAGAAAAATCATAAGAAGACCAGAGTTAGAAATCAGTTAGAAAATCATAAGAAGTGGGGCGCCTGGGTAGCGCAGTCGTTAAGCGTCTGCCTTCGGCTCAGGGCGTGATCCCGGCGTTCTGGGATCGAGCCCCACATCGCGCTCCTCCGCTATGAGCCTGCTTCTTCCTCTCCCACTCCCCCCGCTTGTGTTCCCTCTCTCCTGGCTGTCTCTCTGTCACATAACTAAATAAAATCTTTAAAAAAAAAAAAAAAAGAAAATCATAAGAAGAATGGTTTCCTGAAGTATTAAAAGCTGGTTTCACTGGAATATTTTTAAATTAGGAAATCAGGACATTTACTGTGTCTCGTAAAATCCGAGAAGTTTTAAATACAAATGAAAATTAAACCAAACGCCACTTTCCGTAAGCTTCATTTTAAAGCACAACAAAAGAAAGGTGAGGCTTTGGTGCCTGAGATGCTTTGCATCTTAAATTCTAATCCAACTCACGAACCAGAAGAAAATCACCTAACTTCTCATGCTTCCGTCATGCCCCTTACCTCCTGGGGTCCTGTGACCTACCTCACAGGATTGTGCGATTAAGGGGTAATAACAGATGTGAAACCACTTAGAAAACATAAAAGCCATTTTAGAGGATACAGCACACTTAAAGTAATCTAGTCATACAATCCAAACCTGCCTTGCATGTGTGAGTGAGCATGCCGTCTATTTCCCAGACTCAGAGTTCGTAGGCCTTCCTACGAAAACTATTTTTGACCTCTTAGACAAACTCCCTTCCAACCCAAATATTTCTCTCGAGGAGTCTTAGCAGAAAAACTAACCTGAGAAGGATTTAACAGGACTTTCGATTCTGAAGAATCCAGCATCAAACACTATTTTATCAACTTCCTTTGGCATTACAGATGCCGCTGCCTCGGCAGTTTCTTCCTGCTTCATCCTCTCCCTCATGGCATTTTTTATGGCAGCCAGGCGATTTCTAGCTGCAATTCTTCCACCATCATCCTGTTTGGGTTTACTTGCTACCCCTGAGACAACTTTCTTCTGCAAAGAGAAATTATGAAATGTATTAAACCTTCTCTTTATCATCTTATAAGAAAAATAATTAAAACATACATAAAATATATAACACATTCATCATATACTAATCAGCTTCCTCGTATGTACTTAAAAACACTGGGGGCCAAAGGTAAAGGACAAAGCGCCTGCCCTCGAGGCATTCACAGCTTAAGGAAGGGCTAGATATAGACACTAAGAATAATAAATGTCATGATACAGACAAAATCAGACGGCTATAAGACAACACAAGGCTATCGCCTAAATCAGTCCTCAGAGTCATCGAGAAAGGCCGACAGGAAGTAGCCCCGGAGCTGGAATCACAGTTAGCCAGGCTACGAGATGGAGTGAGGAAAGGACTGGGTGCAGAGAACAGTATGTTTGCAAAGCCGGAAGTGAAAGAAAGCGCAGAAGAACTGGGAGGAGGTAACCAACAGTTAGATTATAACATCCCTTGCAGTAACCATTTTAAGAAGCTACATTTATATAGAGAACAAAGGCATAGAGCTTATCGATGATTTTTAATTAGGAGATTAACATCACTGGCTTTGTGATTCAGAAAGGTCATTCTGTCTACAGCCCAGAGAAGGGACTGGAGGGTTACGAGCCAGTTAGGAAGGAGACTACTGCACTGATACTGGGAAAGATGACAGTAGTTAGATTAAGGAGGAAAAATGGAAAAACATGAATGGCTTCAAGAGATATTTAAGGGGGTGAATTGAGAGGACTAGCAATCTACTGGATGTGTGTGGGGTGGAGATGGAAACAGGGAAAGGAGTAAAGAAGATAGCCAGGTTTCTACCTTGTTCCACCAGTAGGACACCTACTGAGATGCCAATACCAACCTCTGAGATGCAGAAACAGTGACATGTGTTCAGATGACTTCAGTTTGGGGCATACGGATTTTAAAATACATGGAGTCAGGATATATAGAGCTAAAGCTTAGCAGTAAGCATGGTTTGAAATATAGATTCGGGATTCATCACAGGATGGGTAACACTGTACAGGGAGAATGTGGAAGGAAAAAATAGAGTTGAGGTAGGAATGTGAATATCACAAACATAGAAGGGATAAATGGAAAAAAAAATTGCAAACATGACTGAAGGATGGGCACAGAGGCTGGAGGAAAATCAGAATATAATTTCAAGGAAAGAATCAACAATATTAAATCCTGCAGAGGGACTGGATTTTATCAGTAAGTATCTAATAATTAAGCAACTAGAGAATCAATACCCTTGGTGATAACCATTCTAATGCAGAGAGAGGGGTGAAGCTGAATTGCAGTGAGTTGGAGAGATAAGTGAGAACCAAAATAGTAGCAACAGAGTATAGACAACTTTTTCCGGAAGCTTGTCTGTGATTGGGAGCTGGGAACATCACATGTTGTTTTTGTCTTTAATGGAAACAAAGATAAGAACCTTGACACGTCTAGAAACTGATGGAAAAGAGAGGGGAAGAGAGAAAACAAGGCTAACTGATGGAATGAGAGATCAATGAATAAGAGGTGAGAGGGAAGGGTGTCAAAGTATAATAGTTTTAGTTTCTTTGTTCCAAGATCTTAACAGTAGCCTGTAGAATAAAGTCAGAGGAGAGAGAGACACCTGGTGATATGGGATGGAATTACAAAGCTCTGAGAGAATGCCATACTGACATAGCCATTATCTGCAGCACTAATGATATTAATGTTTCCAGGACCAGGTACTCAATAAGAAATACCCACAGCGGCTTCAAAATGTTCCCGCATTCTTCACTGCTTAATAGATCTGAAATCCATTCATTTAATTTAGTCACGTGTCATGAGACTTCATTAGTAAAATGACACTGTAATAGGTTCTTTTAATACTCTACCATCTTAAACTCCTACCATAGGATTTAAAACAGAGATTTTATTTGGATTACATAATAATAAAGTGCTAATGTAGAAATCTGATTCTACAACCAAAGGTATTCTTCTAAAATATAAAGAAAAACTGGCGACACTGTAAGGTGGTTTGAGAAGCATCCACCTGACCAAAAACTTTTGAGTTCAAAACATTACTAGAAACAAAGAAACAAGAATGGAATCTATCAATCATGTTAACAACGCAAATTTTACAGAGGAAATAAGAAAATTTACACGATAAAGCATAGGGAAGAAGAGAGATGTTCTGAAGAGCCATTGTTCCTCTCTGTTTAAGAATTCTTTCATTTTGAAATAAATCACTCAAAAGAGAATATAAAACAAAGAGGTGGCCTAGTGTACTGATTAAGAACAGATTCTGGAATGAGAAAGTCTGGCCTTGAAACTCAGCTCCACCTTTGGCGAGTGATTTCTGGACATCAGGTTCCTCAACTGTAAAATGGGGAGAACGAACCCACCCCACAGGATTGTTGTGATGATTAAATGAGCTTATACGAGTAAAATACACGGAACAACACTTGGCACAGACTACGCATAATATTATTATGTAGTAGCACTATTATCAGAACGGAGATGTACAGTTTGAAGTATAACACGAACGTGCAAAGTCCCCGTTTAGTGACTCAGAAGCCCTCTAGATGTCCCAATTCAATTATAGCCCCTCCCTCCCTCCTTACTACCCTCAGAAAGAACACTGAATTTAGTAGTGTTGACCACTTCCTTATTCTTTCTTCAGAGGCAATCAGGACACTGTAAGTAATATATGGAACTTTATTTGTAAAAAGATGAAAAATCTGAAACTAAATATTTTTAAAGCTTAAAAATAAAAACCACATACTTACCCGACATAAAACCACAAACTTACCCGAAAGACTTTTTTGTTTGTATTATTGTTGTTCTGCCACCCAGATTCCTCAAGTTTGGTCAAATTGTTGAATTTTTGGTTTACATCTTCTATCTGTTAAAAAAATCAAGCATAAGTTTGTCAGATTAAAGATAACCATATTAAAATTAAAAACTAATGAACAGAAGCTTCAAAAAAAATTGAGAGTGGTGACTTGGACTGGTGGCATATAAATTAGACTAAGTCATTCTCAATTTATATTCAAATCAAGAATTCTCTTTTTTTTTTAAAGGATTTTATTTATTTATTTGACACAGAGACAGAGAAAGAAGGCAGAGGGAGAAGCAGGCTCCCCGCTGAGCGAGGAGCCGGATGCGGGACTCGATCCCAGGACCCTGAGATCATGTCCTGAGCTGAAGGCAGTCATTTAACTGTCTGAGCCACCCAGGCATCCCCCCCAAAAAAGAATTCTTACGGTAAAATTGCTCACTGTTATTTTTGGTTTTACAAGCTTCCAAAATCTACATAAAGAGGGTCAAATATAAAGAACCGTCCGAATTTATTTTTGACCATTAAATGTAGGACATACTCTAGATGTTTTTGTTTCCTTAATTATACAATGTGAACACAGAGCACAATGTTTTTTTTTTTTTTTTTTAACACAATGTCTTTTGCAAATACTTTCAGTCTGTGGCTTGCCTTCTCATTCTCTTGACACAATGTCACTTTAAAAGATTCAAGTAATAGATCCACTAGCAGGATGAGAAGTATGATCCTTATCCTTCTGGTGTGATCCTCATCTCTACTAGTTATCTAAAGTGGTGCCCTCTGTGCTCCACTTTAGGGAAGATCAAAACAAGCCTTCCCACATTCTGGTCAGGGCTGACATTAACCTCCACTGGGCCTAGAACACACAGCCCCGAGAGAGAGGTCACTGTGCAGGCATAAACAAGACGGAGGGCCAAAGATGGAGTCAGTGACGTCAGTGTATGGTCCTCATCCATCTGGTATTTCCAATCTCCTCCACAGAAGTAACCACGGTCAATAGTTTAGCAAACATGCTTCGTATCCCCCTACTATGCATTTATACACATATGTACTTTCAATTTCTCTCCTGAAAAAATGTAAATTCCAAAAAAGACTCAAGATTACTCTTATGACCAACTGATGTTCAACAAATGTGTCAATGCAATTCAGTGGTGCTGGGAAAACTGTATATCCACAAGAAAAAAGATGAATTTATACTCTTATCTATACCATACACAAAAATGAACTCCAAATGAATTGGATACCTGACTGTAGAACTAAAACTACAATACTTTTAGAAAAAAAAATAGGAAAATCTTTGTGAGCTGACATTAGACAGAAAGAGTTCTTAGACATGATGCCAAAAATCACAATACAGAAGAAAAAAATTGATAAATTGAACACCATCAAAATTAAAAACATTTACACTTCAAAAGACAGCATTAAAAAAATTAAGACAAGCCACAGACTGGGAAAAAATATTTGCAAATAATATTTCTGATAAAAGACTTGTATCCAGAATAAAGAACACTTACAACTCAATAAAAAAAAGACAAACCCAATTTAAAAATGGCCAAAAGATTTAAGTAGAAATTTCACCAAAGAAGACATACAAATGGCTAATAAACACATGAAAGATCATTAACATTATTACTCATTAAAGAAACGCAAATCAAAACTACAACAAATACTTTGTACCTAAATGGTTCTACGAGACAGACAATAACAAATACTGGTGAGGATGTGGAGTCCTAGGAAAACTCATACCTTGTTGATGGGAAAGTAAAATGTTAGAATCACTTTGGAAAATAGCTTGGCAGTTTCTTGAAAAGTTAAATGTAAATTTACTATATGTTCCAGCAATATCTAGATATTTACCCCAAGAGAAATGAAAACAAATGTCTACCCCCTAAGATTTGTACGTGAATATTCATAGCAGATTATTCATCATCATCTAAGTGTTCCTCAACTGGTGACTAGAGTGATGTATTTAGACAATGAAACATTACTCAGCAACAAAGAGCAACAAAGTAGAGATACACACTGCAACATGGAGGAACCTCGAAAACATCATGCTAAGTGAAAGAAGCTACATACGAAAGACTCTATATTGTATTATTCTATTTAATATGAAACGTCCAGAAAAGGCAAATCCACAAAGAGTCCGTTGCTTGGGGCTGGGAATGGGAATGGGGATTGACTTGCACATAGGCAAGAAGCTCTTTTTAGGCGGAAAACACTGTACATTTGGATTGTGGCACTGGTTGCGCACAACTCTGCCAATTTACTGAAAATCACTGAATTGTGCATTTGGAACTGGTAAATTTTATGGTATTAGATTAAACCTCAAAACAGCTCTTGAAAAAAAAAAAAAAAAAAAAGAGGTCCCGGGAGCCAACTGGAAGAGGCTCCCAACAGCCAAAGTTGGGAAATGATGATCGATAGATGATAAATGTCAACAATACAAACACATCAAAAACCTTCAAATCTACCTATTAATAACACTAGAAAACTCAAAATTAATTGGTCACTATTGAAGGACGGTAGTGAATCAACTCATTATTATGAAAACTGGTAAATACATAAAAACTGGTCATACAGCAACACGTCATCATGACCTACACACGATTTATATCTGGGCTCTACAGCAAGGGACATTATGTTTCCTTCACTTTTTCTCTACTGAATCATTGGTTTTGCTTATTTGCTTAGTTTTTATGTATCTATCATCAATTCACTTCTAAAGTCTGTATAAACCGCCTAACACAATTTAAAAAGCAAACAAATCAGTATTATTTGGTTCAGCTTCACAGAGAGCAATCTCACAGAGCCCTGTCGCCCTCCTGCTCGAACCTCAACTACTGCTTCCTAACTGCACACCTCAACTCACCTCAGCCCCCATCTGGGGATCAGTCCCACCTCCTCCCGCTTCTTGGTTTAGTCCCTCACTCATTTTTGTGAGATACATTCTCATTTGGTTTCCTAAGAAAGGGAACATGGAGGTAAAATTTGAGACTTTGGGTGTCTAAAAACTGCCTTTCACCCTCTCATGTGATTGGCTGGATACAAAACTCCAGGTTGGAAGTTATTTCCCCTCAGAAGTTTGACGGCATTTTTCGCTCAGCTTTCAGTGTTTCAGTGCTGCTGTTGAGAAATCCAAGGCTATTTTGATTCTTGACCCTTTGTATAAAATTTGTTTTTTTCTCCCTGGCAGCCTCTAGATTTTTCTCTTCATCCCCGAAGTTGTACAATCACATTTAATAATGTGCACTGGTGTGGGTCTACTCTGATTCATGGTGCTAGGCACTCAATAGGCTCCTTCAATCTGGAATTCAGGTCCTCCAGTTCTGGGGAAAATTTTAAACTATTTCATTGATCATTTCCTTTCTGCTATTTTTTCTATTCTCTTTTTCTGGAATTCCTATTATTAGGATATTATACTTTCCAGACTGGTCCACTTAATCTTCTTATCTATTTCTTATCTTATTCAGTCTCTCCTATTTTACATCTCTCCCATTTTATGGGAGATCTTAACTTCATATTCCATCTTTCTATTGAACCTTACATTTCGGCTCTCATAGCTTTTAACTTCAAAGAGTAATTTTTGTTGTTCTTGGAATGTTCTTTTTTTAATACCTGTTCTTACTTGACAGATGAAATGTCTGGTCTCTTTGAGAATATTAACACTTGCATTTAAAAGTTCTTTTCTCCTTTATTATCTTCATTTCCTCCATCCAAAAAGCTTTCTTCCTGGGGTGCTTTGACTTCTTTTATTTCCCCTCCAGGTTTGAGGCTTTCCTCAAATGTCTAATGATTATTGGCTACCAGTTCCTGGAATACTATTTTATATGTTCATTTCTTTAAGATTTTATTTACTTGACAGAGAGAGACACAGCAAGAGGGAACAAAAGCAGGGGGAGTGGGAGAGGGAGAAGCAGGCTTCCCGCTGAGCAGGGAGCCTGATGTGGGGCTCGATCCCAAAACCCTGGGATCACACCCTGAGCCGAAGGCAGACGCTTAACGACTGAGCCACCCAGGTGCCCCATATGTTCATTTCTAAAATAAGGTAAAAAACCTAGGAAGTGTCATCTCCTCGCATACCTCTCCTGATCTTCCTAGTGATTCCCTCTATCATAGCACTTTGTACATCAGAGTGAAATTGTATGTTGTGTCTGACTCTAATAAGCTACAAACTTCTCTGCGACAGAGAATGAGCCTTGTTTTTCAACTCCTGGTACAATGCCTGCCACACAGTAAGAACTCAATAATTGCTAGATGATCTGAACTAGTAAACACTAACTTTGCTCATTTTTCTCAAATGTAGAGTCATTATAGTGTATGTTATAGCTGAATATAATCTCAATTTTCAAACCATATAAAAATCATCCTGACAACATGGGGAAGAAATGGACATTAGTTATAAAATTTAGACAGTGCTGGGGCACCTGGATGGCTCAGTCAGTTAAGCGTCCATTTCTCGGTTTTGGCTCAGGTTATGATCTCAGGGTTGTGAAACTGAGCCCCGTGATAGGCTCTATGCTCAGCAGGTAGTCTGCTTGAGATTCTCTCTCCTTCTACCCCTCCTGCCGCTCTCTCTCTCTCTTTCTCTCTAAAATAAATAAATAAATCTTTAAAATTTAGACAGTGCTTTATAGTTTATAAAGATATCGTCTAATATCTCATTTAATATTACAGGTACCTAAAAGGCCGTTCCCATTACCCCCATTTTATTTTGCTAACCTCATTTTCAAAAAGACCGACTCAGAGTTAACACCCTGGAAATGCTTGACCACATACCTGAAAACTGACCATATCCCAAAATCCATCCAGATCTGTGCAGGTCGTCTCCTTTTCACCTCGTTTATATTCACAATTGTCAACCAGCCCTTCAAACTGCTTGAACCTTTCTTTCATAAGGAGTCTTGTTTGCCCAACTGCTGTGCGAATAAGATCTTTAGCTAAAGGAAATATGAGGTTTTTAAAAGTTAAAGGACAAAACTGGACCTTTATTGCCAGCCCACCAGCTGATAAGAAGACCTCACCGTAAATACCTTACGGCTTATGGAATCAAATTCTTACCTTAATGCAAAACAAAAAATATCACTACGTAACTTTGTTTTACAAATACTGAGCATTCACTATCTGCTTCAATTCCTGCTAAAAATTAGCAATATTCATTCTCATACATAATGCTGCACCATCAACAGCACTATACCTCTCCTTGTGTTTAATAAGAATTCAACCACGAACAACTCATCACACATCAGTATCTATGCAAGACTTCATACTGACAGAACACAGATGATTTTTTTCCAAACAACTTCCCCGAATAAGTAAGATTAAGGAAATTTTCTGAAAATCTGTTCCATACTGATTTAGGTAATTTTCATTCAGAAAAATATTTTTGTTTCAATAGACAATACCAGTTACAGATGTCACTCATAGTTATATCAATCTAATAATAGGCAAATTGTCTAATTATCAGGAATAACAATCAATATTCTAATTACTTACATCTTTTAAGTAGAGATATTAGCAAACATGTTGAGATATGAAAAATTCTTGCTGCTTTGAATAAGAATGTAACCATTAAGTTGGACAGCCCTAGATCTTTATGTTTGGGATAAATAAAACCATATTTAAAAAAAACAAAACTAAAACACAAAAATATAAATGCTCCCTCACCATCATCTGGAATGTCCAATTCAAGCTTCCTGTCCCACTCAAGGCAGTGCGAAGTTAATTTCTCAGTTTCTGACTGAAGAATATTTCTAAAATTATGACATACATTTCAGTTTTACAAATGTTTCTCATACTAATATCTAAGTATTAGCATTATGACACATGTAACATTAGGAAGATATAAAAGATAGTCACAATGGTAATTTTTCAGAGTTGATACCGATTTTATGAAATGTGATATATTAAAATGCAAAAATACAAGTTGATACCCTATGTCCCTCTCTCTTCACCCAAAACTTAAGCAAATGCTAATGCTAAGAGCCCACTTTTCATGCTAATATTTCCAATTTCTTCCATTCTTATTTTTTAGAGACTTTACAGAATCAGATGTTCCTTACTTCTCTGTTACTAGTTCTCTGTTACTGCTCATGGAACTAAGACCAACCCATCTCTCAAGAGTAAGCTGAAGCTAAAAACTGCAAGTATGAAATTACAGTGATAGAGCCTTACAGATTCTCTTGAATTATTAGGCTTTGCTTGCCACTCCAAACGCAGTGGTTCTCAACAGGGGTCAGTTTTGCCCCTAGGACACATTCAACAATGTCTAGAGTCATTTCTGCATCATGAACTGGAGGAGCGCTACTGGCCAAGGATGTTACCAAACAACCTACAATGCGGAAGATGGTCCCCACAATTATCTTGCCTAAGATGTCAAGAGTGCCACGGTTAAGAAACACTGGCCTAAGGTAAACGTAATCTGTTTCTTTATAAAAAGCATCCTCGCAGGAGAAACTGAGGATAGTGTTTGTTTCTTAGAAGAAAGCTTAAGCTGTTCATATCTAATGGCATGACAGAGGATGACTTAATTTATGAGAAAGGAGACCTGGCTCAGATCTGACATTATTTAGTTGGGTAAATTGCTTATTATCTTAATATCTCATAGTTGAAAACGCAATGGATTAGCTAATGCTAAAATCCTTCACAATTCTAAAGTTTCATGCTCTAAAAATAATTGAAGTGCCTTTCAAATATACAAAAATATTCATTCATAATAGAATAACTATTAAGACTACAGGCAAGATAATATTTCTTATCTACTTTATTGGCAAAGCTCAAAAAACTGTTAACATTGTATTGGAAAAGGTATGAGAATGTTCTTGCTACATTCATTCAAGAATAATAGAATGGGGGCGTCTGGGTGGCTCAGACAGTTAAGCATCCGACTCTTGATTTCAGCTCAGGTCATGATCTTGGGGTTGTGAGATGAGCCCAGCATCAGGCTCCACACTAAGTATGGAGCCTGCTTAAGATTCTCTCTCTCCCTCTTCCTTTGCCTCGGCCCCTTGCTCGCACACACACACGCTTGCTCTCTCTCAAAAAAAAAAAAAGAACATGCACATAAACATATATGTGTCCATGCCTGCACGTGAACTATAATTTGGAAAATCTGAATACTGACTGGATATTTTATGACATTAAGTAATTATTATGATTATGTTAACCACAATAAGCATTATGGTTATGTTAATAGGAGTCTTTAACTTCGAAAAATACCTACAGAAATATTTATGGATGAAGTGATATGATTATCTGGGATTTTCTTTAAATATCTTGAGTCCGAAGTATATGGGAATAAATATGAAACAAGATTGACCATGAGCGATGGGGGTCCAGTGTACAAGTCCCTGTACTTTCATATATGTTTAAAATTTTCCACAATAAAAAGCTTAAAAAAAAAAAAGCAGCATGTAATAATTTCCTGTGTAATGTGGAATGTTGGGGCCTTTCTCCAAATGCAGTCCTCTGATTTATTTCCAAGGCCTGTAGGTGACATGGTTGAGGTTTCCCAAACATGATGTTAATTTTCACTCTTCATAGTTGGAGAAAAGTAATCCTATCTCATGATTTAGCAGGCCAAAGAGCTTCCTACCATCTCCCACTATCCTTCTTTTGTAAAATAAAGATTAACTTGGTTTGTGGGGGGAAAATGTATGAGAAAATAGGAACTCCCCATACCTCGTGGAAGGGAATGTAAATTGAGGTCATTACATATTTTCGCATGAGAGAATTGGAAAGTATACAAGGTTGTTCTTTGCAGTGTATTAGTAAAAGACTGAACTCAATGTAAATAACCAGCAACAGCAATTTACTACTAAGTAAATTGTGGTACATCCACATAACTGGGTACTATATGGTCACCAAACACACACATATCCACACAAAGAAAACAACAACAACATGAAAAAGCTCTTTAAGTATTAAAATGGAATGTCTCCCACAATAAACATTAAATGAAAACAGAATAGTAAGCTATTGTTTGTATAAAAAAAGGAAAAAAATATATATGCTTGTCTCTGTCTCTCTCTCTATGTTATCTATCTCTCTGAAAGTTTTCACAAAGCGTGAATAACACTTGCCTCCTTGGAAGGTTTGAACTGTGGAGTTAGGAGACAGTTGCTAAAGGGCTTCTCACTTGTACCTTTTTCTACCTTTCAAATTAGAAACCACACGAGTGAAAATACTAGCTACTGAAAAAATAATTAAATTTTAAAAAATAAATGAAATCACCCAGAGTCTAATTCATCTATTATATTAAGGTTAATACAGTTTAATTTCGGTTTTAAATATCTACACATTAATACAAATTCTTACACTAGGAACAAATGGACGAACCTGAAATATGGCACATCATGGTGGGCCTGAGATATCCGATCTTCATTTATTTCAAGCGACGGGACTTCTTTTATTGTAAGGCCGTTTGAATTTTTAGTAGTCTCATCTTTATTTAAGACATGTTCTACAAAGAGAACACCACATATAAATTTCAAAGCAGCAATTTTTTAAATGATATCCCCACAAAAGACAAATTTTAAAAATCCTTCCATTCTTTTGTTGTTGAATTTTAACATTTTATTTCTGCTCCAATGATCTCATTTACCACATCTCCTCTAAAATGGCTCGATAATTTCATCTCTTTAAATTTACATTATTTCCCGAACCCTTTTGTCAGGCCTCATTCCAACTCTCTGTCCAGATGTCTTTCCGCATGTTTCCCATCTCTTCTGATCCTGTGGGACTCTAAACAAATCTCTGATAAATCACAATCCAGAAGGCAAATAAAAATTTAATTAAAATACCATACCTTTATTCCAAACTGTTAGAGAACCCAAAGGACATTGTAGTTTATCTGAATCCTGATGTACTATCTTTGCAGAGTAAGTTTTACATTTCTGAGCCAAAATTTCTTTTGTCACTTCTTGAGTCTTATCGCTAAAAACAATAATAAAAGTACACTTCATGAAGCATGAATCCTATACATCTAATTGAAGAATTTCAAAATTACATTGCTTTTTAAAAACCAGGGATAAAAATAGAAATGTTTACTTTTTTTTAAAGTTTGTTTATTTAACCTCTACACCCAACGTGGGGCTTGAACTCAAGACCCCCAGATCAAGAGTTGCATGCTCTTCTGACTGAACCAGCCAGGTGCTCTAGAAATATGTTCATTTTAAAAATAATATATCTATTCCAGAGCCAAAAAATTTAAACACCCATATAGTGGGGATGTCCATCTTTACTAACTGTAATGAGATCTAAAGATTTTGAAAATCTCTTAATGAAACAAACACTTAATAGTCTTGCTGCTGCTGAGCAATTTCTAATAAGTTTGTCAACAGCTAGTCTGCAAAACAATCTTGCCTTTTAAAGAGTCCAAATGATCGCCCCCTGCCCCCCCCGCCCCCACTTTGCAAGTTAATCATTTTTACCTTTAGAGGTTATTTTTCTAAAGTAATACTCAGGAAAAAAACACAAACAAACAAACAAAAACCCATGTCTGAATTACAGTATTACAGCAATAACTTCTTGCTAAAAATTTATTTCTAAGTGCTATAATAAAGTCACTTATTAAAAGCAATAACAAATTGTACTGTGAAAATGTTAATAACAGTACATAGGAAATATCAAAACTGTCAAACAGATTATTGTAGGCTTCTGACGAATCTTTTTAAAAACCAAATTTTCATTATTTATCATTAAATTAACTACATAAGAACTTTTGAGAAGCACAGGCTAAATCTAAGAAAGGCATTTGTTACCCGTCTTTGCAAGGAATTCATGATTAACATTACGTTCTTACGCTTCTGTTTTTAAAGGTGTCCAGGTATAACTGGGTGTCAAGAAAGCACTGGCACTTCTGGGAGTCATAGGTGTTATTTGATAGGTCTTCAGACCATCCAGTGGCTGAAACATAAAATCCTGAGGTGCGAAGGAATTCTTCCCTTTCATTTGTGCAGTATTTGTCTTAGGCAAGGTCTCCATTTTTGGTAAGACTCCATCTGGATCCATTCCATCTGTCGCACTGGTTTGCGAATCCCAAGGATTTTCTTCACTATCGACTTTAAAAGAAACGACCTAGTTGTGAGTAAACAGAATAGAGTGAGAATTTCTGCTCTGGGGATATATTTGACCAATTTTTACAGGGCTGAAAATGTGGAAGCTGAGAAATATGTCCCACAAACATAATTTAAAGAGACAAAAACAAATACAATGAAATGTATACAAGGTATCAGAAGACCAGCTACACTAAACCATTGCTACGATCCAGAAAGAGAGAACCAATCCTCATTATGGGAATAAATAATGGGTTTTAGGTGTTACAACAAATTAAAATATATGAAAACTAAGGTGGAAAATTTACTCACCTAACAAATACAGACCTGTTTTTACTTAGATTATGCTGATAATTACAATAGTTTCAGAATCCAATGTTTATTAGATAACTACTATTGTCAAGTACCAAATCCTTTTTGTAAATAATCTTGATTATAAATAACCTTGTCATATGAGCAAAATTATTTTTCAGTGTTACACAATAAGATGAACCATATAAAATGTGAAGCATATTTTCTTTTTCAAGTCAATTTAATTACTTGGTTTTTTTCACCTGAGATATAATTAACATATAACATTATATTAAAATACAAAACATGATTCAATATTTGTATATATTGTGAAATGATCACCAATAAGTCTAGTTAACAACCGTACATAGCTATAGAATTTTTTTTCTTGTGATGAGAACCTTTAAGGTCTACTCTCTTAGCACCTTTCAAATATGCAATATAGAATTATTAACTACAGTCACTATGTGATATATTACATCCCCAGGACTGACTTATTTTGTAACTGGAAGTTTGTACCTTTTGACCCCCCTCACCCATTTCATGCACTCATTTAAACACACTTTTTAGAAGTTTCTACGTTTCTGATTTTCAACAAGATATAAACAGAAACCAGAGTATTTCAACCTGGACAAGAATTTAAGGGTGACACTGTCCCTGAGGCCAACATGGCAGTGAAAGTAAAAACCTAGGTTAATCCTTAAGGAGGAAATCAATCTTAAGGGAAGAACTATGCGATCCAGCTACTTGCTTGTGAAGAGTCATCCTATACTGCCCACATTGGAGGAACTAGGTTTGATTCTTATATGAATCTAGCCAGATTTCTTAGACTTTGGCAAAACTTTTATTTTTAAGGTGAAGGAACTGTAACATGGATCATAAGCCAAGAAACTGGGCCCTTAAATTGGTGGCTCCTTTTTGAAGACTCTACTAGGCTCTATGCTAGATGCGCTATCAGAAAGTTAGGTTATTTCATGGGGCACCTGGGTGGCTCAGTCTGTTAAGCATCTGCCTTCGGCTCAGGTCATGATCCCAGGGTCCTGGGATCAAGTCCCACATTGGACTCCTTGCTCAGCGGGGAGCCTGCTTCTCCCTCTGCCTGTTGTTTCCCCTGCTTGTGCTCACACGCGTACGCTCGTTCTCTGACAAATAAATAAATAAAATCTTTAAAAAAAGAGAAAGAAATTTAGGTTATTTCATATTATTTTTTAAGGATTTTATTTATTTATTTGAGAGAGAGAGAGACAGCATGAGCAGGAGGGGCAGAGGGAGAGAAAGAACCTCAAGCAGATTCCATGCTGAGCGTGGAGTCCCATGCGGGGCTCAATCCCAGGACCCTGATCATGACCTGAGCTGAAACCAAGAGTTGAATGCTCAACCGACTGTGCCACCCAGGTGCCCCTAGGTTATTACATTCTTAAAACTTTATGTAAGTATTGCATGTTAAAGATGGGAAAACAAACTCATAACTTGCCCAAAGTTATCTAGCTAATTGGAAGCAGAGACAATATGCAAACTCATGCCTAAATGAATCCAAAGTCAATACATTTCACCCTACTCCATCTTATCTCTTAGTGAATTTCCATGTGAAGGTTTCTGTCAGCTGTGTTATTGTATTTCTCTATCTCCCATTAATCAAGTTATGCTGTCTCTAGGTATAAAGCTCTGAGGACGTAATACCTGAAAGACAACAACAATAAATCCTTTTGATGCTTCTTTATGGCTCAAGACGTTTTAACACACAAGTAGCTTAACCCTCTTGAAGCAGCTCTGTATGTTTAATTTCAACTTTATGAAAGTAGCAGTGAGATTTTCAGAGTATCTGGAAATAAACAGATGTTTATACTCTACCTTGTCAGGTTTTGTTTCTATCTTTTTGGCAGGTCTTCCTTGATTTGGTGCTTTTCTTTCTGTTTCATTATCTAAAATAAAAGTGAAATAAGACAACCATTTTTACTAGATAGAAAATGCCACTTTTAAAGTACTAGGTAATTTGGAAAAGGAAAAAAGGCAACAAAAGGAATGTATATCTTAAAGGATTTTTTGATTAAGAGTCATATTATAAAATGAGATTAAAAAAGATGAAATTTCCTGCCAAGTACAGGCCATCTGTTTTCAAAACAAAACCAAGGTGTTGAGGTATTTTACCTTTTGCCTCTATCAAATACATATTTGTTACAGAAAATTAGGGAAAAAAAGAAAAGCACAAAACCCACAAAATTTTAAAAAATAACCCAAGATCACATTACTCACTAACAATCACTGTTGACACTTTAGCGTATGATTTTCCGGTTTTATCCTAGGCTCACATATTCACATACATATTTTAGGGTTGTGTTCATACTGTTCAGAATTTGATGTTAATCTTAGCCCACTTAATATATCATGTTCTTTCACAACACTGTTCTTCAATGTTTACATTGTATTTTGCCAAATGGATGGGCTATAATTATTGGGGGGCCATTAATTTCTCTCTTTGAAGTGCTGCTAACACCAATTCAGGTACTTCCACCTTCGAGCCCCCACTGTGTGTAATGGGATGCTGAGGCATGGAACCTCCCTTAGGAACTGGAGTCTCCTATTTCCTCATCTCTTATTCAGAGTCGAACATGATAATTTTTAAAACGGAAGACAAAAACCTCAAACCAAAACATTCTAGATCAGTCACTGGTCAGAAATAGTTCTCACCATGAGTAGCTCTTGTGATGGGCTTTTCTGTCGTAGTAGACGAGACTGTTCTGGCAATCTGCTTTGCTGCTTGAGTGGCTGATCGAGTCATTCTCACCGATGTGGTCATTACAGGCTGTACAACTGTGGGAAAAAAATAATCACATCAAATGCTTTTTGTAATTATTACTGTTGTGCCAACATCAGAGCTTATAATAAAATATATAATATAATATAATATAATATAATCTGCTAAATTCCTACCTTTTTTCTCTTTGTCCAACACTTTTCTTTCAGAAGTTTGTCTTTGACTGGTTCGGACTGCTCGAACATCACTCCCATTATTCATCTATTTAAAAGATTAGGTGCTATTTAACTGCATTATGAATCAAATTGCCACTTTTTGGAGGGGGGTTAGTTTTCAAGTCATTTTATTAACTCAACAGTTCAAAGACCTCCACCACCATATCTCTGCTACCCCCACTTTCTTCCGAAGTGTAGTGGACTGAGAGAGAGAGAAGGATTGAGCAGACCCCATCCCCCAGGAGCCACTTATAAAAGGCGGTGGGGGGAGACATCACAAAAACAGCAACGGATAAATGAGGGGCAACGGAACCGCAAATACAACACAAAGCTGGGGCAGTGGTAGGGAGGGCGGTGGGGGGCGGGGTATGGAACACTTCATGAATCTGCGTGTCATTCTTGTGCAGAGGCCATGCTAAACTTCTTCTGCATCATTCCAATTTTAGCAGATGTGTTACCGAAGCAAGCACGCAAATTGCCACATATTCATCTGTAAACTAGCCCCTCATCTGAAATCTGACTATTGTAAACGACCCAACAAAAATACTTCCCCAAATAAAATGAGATGAAGAAAAAAGTTTTCCATTATATAAACTTCCTCACAGCTTCTTTAGAATTCCAGACTTCAGAAAATGCTAATAACCTAAGCTATTAAAAATAGCTGACTATAATCTGAGAATCCTTAAACATACCAGGCATGTTTTCACTCCAAGACCTTTGAATTACATCTAGAAACTTTTTCTGGATCGAAAGCTCTTCCCCATGGTTCACCCTTCCACTCTTTAAAGACTTCACTCAAGATGCCACCATCTCAGTGAGGCCCTGCTTGACCACCCCAATCAAAATTCCACCAGACACCTACTCTAGTACTCCCCTTCTCCCTTCAGTCTTTTTTCTACCTCCTCTATAATACTTACGACCATCTGACATACTGTATACTTATTTTTTTTAATTGCCTATCTCACATGTAAGCTCAATGAAAACAAGGAATTTTGTTTATTTTGTTCACTACTATACCCTACAGAGAAACATGGTAGTGACTCAAACTTTATTGAATACATGAAGTTCAGCTTCCTCACCTGATGAAGAGGCATACTATTTTCGTCCTTGCCCACATCCCTTTATTTTAGTAATCTTCCTAATAACTTTAATCATATGGTGTTTTGAAGACCCATAAGTTTTTAACACCCACCCTATGTGCTTTATATCCCTATATACATTTTATGTTGACATGGAATGCATAATAGAAGCAAACAAAAGAGTGTGACACAAGGTTTAGCATACATCTCACAAGGGATGTCAGGCAAAGATATTTTAAGTGAGTACTTCCTTAGTAGCCAAGATGGTTTTAGGTCACCGTACCAATAATACTGATTTTGTACTATTAACTCTAGCAAATTAATCACCACACTTAAAACTGGTATTAGATTAAAAACAAATTAACTCTGAGAAAAAAAGTACAATTTGTCATCTTAGTAACAATTATCTACTAAGTGTCAACTATACCTTAGTCTGCTCCATTTGGTCTTTGGCCTTTGACCTTGTAATCTGTATAGAAGATGGAACAGCCTTAGAACAAAGAAAATAAAGTTAAAAAAAGGAAGTGGCAAAAGTTTAATTCCATGTCTCTTTATGAAATAAAGTTCCTATTTTAAAGTTAAATTTTATCCTTGATCATTTATGGCAAAAAGATACTTGCTGTCAACTTGAATACTTATTTTTTCTAGTTCTATCTTGACTTAAATTACATTTAAATTAATAGCTTCAAAACTTATTTCTCAGTGAGCTGAAAGAAATCTCAAGCCATATTTTCCTGGTGTTTGAATCCTTGTTAATATGATTAGCTGGACATATGTAGAAGGGGTTAGATGAACAGACTAGAGTATTAAGATCTTTTGTTTTCTGTTTAATGAAAAGATACTGTACAGCTTACTCTCCCAGCTTTGACAGTTTGCCTTCAAGTCTCATGATTATGCATTTCACCACTGTCAATTAGAAAATGGAGACTTGATCACAAAATGTGGAAAAAATCTAGCATGAGAAAGACTAAGAAGTGTTAACATATTTATCAACTTTGTAAAATTTCTTAGACAAAATCAGATTTCTCCCCTAGATAAGGAGAAATCCAAATCTCAGGGAAAATCTAGTGCTAAAGAAGGTAGGCTTTTCTCTAGATTGCAGGGTCATAAGAATTCAACAATGGCTATCTAAATAAAATAAAAAACAATTATAGGTGAATCTTATTACTTAACACCATGATGGGTTTCTTGTTCCCCCATACATACTATAACATTATATTTCTTTAAGTCTTTTATTTTATTTCTAGCATAGTTAACAAACGGTGTTACATTAGTTTCAGGTACATAATATAGTGATTCAACAATTTCACACATCATCTCGTGCTCATCATGACAAGTGCACTCCTTAATCCTCATCACCTCTTTCACCCTCGCCCCCACCTCTCCTCTGGTGACCATCAGTTTATTCTCTAGAGGTAAGAGTCTATTTCTCGGTTTGTCTTTCTCTCTCTCTCTCTCTTTTTTCCTTTGTCCATTTGTTTCCCCCTACATATATTTTTAACATATTTTTAAATAGTTATCTATAGTTTAGACCAATGATTGCTATCTTATTTCAAAAAGCCAGCTTAAACAGACACATGAAAAAATGTTCAAAATCATTAGTCATAGGGAAATTCAAATCAAAACCACATTGAGATACCACCTTACGCCAGTTAGAATGGCAAAAATGGACAAGGCAGGAAACAACAAATGTTGGAGAGGATGTGGAGAAAGGGGATCCCTCTTACATTGTTGGTGGGAATGCAAGTTGGTACAGCCACTTTGGAAAACAGTGTGGAGGGTCCCTTAAAAAGTTAAAAATTGAGCTACCCTATGATCCAGCAATTGCACTACTGGGTATTTACCCCAAAGATATAGACGTAGTGAAGAGAAGGGCCATATGCACCCCAATGTTGAGAGCAGTATTGTCCACAATAGCTAAATTGTGCAAGGAGCCGAGATGCCCTTCAACACTGGATTAAGAAGCTGTGGTCCATATATACAATGGAATATTACCCAGCCATCAAAAAGAATGATTTCTCAACATTTGCAGCAACATGGACGGTACTGGAGGAGATAATGCTAAGCGAAATAAGCCAAGCAGAAAAAGACAATTATCATATGGTTTCACTCATTTATGGAACATAAGAAATAGGAAGATCGGTAGGAGAAGAAAGGGAAGAAGAAAGGGGGGAGTAAACAGAAGGGGGAATGAACCATAAGAGACTATGGACTCTGGGAAACAAACTGAGGGCTTCAGAGGGGAGGGGGGTGGGGGAATGGGATAGGCTGGTGATGGGTATTAAGGAGGGCACGTATTGCATGGTGCACTGGGTGTTATATGCAAGTAATGAATCATGGAACTTTACATCAAAAACTAGGGATGTACTGTATGGTGACTAACATATTATAATAAAAAAATATTATCAATAAAAAAAATAAAAATAAAAAAACAAAACAAAACAAAAAACAAAAAGCCAGCTTAAATCTAACCCCTTCTAAGAGGTCTTCTTTGACATTCTTCCAAACATAAATAATCTCTCCCTCCTCTAATATACAGAATATATTTATCTATATCATTCCACCTGAGCACTATTGTATTAATTTTGGGTCCCTTCCACCTTATCCTAAGGTCATACACAGATAATAATCAAATAATCAAAGATCATTTAAATAAATCAATGAGATGCATGAAGCCCAGAAAAACAGGCAGTATTCAATATGCCTTTATATTATTCAATTCATATTTAAATTAAGAATGAGTATACAGTCTAAGATCTTTTATACATATCTTTAAAAGAGCAAATCACCAGTGACTAAGTTACAAATCCCACTGCCCGGTTCAAACTTCAGCATTCTTGACTCACTGACCGTTTCGTTTAAATCACCCCTCCTTCTATGCTGGGTTTCAGCACTCCAGACACTCAGACCAGTCCTCCTCAGTCAGTCACTGGAACCTGACTTCTGCCCACTGTTTTCCTATCTCAAGAACCTATAAACTACATCAAGAGACCCGATTTTCAACTTCTGAGTTACTAATATGTCATTCCCATCTCCTACGAACAAGTTAAATGAATAAAGAGAGTTAGGGGAAGTAGTTATTTTAGTTATTTAATCTCTTAAAGAAAATTCCAGTTAAAAGAACTATTCCTCTATATCAAAATAGGATAGTAAATTTACCTTTTTTGGCTCAGCTTTCATAGTAGTCTGGTTTGATAACAGAAAACAAGGCATATCAGGTCTATAAAGACCCACTTTAAATACTCCTCGTTTAGCTTTCTCTCTTTGCTCTTTCAATTTCTGAAGCTGCTTTTCTTCTTTGTATTTTTGGAGCATTTGCTTTCGTTGATCAACTAGAACAGTTTTCATTGACCCTAGGCAGAAAAAACCCAGAGTATATATTTCAGAAAAAAAGTTAGGCAAATGTCTAACTTCTAACTTCAACTGCTGTTAAGAAATGCTTTCAGTAACTTTTGTTAATTCCTTAGCACTCTAACCACAAGTTATTTCAAGCCCTATTCTTTTAAAATTTATATTTATTTTGCTTTTGTCTTTTCAAATATTTATTAACTGCTTGCTACACACTAACCATGTATTACTTCACTTTTGAATTAATGAACTTGTATGATAGCCAACCTCTAAGCTGACCCCAATGATTCTCACCTCCTGGCAATGGTGCCCATGTGTCATCCCTTCTCACACTCAATAGGGCTGACCTGGATAACCAACAAAGCACTGTGAATTGATGGAGGGTGACTCCCAAGATTAGGTCATTAAAGACACTAAAGTGTTTGCCTTGCCCCCTTCTTGGATCACTCTCTGTGGAAGAAGCCAGTGGCCTTGTAGAATCTTAAGGGGACTTGATTGGCCCTATGGAGGTGTCTACATGACAAAGGTCTAAGGCCTCCTGCCAAAAGCCAGCATCAACTTGCCAGTCATGTGAGTGAGTCATCTTGGAAGCAGATCATTCAGTCTGAGTCAAGTCCGCAGATGCGTCCCCGGATGACATCTTGACTGTAACCTCTAGAACCACCCACTTAAGCTGCACCCAAATTCCTGACCCACAACGATTGTGTGAAATAATAAATGTTTATTGTTTCAAGCCACTAAGTTTTAGGTTAACAGATACCCCAATATTAGGGCTACTAGTCAGTTTCTTTAGTTCAACTTAGGTTTCCACCTACATACTGTTTTAACTGGCTTGGGAAGTATAAGGGGCTATGTGCAAGACATGCTTAGACAGCATGAATAATAAGAGAACTTCTGCCCTTGAAGGGCTCACAGCATCCTGGAGAAATGAACAGTTTCAGTCTGGTTTAGTATGAAACAAATAGGAGAATGCACACAATAGAAATCAGAATAAACCTCCATGTGGGAAGATCAGGAAAGGCTCCTCAGAAAAGAGAATACCTGAAAAAGGTTCTGAAGAATGAGTCTACGTTTGCCTGCTGGGTAAGGGTTAAAAATAATTCATGAAGATAACGGCCCAACTACGTAAATTTGCTAAAAAAAAGAAATATGTACTTAAAATGGGTAGATTTTTTATGCCATGTAAATTACACCTCACTAAAGTTGTTAAAAAGAAAAAAAAAGCCAGAGAACAGAACATGCAAAAGCTCAGATGCTGAAATGGTTAACCGATAAAACCTCTGTATCCTCAACTTCTTCTCTAAATGTTGCCTTCATCTCTCTAACAGAAACCTGGCTCTCTCTGAAGACAGTCTCCCCAGCTGTCCTCTCACACAGTTGACTGTTTTTTGTTCTCACAATGGTGCTATCACTAGACCTAAAGAGGGGAGGTGTTCTCATCGCTGCTTCCCAGTGATTTCCTCCTTGTCACTAAAAGATCCCATCTTTATATTTCATGTCATCAGATCACACTATCCAGTACCCTGGTTTGTTGTCTATAGGCCCTCTAGGTTTCCTCTCATCCCTTGAAGGCTTTAGCTGCTAGCTCACTGTCACTGTCTCCATCACTATCATTGTACAAATCCTGATGACCCCTCCAATATGCAGGCTTCTCCATTCTTAGGCTTTCTTTCCTCCAATGATCACCTGATGGTCACATCCATGCCAGTATTTCAATCTTTCTCATGTTGTGACACATGTAAAAGATAACATTTAGACACCACACTGGACCAAACAGATCTGCTTATGACCAAACACAACCAACCAGAGAGAGATCTCTGACCAACCCAGGTCCTTACAGAAACATCAATATTTTGTCACACCTGTATTCATTTGTAACACAATTGGCACCCTACTTCTCATGCTATGGTCCTATTGAAGAAAGCTAGTCAGTTGTCCTACGGAATGTCCTGCACTGTATATTTGTTTATCTGCTTTCTCAAGTTTTTTACTCATTCCTCTAGCATTCATGTTTCCTATAAACTGGAAATTATATCTAAGGTTTTGATTAGACTCAAGTTCAACTTTTGGGGCAAGACTATGTCCTGAGTGGCGCTGCCAAAAACCTTGGAGTCATCCTGACTTTTCTTATCAACCCTACATCTAATCCATTAGGAAATCCTATTGGTCCAAGCTTCTAAGTATATCCAGAATGCAACCATCTATATTTAATGCTACCACTTTGATCAGCCATCATCAACTAAATTATTTCAAGAGTCTCCTACTTGGGTTTTCCTGAGACCATGCTTGCCACCCTACAATCTATTCACAACAGAGCAGCCAAAGTGATGCTTCTAATACACTAATCAAATTTATATAAACATCTATTAATCCCTTCATGACTTTTCATTTCACTCAGAGGCTCCAAAGGGATGGGAGCTACCCCTTATTCATTCTTCTCTAGCCATGCTTGTCTACTTGCTTTCTCTGGAACACACCAGGTTCACTCCCACTTCTAGTCCTTCGATTTGAGATTTTGGTCAAGGAATAGAGCATTTGAGGCAGCAAGAGAAGAGGCAAGGAGATGACTTAGGAGTCATAACATCACTGCTTCCCAGACAAAAAATGTCTAGTTCCTCCTTGAGAAGCCATCCGCTATCATTCTATGACCCCATTTTCATTTCCTCTCAACTCCTAAGAGATGTTGTTCTTTACTTTCACCCCTTCAACTACCAGCCCATTTCCTCTGACCTTCAAACATGCATGGATCACTTCATCTCAAAAACAAAAACAAAATCCTATAACATTTTTATCCAATTCTTTTCTCTCACTTTCCTTTAGAATCACAAACATGATAAATCCAGAAGAAATCATTTAGCCCAACACCCTCATTTACAGAATTAAGGTTGAATATGTAGGGTGTCTTGTAAGTGCCACATATTACAGTGGTCCTGGAAATAATAAAATTGAAGTAGTGGATAGTTAACTTAGCACCCCATTTCATTCTCTATTAAACTTCTAAAAAAGACTATCTCTGTCATTTATTCAGCATTTATCCCTGCTTTATTTCACTGCAATCCAGCTCCTAATGCCTGCTATATAAATGCAACTAAATAGGAATCCAGTTACTCCTTTTGGCAAAATTTGAAAGTAATTTCCCACTTCTGTTCCTTCTTGTCTGTAGCATCCCTTGCTTTCTAAGACATTCTACTTTTATTATTTTTATCTTTTGCTGAGATCATTCCTTTCTTCTTTAATTGGTTTTTTCCTTCCTAGTGACTCCAAGTCTAATTTTTAGCAAATTGCAAGGGTGAATTCTTTGCTCTTTTGAGAAACATTCCCATTGATAAGGTATCCTTATTCAATGGATTCTTCAATCAGTTCTCTTTTTAATGCCCCTTATCAATTTCTCTTGGCAACAGTTATCTTACCAATCTCCAAAAGTAAGAACTTTAGGATTCCTATTAGGCAATATAGATAATACAGTGTTATAATACTTCATAGGTGAAGGGCTTTAGCCTAGCCAGGGACTTGCACAGCCTTTACCTGAAACAGCATTTAGTTGTAGAAAATAGCAAGTTACCTAGAATGAAGTTTCAAAACTCCATGCTTCTGTTTAGGGTTTTCTTAACCTCGGGTATTAAACCAAATTTTATTCACTCTTCAAAGCATTTAAAGTTACAATAGACCTTTACTTACTTGTCTTGACACTGGCCTTTTCTGGTACAATCTTCTGACATGTCTCATCTAATTCAAGAAGAATTCTACTTTCCAAGGTTGGAATGTTGACGTCTTTCAAACCAAAGTGTCTATTTTGTTCATATTCCTTATGTCTGTTTTCTTTTTGAGACAGTGATTTCCTATGAGCAATTCTGGTTCTAATCATGTCGACACTTAAATCCCTTCTGTGTCGACTGGCAAAATATGATGAAGACATCCTATTGGAGGAAAAAAGAGACCAACTTCCATGGATTTTTATTATTTAAAAAATTAAGATTTCAATTCAATTCCTGTCCTATCTCAGAGTCTTTGAAAATAAAAATATTAAAATACAAAAAAAAAAAAGGAATATGTAACACTAAAGAGAGGGAAGGAGATTATCAAAAGATGAAACACATTTTTCATTTAGTTCTAAATAGGAACTTGCTTGAGAGATAAAATGAAGCCCAAGAAGCTATGGTCCAGAATATAAACAAAAGGCATTAGGAAGTTTATCATAAGCGCCCTACATTCTTCAACAAGAATAACTAAGAAATCTGCCAGAAAACAGATAAAAGAAAAATCTGCATAAGAAATGCAACAAAGTAAAATGGTACATGATTTAAAGCAATCAACAGAGTCTAAAAATGAGAATGCATATGACCTGGATTCCAGTAAGATTCTTCTTCAAGAGCCATGGGGAAGTGACAAAGGACTGTGTTTTGTTTTCTTTTTTTAAGTAAACCTTACACCCAACCTGGGCCTTGAACTGGCTACCCGGAGATCAAGAATCCCACATTCTACCGACTGGGCCAGCAGGCACCCAAGGACTGTGCTTTTCAAGAATCCTCCTCTACTATTTGATTTGTCACCTCCTGCCAAGTATTAATTTGCTAAATATTAAAGAAAAAATAAAACTTACAACTAGTTATTTTAAAATACAGCATAGCATTATACACGGGAGAGAAAGGAAGGAGAAAGAGAACACTAACAGGGTATTTAGTAATCACTTAAACCCTAAAAGATGGTATTCGCGCCTTACACAGATGAGGTAAATTAACTGCTCCCGTTAGCACGGCTAAAGGGTGGTGGAGCTGGCTTCCCAAGTCAGGCAGCCTGGCTTTTCACATACATCTAAGCTCGTTCTCTGACTTACTGGAGTTTCTTCCAGCTTGAAAATCTAGAAATGCCTTAGTCTTGCTTGCCTAGAAGTTCTCAACCGGGGTGTTTTCAGTTTTCACGGGATCTGAGAAGAGCTACTGGAATTTAATGTTGGGGCCAACAATCTTAGCAGTACCTACTAAATACTGGTCCCGCCCCAAAGGCTAATTATGCCCCGGTGGCAAAACGCTGACTATTACACAGGTCAGGGTAACAAACAAATTTACTCTCCTGGAAGACTGCGTCATCAGTTACAGGAAGGACTTGTAACACGGTCCTAAAGGAGACTCCCCTGAGCTGCGTCCCGCCCACCGCCTCCGTCCTTCGACCCTTCTAGACCTTCTACAAAGCAGGCCAGCTCCCTCCCGCCAGCTCCCCAGCACCCGCCTACCTGAGGCAGCTTCTGGAGTAATACCTCAACAGAACTAAAAGTCAAGGAACCCTCGGGTCTGAAGAACCACTGCCGCCTCCGAAGCAAGAACCCCTACAACCAAGAGCTCCGCAAAATTCAAACTTCCCGCACGGAGCCTCTGATTGGAGGGGTTTTAACCAACGCTTCCGGGGAAATGCCCGCCTCTTCCCTTCGAAGAAGCTTGCGATTGGTTTGTTCTTTGCGATATTTGAATTGATTGAAAGGTGAACGGACGGTTTAAAGGACTGGTGTGAGTGGAATGAACGGGCAGGTCTGCAATTGATGAGGGGCGGAGCAGTGGGATTTCCGGGCTTTGGCCAGTGTAAGCGGCCCAGGAGTGACCCGTGCCCCCAGGGCTTCCGGTATCTGAGAAAGCGCCTAGGCTTTGGGAAGAGAAGGAGCCTAGAGCTTCCAGGGATTTTTAATGTCCCTGTTTAGTCACAAAAATCAGAGTTTATTGGACTGTTTTCCTCAACGTTTCGAAGGAAGGACTTAGCACATCAAATTTCTTCTTTCATTGTTTAGTGTCAGCTTTTCAAGGGTGCCAGTTTTTGTGTTTTGTTTTGTTTTGTTTTGTTTTGTTTTGTTTTGTTTTGAAGTAGGCTCCATTCCCAAGGGTAGCCCAACTTAGAGCTTGAACTCAGGACCCTGAGACCAAGACTTGTGCTGAGATCAAGAACTGGATGCTTAACCACTGAGGCACCCAGGCACCCTGCCAGTCTTTTTTTTCCCCGCCGTTTTTTTTTTTTTTAATGGAAGTAAAATTTAAATACAGAGAAAAGCAGTTTCTTTCAGTGTAGATTTGATGAGTTTTACTAAATGTAAAGAGCTGTGTAACCATCACCCAAGAGTTCCTTCAAGCCCCTTTCCAATCTCCCACCTTTTAGACAACCACTCCTCTGAAGTTTTATCATAAAAATAAAGGTGGTAGGTATTCTTTCACATCTGCCTTCTTTCTCTCCTGTTTTCAAGATCCATCCCTACTGTGAAGTGAATTAACATTTAGTTGTTTTTATTGTCAAAAAGAATGCCATTGTATATAATTGACCCTTTAACAACGTGGGTCCATTTATATGTGGTTGTCGTTGTTGTTGTTTATAAATACAGTACTATAAATGTATTGTCTCTTCTTTATAATTTTCTTAACATTTTCTCCAGCTTACTTTCTTGTAAGAAAACAGGATGTAATACCTGTACAAAGTATATTAATCAACTGTTTATGTTATTGGTAAGGCTTCCTATCAACAATAGGCAATTTGTAAAGCTTTGAGAAAGTCAAAAGTTACACTCAGATTTCCTGCTGTGAGGGGGTTTGGAACCCCTAACCCCCTGTAGTTTAAAGATCAACCATACTTTGCTTACCCATTCACCTACTGATGGACATTTAGATTGTTCCAGTTTTTGGTTATACAAGTCTTTTTGTGGGCGTTTTTTATTTCTCTTGGGGTGAAATTTCTGGGTCATTGTAGGTAAGCTTAATTTTATAAGAAATTGACAAGCAGCTTTCCAAAATGGTAGGACCATTTTACACTCCCACTTGTGATGTATAAAAGCCCCAGTTGTTCCACATGCTTGCGAACATTTGGAGTCATCACTCTAATTTTAACCCCTCAAATGGAGAATAGTGTAAGAAAGGCAGGCAGGGACGGAGCACACCCCAAAGAGGAAACTACCCTCAAAAGGATTTTAAGGCACACTGGAAGGAGCCCTCCACCTTTTCCCACTCGAGCAACTACCTGATAGATGAGCGTGTGGACAAAAACCTGATTGCGTGACAGGAGCATGGAGGGTTAATCAGATTAAAACAGCCCCCCAACATTCTCATAAAACCTCTAGACTTAAAACTCTGGTGGCAACCCTTTTGGGTCCCCTCCTTCTTGGGGAGCTTTGTACTATCACTCGATAAATTTTGCTTTGCTGCCCAGCACTCTTCATCTTGTCTGCCTGTTTATGCTTCGAAGTGGCGTGACCAAGAACTGTGGGCACTGAAGGAAAAGAAATCCTGAAACACCTCTAGTGGGTATTTAGTTTTAATTTTGTAGTTCCCCCAATGTCTAATGAGGATGAGCATCTTTTCATGTACTTAGTGACTATTTTTATATCTTTCGAAATATTTCAAGTCTTTTGCCTGTTTTTAAAATTGGGGGTTATCTTCTTAAATTTGGTTGTCTTTAAAGTATTCATTTGTAGTAGTTCTATCTCTTCTGGGTACAAGTCCTTTGATATATATATATATATATATTTTGAATATATATATATGTATTTTGAATATATATATATGTATTTTGAATATATATATATGTATTTTGAATATATATATATGTATTTTGAATATATATATATGTATTTTGAATATATATATATGTATTTTGAATATATATATATATGTATTTTGAATATATATATATGTATGTATTTTGAATATATTCTTCCAGGCTATTGGTTGACTTTTTTAAAATAATAAACTTTTAGGATGATTTCAGATTAACAAAATTACAAAAATAATAGAGTTCTTATAAGCCCCACATCCATTTCCCCCATTACAGTTTCTTAGATCTTTCCTTGTTTTTGGTAAACTTCACAATTTTGAGGAGTATTGATCAGATATTCTGTAGAATGCCCCTCAGTGGGAATTTGTCTGCTGTTTTCTCCGTGATTAGACCAGGGTTATGGGTTTTTGGGAGGAAGACCATAGAGGTGAAGCATCATTCCCATTTTATCACATCAAGTATGTAATATCAACATGTCTTATCACTGTTAATGTTAAGCTTGACCACTTGGTTGAGGTAGTGTTTATCAGGATTCTTTACTGTAAAATTACGAATTTTCCCCCTTTCCAGACTGTTCCCTTTGGAAGGAAATAACTATGGACAGCCTACACTTAAGGAACAAGAGGTTATGTCCCATCTTAAGGACAAACACAATGAACGTGAGTTATTTTGAATGGTTTGCATGGGAGATTTGTCTCCTCTCTATTATTTATTTATTTAATCATTTATATCAGGACTCATAGATATCTATTTTAAAGATTTATTTATTTATTTTAGAGAGAGCATGAGTGGGAGGGGCAGAGGGAGAGGGAGCGAGAATCTTAAGCAGGCTCCATACCCAGCACAGAACCCAACACGGGCCTTGATCTCACAACCCTGCGATCATGACCTGAGCTGAAAACAAGAGTCAAATGCCTAACCGATTGTGCCACCAGGTGCCCCATGGATATTTATTTTATACTTTGGGTCATACTCTAATACTACTTTATTCTGTTGCTCAAATTGTTCTAACTTTGTCCATTGGTAGCTTTTTCAGTTTGTTCCTCTGTCATTTTAATATATCTTCATGACTGAGGGATTTTTTTTTGTTGCTGTTTTTTGTTTGTTTTTGTTTGTTTATTTTAGTACTTCCTTACTTTGTGGCTCTACAAAATGCTCTGGGCATGTCTTGTATACTCACTGCCCACTACCAGGACCAGCCATTTCTCCAAGGAGACTTGATTCCTTTTACGAAGAATGGTACTAGAAACCAAGATCTGGTTATTAGGTGTGCTCCTTGGTACTGGGGAGTCTCTCAGCTGACAGACCAAAGATATATAGCTCTTTCTTTCTTTCTTTCTTTCTTTCTTTCTTTCTTTCTTTCTTTCTTTCTTTTTAAAGATTTATTTATTTATTTATTTGACAGAGAGACAGCCAGCGAGAGAGGGAACACAAGCAGGGGGAGTGTAAGAGGGAGAAGCAGGCTCCCAGCAGAAGAGCCCGATGCGGGGCTCAATCCCAGGACTCCAGGATCACACCCTGAGCCGAAGGCAGATGCTCAACGACTGAGCCACCCAGGAGCCCCATATATATAGCTGTTTCTATACTAAGGTATGCATATACATATCTATAAATATTTCTGTACATAACCACCTGTATCTATGTTAAATTAATCATGAATTCATGCTGATGTCTCCAATTGTAATCTACTACCGCATAGATCATTCTAGTTTCCTCCCTTTGCTTATCTGTAACCTTCCACTCAAAGAACAGAAAACTTGGAAAACGAACTCTGTTGGTTTCCTTTTCATTTTATTCATAGCATCATTGGTAGGTAAAACATTTTAAGTTTGATGGAGTCTAATTTATCAAATTTTTCTTTTATCTTTTGTGCTTTGTTTCTTTAAGAAATACTGGCCTACCACAAGGTCATGAAGTCATTCTATGTTTTCTTCTAGAAATTTGGTAGTTTTAGTTCATATGTTTAGGCCTGTGACCCATCTCAAATTAATTTGTGTGTGGTATCTCCAATCTTTTCTCACTTGTCTCACTGGTCCAGCACCACATATAAATGAAATGGCCATTCAGGTGATTTTCTGAGTTAACTAAAAGTATAGTACTTTAGTGCATTAAGAAATATTTTAAAAAGCATGATATATGGGAAGGACACAACATTGCATATTCAATCCATTTAGCAACAAGGATGAGACTGGCAACTTTGGTGAGAATAATTGTAGTTGAGCAATGGTGGCAGAAACCATACTGGAATGAATTAAAGCTTCACTGGGAATTAGTGGAACACAAGCTGAGAGTGTAAGTAAGAAATAAGTTTTTAGTGATGGAAAGGACTTTGAAGATTAATGACTTACATTAGATCCCACAGGTAATTAAGTAGCAGAGCCAGACTCAAACCTAGGTGTTTTCGTCTTCCTGGCTGAAAATATGGCTTGTTTCAATATTGTTTTGAGAATGGAAAAGCACATGGTCTTTGAAGTCAAATAGATGGGGTTTAAAATTGCAGCTTTATGGGCACCTGGATGGTGCAGTCGGTTAAGTGTCTGACTCTTGGTTTCAGCTCAGGTTGTGATCTCAGGGTCTTGAGATCGAGCCTTGTGTCAGACTCTGGGCTCAGCATGGAGTCTGCTTAAGACTCTCTCTCCCTCTCCCTCTGCCCCTCCCCCATCCCACCTCCACTGGCTTGCACAGGCACTCTCTCTCTTTCTCAAATAAATATATATTTTTAAATTGCAACTGCACGTTGTGCAAGTTCTCAGACCCTCCGTTTCCTTATCTACCTCTTAGGAATGTTGGGAAGATTAAATAAAATAATGAGTTCCAGTTCTGTTTCCCACCAAGATGCTGACAAAGTAAAATTGCTGGCGCCCTCTTCCAAGATCAACCTCAAAGGAGCTACAGAGTGAGGGGAAATGCCAGGTTACCTAGGAAACACCCAAATACCAAGGAAAGAGAAAATTCTGGGGCAATGTGGCTGTTCTGAACTGGTGTTTATGGGAAGATAGATACAGCTTGGGGCAGGAGACAGTGGAGAATAAAATAGGAAATTGTGAAAGTTTGCCTTTTGCGTCTCTGCTACCATTCTCTCAGGACACACTGTGCCTGCTCCTACATAGCAGCAGCTAAGATCTCCAGGAAATACAGAGAGAAATATGAAAATAGATTTTTGAAAGTGAACAAATACATTAGTAGTATTTGTTGCTGTTTAAAAACTGCTAAGATCAAAAGAAAGAGAAGATACATTCATAATAACCTAGAAAGTCTCTAGATAATATCAAGATGTGGAAGGTCAGAATAAAGAGAAAACAAGGGATAAGAGGATGTACTAAAAGTCTCATCTAATAAGGGGCTTTCACATATAGTACTTTTTTAAAAGTAGGAAATAGAAAATGTGGGATAAACTGAAATTACAGATTAAGATGATAGAAAAATTTATAAATATATCAATAATTACAGTAAGTATAAATGGAATAAACTGACTAGTCAGAAGATATCTTGGACTTTTAAAATCCAGATATATGCTGTTTATAAGACATATGCCCAAAGCACAGACATGAAGTGAAAAATAAAGGAATGTTATATATTACGTCAGGCAAATACTAACCAAAAAGAAATCCAATACATTGTTAGGGATGGAGAGAGTCACAGTGTCATGATGAAAGATTCTATTCGCCAAGGTAGAGTAATTTGAAACATGTAAACATCTGATAAAATAGATTCACAATGGATGAAGCAAAAATTTATAGAATTACAGGGAAAAAAACTGATAAATCCACTTTATTGTGAGGGATTCATCACACCTCTCTCATTATTGATAGGCCAAACAGACAATATATTAGCAAGGATATATGGAAGATCTGATCAAAACAATTCACAGAGTTGACCAAAGGGACAAGGAGCAATCAGAGAATCCATCTTTCTCAAGCACACATGGAACAGTTACAAATGATCACACAGTAGACCATGAGGAAAACTTCAACAAACTTCAGTGAATAAATATCCAACAGAGTTAGACATTAAGAGCAAAGAGGTAAGTTAAGAAATTCTTGTTAAATAACTCTTGGATTAAGAAGAACTTATATGGGAAATTTTGAAATGCCTAAAACTAAATGGTAATCAAAAAATGCTATCAAAACTTGTGGGAGAAAGCAAAATAGATGCTTTGGGAGAAATTTTGAGCCCTAAATGCTTAAGTTAGGAAAGAAGAAAATATCAATATGAATAAGCTATGTGTTCCTCTTAAGAAATTAGAAAGAAAACAACAAAGCCAAAGAAAATGGAAAGAAATAGGGGCACCTGGCTGGCTCAGTCGGAAGAGCATGCAACTCTTGATCTTAGGGTTGTGAGTTTGAGGGCCATATTGGGTGTGGAGATTACTAAAAAAATAAAGTTAAAAAGAAAGAAAATAGAAATAATGAAAGAAAAAAAGAAAGCAATGAAATAGAAAGTAAAGATACATTAAGAAAATCAACACTGCTGGGGCGCCTGGGTGGCGCAGTCGTTAAGCGTCTGCCTTCGGCTCAGGTGGTGATCCCGGCGTTCTGGGATCGAGCCCCACATCAGGCTCCTCTGCTAGGAGTCTGCTTCTTCCTCTCCCACTCCCCCTACTTGTGTTCCCTCTCTCACTGGCTGTCTCTCTCTGTCAAATAAATAAATAAAATCGTTTTAAAAAAAAGAAAAAAATCAACACTGCTAAAAAAAAATCAACACAGTTAAAACTTGATTCTTTACAAAAATTAAAATAGATAAAATGCTAGTAGGATGGGTCCAAAAAGCATATACAAATAATATCATGAATGCAAATATTTAAAGGGAATTATACCAGTTATCTACTGCTGCATAACAAATTATCCTAATGTTTGTAGCATCAAACAGTATCCATTTTACTTGCTCTTGATTCAACGGTTCAGGAATTTGGGCAGATATTAGTGGGACAGTTCACCTCTGCTTCATGTCTGTGGTCTCGGCTGTATTTCTTAAATGTTTTCCATTGCCAAGATCTAAGGGTAGAGAAGTGTTGGTGGTATCTCCAGTGGTCTGAGGCAGCAGCCCAGAGTGGTCCATCACATTCTAAAGTTAGTGAAAGTCTCATCTTTTTCCTTAAAAATCACTGATGCATTTTTCTCTGTAAAATGTGAATTCTATATGGAATTTATTGTAATATTAAAGTGGTATGTTATTCCCGAAATTTTCAGCAAATGTAGATGCCCCGGGAGGATGCCCCATAATTTCCTGTGATTAGGTGTATGAGATGTTTGTTTTTGGACAAATGATACCTGACCCTTTGTGGTTCTGAACCTTTGTTTTCCCAGATACAAACTATGGGATTGATAATGTCTGCCTACATACACACTTGATAGAGTTGTGTTGAAGATAAAATGGAAATAATACATGTGAAAATGTTTTGAAAACTGTAAAGCTCTGTATAGATAATGCCTGCTGTTGTTGGGCACCTGGGTGGTTCAGATGGTTGGGTGTCTGCCTTTGGGTTGGGTCGAGATCCCAGGGTCCTGGGATCGCCGAGCCTCGTGTCGGGCTCCCTGCTCAGTGGGGAGCCTCCTTCTCCCTGTGCCTCTGCCTCTCTCTCTCAGTCCCTCATGAATAAATAAATAAAATCTTTTTAAAAACCCTGCTGTTGTTGTTAAGGTATTTTTAACTGGCAAAAGCAAGCAAGCAAGCAAGCAAGAAAATGTTTATAAATAACATAGTCTATCTATACTATTTCCCCAAAATAACTAGTTCTGAGATAGGATCTTTGGGAGATATATGTTTTCTTTTTTTTTTTTTTTTAAGATTTATTTATTTATTTTGAGAGAGAGAGTGTGGGGGTGGGGAGGGGTGGAAAGAGAGGGGAGAGAATCTTGAGCAGACTCCCTGCTGAGCATGCAGCCCAATATGGGGCTCAATCTCATGACCTTCAGAGCATGACCTGAGCTGAAATCAAGAGTCAGTAATTGCTTAACCGACTGAGCTACTCAGGAGTCCCAGGAGATACATGTTTTCTAAGAGTGATTGTCTGGGAGTTATTGTTCCTTTTAACAAATTCATAAACATGCTAGTAGTTTCAACAAATGAGATAGGGATAGAAGGAAATAGAATATCTGGAACAAAAGGAGTTGTTGAATTTCTATGACATTTTATTTATCTGTGTTATATGTAAGCATTTCTAGATGAAACTACATAATGAAATTGGTGAAGATAGCACAGTTCTTTTAGTTGAGATTTTTATCATCAGAGGGACACCATCTTCTCAGTTAAAGAAATATTTTTAAGTTAATAAGTCTGCAAAATTATTGTCCTTTCTATAAACTTTAACTGTGCAACATTCACGATACATTCTAACTTAAAATAATGATGACCTAAAATCAGAATGATATCTCAGTATTAAAAATTAATGAATCAGCAGTTCTTGTAGTTGTAGAAACCCTGAAAAAACTGTCAAGAAAAAGGCTGTGGAGCCAAGGAAACAGTCAGAAAAACTAAGAGGCAGCCCACAGAATGGGAGAATATATTTGCAAATGACACTACAGATAAAGGACTGGTATCCAAGATCTACAAAGAACTTCTCAAACTCAATACACGAGAAACAAATAAACAAATCAAAAAATGGGCAGAAGATATGAACAGACACTTTTCCAATGAAGATATACAAATGGCTAACAGACACCTGAAAAAATGTTCAAAATCATCAGCCATCAAGGAAATTCAAATCAAAACCACACTGAGATACCACCTTACGCCAGTTAGAATGGCAAAAATAGACAAGGCAAGAAACAACAATTGTTGGAGAGGATGTGGAGAAAGGGGATCCCTCCTACATTGTTGGTGGGAATGCAAGTTGGTACAGTCACTCTGGAAAACAGTGTGGAGGTCCCTTAAAAAGTTAAAAATTGAGATACTCTATGATCCAGCCATTGCACTACTGGGTGTTTACCCCAAAGATACAGACGTAGTGAAGAGAAGGGCCATATGCACCCCAATGTTCATAGCAGCATTGTCCACAATAGCTAAATCGTGGAAGGAGCCGAGATGCCCTTCAACAGATGACTGGATTAAGAAGTTGTGGTCCAGGGGCGCCTGGGTGG
Organism: Ursus maritimus; assembly: GCF_017311325.1. Classification (NCBI taxonomy): domain Eukaryota; kingdom Metazoa; phylum Chordata; class Mammalia; order Carnivora; family Ursidae; genus Ursus; species Ursus maritimus. The sequence continues at coordinate 42,305,421 of NW_024425008.1, forward strand.
CACAGCGGTTAAAGCGTCTGCCTTCGGCTCAGGGCGTGATCCCGGTGTTCCGGGATCGAGCCCCACATCAGGCTCCTCCGCTATGAGCCTGCTTCTTCCTCTCCCACTCCCCCTGCTTGTGTTCCCTCTCTCGCTGGCTGTCTCTATCTCTGTCAAATAAATAAATAAAATCTTTAAAAAAAAATTTTGTCGTCCATATATACAATGGAATATTATTCAGCTATCAGAAAGAACAAGTTCTCAACATTTGCTACAACATGGACGGCACTGGAGGAGATAATGCTAAGTGAAATAAGTCAAGCAGAGAAAGACAATTATCATATGATTTCTCTCATCTATGGAACATAAGAACTAGGATGATCGGTAGGGGAAGAAAGGGATAAAGAAAGGGGGGGGTAATCAGAAGGGGGAATGAAACATGAGAGACTATGGACTATGAGAAACAAACTGAGGGCCTCAGAGGGGAGGGGGGTGGGGGAATGGGATAGGCCAGTGATGGGTAGTAAGGAGGGCACGTATTGCATGGTGCACTGGGTGTTATACACAACTAATGAATCGTTGAGCCTTACATCGGAAACCGGGGATGTACTGTATGGTGACTAACATAATATAATAAAAAATCATTATTAAAAAAAAAAAAGAAAAGAAAAAGGCTGTGGAAAAGAGGTCACTGTGTCACCTAAAAATACATCAAAATTCATGATTATGTATTTTAGGGTAAATGAATACACATATGTAGAAGAAAGAATGCTGTGATTGGTGATGTTTCTATGTGGCAGGGAAATTATACCAAAATCATATTTATAACAATGAATTCAGGTGTGTAGATGGTGAATTATTTTTACATAGCTGATGACACTGTAAATTAATATAATCCTTTTGGAAAGCACTTGGGCAGTATGTGCTAGAGCCATAAAAACTTCAGAGCCTTTTGACCCCAAAATGCCACGCCTGGTGATCTGTCATAAAATCATATGCTTAAAGATGTTCACCGGTATCCAGACAATGGAAAACGGGAAGCAATTTAACTGTCAGTGCTGGGGAATGGTTTGGTAAACAATCTAATGTGTTTGATGGCATACTGTGCAATCACTAAAAACATAACCGTGAAAGCCAAGTAACAGCATAGAAAAATGTATATAATATAATGTTAGTGTGAAATGAAATAGACAATGCTTGTTCATTGTTGAAAAAGTGAACAGGAATATAGCAAAATTATAATAGCCATGTTACAGAGGAGCTAGAGAAGACTTTTTCCTTTCCTCTTTTCTTCGAAATGTCTAATCGCAAGGCACCGTTACTTTACAATTACAAATGTGTTAGATTATCCTCACAATGTCAATCTTAAGAAAGATCACAGAGACTATAAATTTTAGACATGTTCAGTGGTTGTTTGGAGACTTGAGGATGATCAGATTTCAATGTGTTGATATAGTTTGGGAAGTGGGACACTTGCTCCTCTACTCCAGTTGCATAGCCATTTTTAATACTCTGAAAGGGTATTAAGCCAGTGGTAAAGAGTGGAGGTGTCCGGGTGCTGACAGCACGGACTCCGTTTTTGGCCCTCCGTCTTGCTCATGCCCTGAAATGACCTCCCTCAGGGCTATCTGTTCCAGGCCCCCAGAGGTTAACGCCAGCCCGGACTGCAACGCCGGAAGCCTTGTTCTGATCTTCCCTAAACTGGTGCACCAACGGCGCACTTGAGATAAGTATTAGGCATGACTGGTGCGCAGAAGGCACTGCTTTAGATAACGAGCGGAGAGCCTCTGGTGCGCACATGATGCCACTTGAGATAACTACCCTGTGACCTCACCGCCACGCCTCTCGCTCTATAAAGCCTGGGCATTACGGTCAGGACTGGGCAGAGAACAGGGCAGAGGACAGCTGAGTGGCGCTTGGATCATTTGTCCACTGGATTTCCCGTCTGTAAGTTACCCTGGATGAAGCTTTCTAAACTGTATGGAACGGCTTGCATCATTTTTCTGTCTCAAAGTACCTTCTCAGTTTGGAGAATCCTCCACCTTCTAACGGGGAGGATGGCGGGGAGGAGCTCAATAACCCACGATGAGCCAAATTGTAGTATTAATCTGTGTCTATTTACCTTTAAAATACCAGTTATAGAAGTCACCAAATTTAGATAACTGGTTATCTAACTTTTAAGGCTTTTTGTAGAACTTAGTTCAACATTCATTGAGCCCTAAGAACTAAGTACTATAATTAAGCATTGGGGACAACATAAATGAGAAAGATACAGTTCTTGCCCTCAAATTATTCTTCCAATGGTGAGCTTGTAAACAAACACCTTGTATCAAATCCAGAGGAGCTATGGAGATCCCATTCAGCACTAATCAACTTTTTTAGCTAAGCAATCACTTACTCAGCTAACCCAGCTGCCGCTTAGTGAAGGCCGGCTATTAATGACTAAACTAAAATTAGTGAGATTTTAATGTACACTAGTAACCTCCGAACATTGCACTATTTTCAGTCTTTTAATTCATAGTAGTTCTTTTATATTATATTATTTTTTATTTAAGTAGGCTTCACGCCCAGCACAGAGCCTAATGTGAGGCCTGAACTCATGACCCTGAGATCATGACCTGAGCTGAGATCAAGAGTCAGACGCTCAACTGACTGAGCCACCCAAGGGCCCCTCGTAGTTCTTTTATATTTTATAATAAACATTTTTTTAAAGATTTTATTTATTTATTCGACAGGATAGAGACAGCCAGTGAGAGAGGGAACACAAGCAGAGGGAGTGGGAGAGGAAGAAGCAGGCTCATAGCGGAGGAGCCTGATGTGGGGCTCGATCCCATAACGCTGGGATCACGCCCTGAGCCGAAGGCAGACGCTTAACCGCTGTGCCACCCAGGCGCCCCTATAATAAACATTTTTTTTTAAATGAGTACTGTCTCAATTAGATAGTGGTGAGCTGTCCTCCATAAAAATCTCAAAACCTTTTTTCCAAGAAGAGAATTCTGCTGCTACATGGAGCAATAGCTTTATCAATGAGGACTTAAAAAAAAAAAAAAAAAGATGAGAAAGTACTGTCAGAGTAATAAAAAGTTTTTTTAAAAGGCAGAATCCAAAACTATATAGTTTTAATCCAGTTTTGGAAAGTAAAATATCTAACTTTAATTATAATAATTGCTAATAGTTAATAAGCTCTTGCTATGCGGCAGGCACTGTTTTGAAAGTGCTTTACCCATTTAATCCTCACAAGAACCTTATGAGGTAGCTAGGGTTAGGAAACTGAGATACAGACAAGGAACCTGCCCCAGGTCACACAGAGAAAGTGGACAAAGGAAAAAGGAAATGTCAGAATTCCAATAATTCTTAGATCTAGAGAGAGTAAAAACAGGTAATTTTCATTTTCTGTTTTGGTTCCATATTTTCCTAATTTTTCTGCAATGAACCTAAATTGTTTTGTAATCATAAAACTGTTTAAAAATATTCAAGTTTTACTGTCATTAAAATTATTCAGTAAAATAGCAAATGGAGTGCTGTAAGCCAATACATTTCAATAAGCATACAAAGAGCTTTTTTTTTTTTTTTTTTAGAGAGAGAGCAGGCGTGAGAGTGGGGACACGTGGTGGGGGAGGGGCAGTGGGAGAGGGAGAGAGAATCTTAAGCAGGTTCCCAGCCCAGTGCAGAGCCTAATTCAGGCTCCATCTCATGACCCTGAGACCATGACCTGAGCCAAAACCAAGAGTCGGTCACTTACCTGTTGGAGCCACCCAGGCGCCCTGCAAGGAGTATTTGTATTGACTATTTGATGACATTTTCTTATAGTTTAAATGGGGACATGAAATGATGTCAGAATGTTCCTTCAGTGACTGTAAAAACCCTTAGGCTTGCATTTTGAGCCTATTGCCAGTTGCACACATACTGTATAGAATGTAACTTTACACAAAACTTCTTCAGGATAAATCTAATACATATTAATCTAATTCTGACCCAAAGAAACAGAGCATTGCAGACTCAGCAAGACTGCTACTAGCTGGGTTTTGATTCCAAGTCCCCACTTTAAAGCCACACGGCTGGCCCATCTTAAAGGGATAGCACTTCTTCATGCCTTGACTACTTGACTACAGGTTTGAATCCACACCTCTGACTTCAGTGTTTGTGCTTTTTCTAGAATACCATGCTGCCTCTCAAAATGATCATACCAGTGTTTCTCTTTGGCTTCTTGTATTCTGAAAACTAAAGCTGTTCATGCAATATTGAAGCAAATATCAGGGTACACCCCGGAAAACATGCTGATTTAAATGATTTACTGATAATTCATAATTAACCAAAGACAGAACTGAAACGTGAACGTGGGTATACTTCCGCCATTGAGACCTCATGGGTTACACACATGCCTGTTCTCTGAGGCCTTATCCTAACAGACTGCAGTAGCGAGGAAGGCTGCCCCCAGGCTGGCAAAACTCTTCAATGCTGACTCAGGGTACTTGTAATGATTTCTGCCCCAAAGAACCTAAAGTGTATTTTACTTGTAACGGCATCTAATGTCAGGGAAGAGCTTTGAAAAACTTCATAATTCTTTATGCTCTCAGGGTTGCACTTGGAAGAAGTGAAAGATAATGCTCCTAGCTCACAATGATGAGGGAATCTCTGCGACGAAGGGGAGAAAACAGGGCTGAGAAAGCAGCCCTGAGCTTCAATTTAAGGTGACTGAGCCTGCCCTGCAGCTGAAGAGAAAAACTGGAATCCAAGAAAATTGAGTTCATTTAGTGTGGTAGAGAATTTGTGGTTATAAAAAGAAGGGAATAAAAAAAAAATAAAAAAAAATAATAAAAGAAGGGAATAGTGTGGGGTCTCCTGATTGGATGGGGGCCGCCAAGTGTGGGGTGACATGATGGAGCGGACCCAGCAGCACGGGAGAAGAAAGGAGATAGAAGTTCGCTGAACACACCTCAAGGAAACAGCGCGCAGGACAGCAAAGTGGACACTGTCTGTCAAGGGGTGGTAGTTGGGGGAAGGTGAGGAGGTATGGGGACCTATGGAATTTTCCTTTTTTGGTACCTGTGTGTGGTGTAAGTAGCTCATTGGTCAGCTAGGGCTTAACAGATATTTTGAGGTGCATCACCTAATGGGCCCGTTTATATTCAGCCCAGTGGTCACTGTGGGCCCTTCTACCCCATTCAGGTCTCCATTGTTCAACGTGTTTGCCTGAAAGAGGACTCTACAAATAGGAGAAAAAAAGAAGTAAGGGTAATTGTGAACCTGTAAAATCTGCTTTTGTTAGTTACTGTCAAGGGTTTGGTCATGAGAAAACGTATGCTCTAAAATCCTACACCCAAGCTGTCCGAAGTGGTTGCCACCAGCCACATGTGGCTATTAAGCACCTGAAATGGAACTAGAGTGACTAAGGACTAAATTTTTAATTTTACTTCATCTCAAGTAGTTTAAATTTGATTCAGTTATTGGGAAGCGTTTAGGTATGTTTGTAACAACTTGGGTATGGGGATATACTTTACAACTCTAAATTTTATGACGTCTAAATACAGATCAAGCTTTCCAATAAAGATCTAAAGTCCAAACTGAGATCTCCTATAGCAGATTTGGGAGCCATGGTACAAAAAATATATATATATATTTCTTTATATTCTGTGTTGAAATATTTTGGACAAATTATGGATACATTGAGTTAAAACCTATTACTAAAATAAATTTCACCTGTTTCTTTTTTAATGTGGCTATTAGAAAATTTTAAATTGCGTGTGTGGCTTGCATTATCTTTCTATTGGGAAAAGCTGTCATATTTATGAGAAACATTGCTATTTGAAATATCAGTGAAAATGGAATGTCTCATTCCTGTTCAGAAGATCTGAGCCCTATGGGTTACTTTAACACAAGGAAACAGCCTCAATTTCTAACCAAGAGCTTCAGATAAGAGGTTTTTAAATACCTGTTTCCTTGGAAACTACAAATCAGAGTAGAATATTCCTAGGAGAACTTCTAAAATGTTTCCAAGGGAAGGCCAAAGCCATGTAAACAATGTTTCTCCTCTGGTGATACCGACCCTGTCCTTTGGAGTGATTACTCTTTTTTTTCTTTTAATCAGTGATATCCGTTGTTGTGCTTTGTTCCTGTTGCCTTCAGAACTAAAGTTGCAGAGAAACCTCAGTTGCTAAACTGCTCCTGCTTCATGACATCACCAGTTCAGAGCCGATCCCCACTTCTCCCGGTCCCTCTTCAGAGCCCTTCAGCACGCGCTCCAACCCTGAGGTAAGCCCCTCCCAAGCCTCTGCTGCCCAGACAGCCCAGGATCCAGGAGAGGCCGTGCAGCACAGGTGAGTAAACCCAACTTGAACTACAAGTGTGTTCCTGGTGGTCTTCCTCTGAGGAACTTTATCTGTGGACATCTTGAAATGGAGTCTTGAAATCTTGAAATGGAATTACCAAAAAGGAGCAAGATGAATTAGTCATTGATTCCAGAAAAATTTGTAATGTAAAGCGTGGAAAGCAGTTTTAGAGTCTAATCAACCTGGGCTGTAAGCCTGGAGTTACTCGATTTCTGTTCTCAAACTTCATTAATGTGAATAATATCGAAACCTCTATCTCATAAGGTGGTAAGGATTTAATGAAACGCCCTATTTAAAGAGCTTGGCATAGCAGCTGGCATACAGCCAGCACTTTAAAATGGTATTTACTGTTAGCTGACCGCAAAGGGGAAAGTTAGTGTGAGGACCAACTCCTGTCTGGACCAACTCTGTTTCTGGCAAGGCAGGAAGTGGGGGCAGGGTGGTGAACGGAACCTAATTCATTAATCAACTTGCCTGATCAGTTAAAGTTAAAGGAAGGCAAAAGGGGCTCTAAATTTTCCTTTGGAATCAGAAGATGAAGGAATTGCAGATAAAGGATTCTCCTTTTTAGAAATTTGTTCTGCTTTTGCATGTTTTATTTTTTAAAGATATATTTATTTGAAAGAGAGAAAGAGTGAGTAAGCGAGGGAAGGGGTAGAGGTAGAGGGAGAGAGAATCCTCAAGCAGACTCCCTGCTGAGCACAGAGCCGGATGTGGGGCTCAATCGCAGGACCCTGAGATCATGACCTGAGCTGAAATCAAAAGTTGGATGCTTAACCAACTGAGCCAGCCAGGTGCTCCTGCTTTTCCATGTTTTAAAGATGCCCTTACTTTATATGCCTAATAAACTTTTAATGTTTGGTGGCTCCAGAGTCCCTGTAAACCAAGCCTTGGATTAGCAGGCTATCGGGATGAGAATAGGGTAGTACTGAAAAGAGTGTGGGCTTTGACCCCATAAAGACATGGCTTTAAATTCCAATCCTGCCACTTTTTAAATCCGTAGGTTAAAGGCTACATATGGTCTTGGTCAAGAGACTTACTTCTTCCTGAGCCCCCTTTGATAACGATACTTTCCTCGTGGAATTTTAAGACAAAGTACCTGACAAATAATAGATTTTCATTAAATGGTACTTTAAAATATTAACAATGTCAATAATAACAATATCCTTGGACCTGCCAATAGGAACTATGTGCATATCTGATGAAAATATCAAGAAATGAAGAGCAAAGAAGTATTGCTATCAGAAGTTAGTAAAAATGGCGAAATTTAGTGTTAGTTGGTCACCACTATAAACTGGTAGAGTCTTTCCAGAAAACAAGCACTGAAGATGTTTCCCTAGCAGTCTCACTCGTGGTAAAGGATGGGCAGGATTTTCCTTAATGCACAGCTCTGTAAGCCATTGCTTCAGAGCAACATTTCCCCCCACCCATGTCCATTTTGAAATTTAAGGAAAGTCAAACTCCTTCAGACTTCTTTTCTCCACTTATTGCTGCTTTCTGTCACCAGTCATGAAAAGGTGTTGATTCTTCCCTCAGAGCTGGTCTTAGAAAACATAGCAGAAATGCAAAAAAATGTTGATTGACATTTTTATTATGTAGATGTTCTATATAAAGTGACAGGAGTTCATTTTTTTTATGCTGCTGTGAACTCGGTTCAAAGTGACTGAAAACACTATTCAAATTTTCTGTAAAATTTAAGCACACACCTGCAAAATTATCTGTGAAAATATATAAATACAGAGTTGACAGATTGCCATTATTTAAACGTTACACATATTGACAAATCCCGGACAGAACTGTGTGATGTGGCAAGATCGCGTGGAGCTTTCTTGTATTGTAATTTCTGCAAGTATTGTGATAACAGTTTTTGTACAATAAATAGTAGCTTAAAGATTCCTGCAAATAGTTCAATCTAACCATATGCCCCTAAAGATCTAATTAAATGTTAAAATCTTCAGTTATCAAAAAAACACACCTAAAAAACCCACATCTTTCTTTAAAAGAAAGTGCTGAGTAATTTATTATATTTTATATATGTTATATTACAAATTAATCATTCTTTTATTAGCTAGTTAAGCTATTTTTAATTTCCCTATTATATGTAATCCTTTAACAACTTTTAAAATGTCAGGTGTTGTTCCAGCTTTTCTTTTATATCTCAACATTTTTTTTTTTTTTATTTCCCTGGTCTTTACAATGGGAGAAAGAGTGACAGATTTTTTTTAAAACTATTTTTAAAAAAGGAAAGAAGTAAAAATACCTGTGAAGGCAAAATGTTTACATTTACATCACCACTAGTCATTCCCCACTAGTGCCACCTCCTTTTTTTTTTTTTTAAGGTTTTATTTATTTATTTTGGGGGGGAGGGGCAGAGGGACAGAATCTCAAGCAGACTCCTTGCTGAACATGGACCCTGATACAGGGCTCAGCCCAGGGCTCAACTTGGGGCTCAATCTCACAACCCTGAGATCATGGCCTGAGCTAAAACCATGAGTCAGAGGCTTAACCAACTGAACCACCCCTGTGCGCCCCACTGCCACCTACTTCTGAGTGTGATCCCTTTCAGTGTGAAAGGGATCTTTTTTTAAAAAAGATTGATTGATTGGTTTTGAGAAAGTGAGAGAGAGCACAGAGTGGGGGGAGGGACAGAGGGAGATAAAGAGAGAGAATCTCAAGCAGACTCCCTGCTGAGCACAGAGCCCTACGTGGGGTGAGATTCTGAACCTGAGATCATGACCCCAGCTGAAATCAAGAGTTGGACACGCTTAACTGACTGAGCCACCTAGGCGCCACAATTTCTGACTATTTTATTAGGAGAGAATCCCAGATGGGGAGATTACTGAGTAACAAGGGCTCCAATAATTTAGAAATTACAGAAACATTAAAGGGAATTATGAGTGACAAGGTGGAAAAATTCAGATACCGTCCGTGTAAAGTGAGAAACATTTGCACGGAAGAGGACAAAGCTAAAAGGAAAAGCAGTGGAGCGGCAGAATGTTTGCAATTAATATGTCAGAGGGAAGCTTGGGATCTAAAAGGGAACTGATAATAAATTTCTCTGGATAATAACTAGCAACCAGTGGGTAAGTAACTGTTAAAAAAAAGAAAATGAGAGCTAGGAATAAAGGAATTTGCCCAGTTCCTGAAGGAATTTTTAGTCTGATGGATGTGCTAAGTCCATGTTCTCACTACAATAGATACTTGCTCACATTCAGGACCAGTGTGTATGTGTTACAGGAAGTTGAGATTTCATGACTATATAATGTGGTTTATATTGATTGTATAGATGGGAATTGTGATTTTATTTAACAGCTGGAATAGATTATTAAAAGGGGTTTTACTGGATGATCTTTTTGTGACTCTGATAATGAAATGTTTGGATGATTTCTTCTTTTGAGAGACTGCATACTCGTTAACACTGCTTTGTTACTCTTGTTAATTTTTGTTAGTGTTTCCTCCTAGTTGTTTCCCAAGTGTTTCTTTTTGGGTAAATTATTGTGCATCTGCATAAAAGTAAGGAGATTTGTTTTACAATGTGGATTTTTTTTTTTAGCAGGTCTATAATATGAGAAGGAATTATTGAATTTTTAAAATACAGACTTAGTGCCCATAGGCAAATTTTAATGTGAGTTCTTTATTAAATGTATCATAAATATTAATGAGACAGTGTGTTTAAAATAGCTTCATGTCTTTATTTTTAATTAATCTAGGGGGTTTTTTTGTTAGAAAAGAATTGCATGCACATAATAAAAAAATTAGAATAAAAAAGCTTAAAATGAGAAAAAAGTCCCCCTCTTCTCCCCAACTCTATCCTCTCCTTTCCAGTCCCTAATTCTTTTCCTGGAATCACTCTTGTTAATAGCTTCTGCTTTTAGTTTATCATATTTCAAGTCTTATCAAGTTTACATAGGATCTATTGCTATTCTGTTATGAAAGATGAATTTATCATGAACTAACTACCCTCTACCTCTGGATTTTGTTGCTTATATTTTTATATTTATAAATGTTTTCTAGTGGTTGCCTTATTTACCTATTTACTTTAATAACGTATTTAAATGTTTAATTCTGGGCTTATCGAGTTTAGTGTGGATTGAGGACCCGCAATGAAAAATGAGAATATTCCCCATCTTTCTACTTCTATCTACCTCCCAAATTTTTCTTAGCTATATTAATGTGCCTGAGTAATACTGTATAATATTAATTTATAGTTTCTCTTTTCCATTTCTCCATTCAAGCAAGTAATGGGCTCCACCTTTTATCACTTCAGGGCAGGTTTAGGACAGGGAGGAAAGCAAAATTAACTTGCAAAATTTTCCCTGGCTTTTGTTTTCCATAGCCTAAACTCACTGAGTTGCATAGGATTTGAGAACGAGATCTCCTGGAGATTTCATGGGGTGGGGGGAGAGAAGCTGTGTGAGAGTCAAACACTGCTCCGTGGTAGAGCCTTGTGAAGAGGGGGGCAAGCTCAGAAGAGAGAGCCGCGTCAGATACCTGGGGAAGGCAGGACAGTGGCACAGGGTTCCTAACCTCAGCTCGGACCCTCATACCACATGTGGGGCCCCAAAGGAGCAGAGATCTGCGGCACTGGAAACAACCATTTGTTGACGCTGTTACCTGAGCACAGATCACTGATGACTGGAGGGTCCCCTTCTCTCTCATGCTTTGGTACCTGTGTACTTTGGGACCCGGGGGAGGAGAGAGAAATCCCAAGAATGTTTGTGTTTACATTTCCCATCAAGCAGGTCTTAGAAGGGAGGTAGGGGGATAAAGGGAATATTCCTCAGAGGCAGAAATTAAATCGAAGTGTGGAAGATAAAGTGATGTTTCTTACGTACTCGAATTTGTTGGCTGAGGTTTATATCCTGCCACGTAATTTTTAAATTGCCAGGGTTTATGGCATTCACATGCTACTCTGTGACAGAATCTCCTGTACTTTGGGCGTTGTTCGACACCCCAAAATGAAGCCAATAAACAGCATGCATGATACTATGATTACAAAAGTATTATTTACTATAAAGCAAATACTATGATTGGGCTAATTTAGAAAGAAACCAAATCCTATGATATTAAAAATTTGTTGCGTAAGGGCACCTGGGTAACTCAATTGGTTAAGCGTCTGCCTTTGGCTCCGGTCATGATCTCAGGGTCCTGGGATCAGGCTCCTTGCTCTGCAGGGAGTCTGCTTCTCCCTCTGCCTCTGCCCTCCACTCTTGCTTGCTTGCTCTCGCTCTCTCTCAAATAAATAGCTCTTTTAAAAAATCTGCTTAAATCTTTCCTTCATTTTTTCCGGTTCTACTTAGTTGTCACCATTATTGTATAACCTGATGCCTTGGATTCCTATTTCTGTGCTGAAGAACTTCCTCTAGTAATGTTTTCTCAGGTAGAGAGTATGAATGGTAAATGTTTTATTCCCAGATGTCTTTATTTCGTCCTCATGCTTATTTAGCAACAAGGCTAAGTTTTTGTTTTTTGTTTTTTAAATCTCCCTTTGGACCTTTTGAAGACCTTACTCTACTTTCTTCTATATTCTTTTTATCTACTTGCTCTAACAGATGAAGGGAAGTGAATTGAAGTCTGTATCTTCTAGTGTGTTTCTGTTTTTCCTTGTATCTTCTATAGTTTTTTGCCTTATGACTATTGATGCTGTTATTTGGTGCATAGATTTATTTTCATTGTGAATTCAGCCTTTAATAGTTTTTTCCTGCCTTTATTATAAATTATCTTGTTTAATGCTTTTTTGGTACAAATTCTTTTTTTTAAAGATTTTATTTATTTGAGAGAAAGAGTGCACACGAGTAGGGGAGGGGCAGAGGGAGAGGGAGAAGCAGCCTCCCCGCTGAGCAGGGAGCCTGATGCACGACCCTGGGATTATGACCTGAGCCCAAGGCAGATGCTTAACTGACTGAGCCACCCAGGCACCGCGGCACAAATTCTTAAGTTACTACAAGGCTGGCTTTGATTTTTCTCTCAGGCCCCAATATCTCAACAGGAAGCATCTTGAATAAACTACACTGAGAGTTGTTCTACAGCCAACTTCTCTCTTTGAATTTGCCGATACTGACCCTGGATCTTATCTGAGGCTTTTTAGAAAGAACATGGTGGGACTTGGTGTCCTGAGATGCAGTTTCTTCTCTATTGATTTTTTTTTTTTTTCAGGACATTCAAACCCATTTGCTTTCTATTTCCCAAGTAGTTCTCAAAATTTCTGGTATACTGATGATACTGTAATTGTTCTCTACTGATAGGGATTTGTGCTTTTAAAATGATCTCTCTTTGGAATTTCAGTGGGAGGTGGAAGGGGGGTGGGATGAATCATTTGTCACAGTCTACACATTGACCTGGAATCTTTCCTGTAACAGGATCTTAAGCTCCACACTTATAGGAATAAAACATTGCTTAGTGTGCACCCATTTTCTTCTCCCCCCTCTTATTCTTCAGCACGCATTTACATGCTGAAATCATTTAATCATCTAACTTATCTGTATACTTTTCCTTAATATTTATTAAAATTTTCAGTGCTGGAATTCTTTTTTTCCCCCATCCTGAATATGTAAAATACTGGAAAGACCTATTTGAATGATGTATATCTAGCGAGCGTTCAAAAATTTCAGTGAACATTTCAAGATGTTAGTGTTAGGTAGCCATGATAGAATGGTATACTTCCAAAGGGAATTATAACAATTTGTAGTCAGAATATAGAACAATAATAAACATATCAGTAAGTTCAAAGGTTTGAATAAATTACCTGCATGTAATTTTATTCTTTTTTTTTTATTTCCCCCAGAAACAAGCTTCTCATAACAAGAAATCCTTAATCTCTAGATCAGTTTCCCAGCGGTGCTTGAGGGGACCCTGGCTATGTGTGATTAAGTGTTAAAATGAGTGATACCAAAAACGAGGGCTCTAGGGATTCAGAAACAGCTGCCCACTGGATTCTATGGGAGAACACAGGGTCCAGAGCCTTGGGCTGGACTTTAAGAGGGAAAAGACACAGAGGGGCAGAAGGAAGACAAAAAGAGTACACAGGCCACAGGAGGGTAGAGAGGTGACAAATTCCAAGGTTTTAAGTTCAGGAGAATCAGTACAGCATCGTTATGTAAGTCCAACCATAGCCGTCTGCACAATGATACAGGCACTCCTCTGAGCTAGTGAAGGCTCCATTCCAGGCCACAGGCTCTTCCCTTTATGGAAAGTGGCGAGGGGCAGAGTGCAGAAGTCGGGCCTGACGTGGGTCAGCAGAAACAGACTACAGGGTCTGGTTAGAGACAGAAGATTCTGAGATCCACTCCCCCTCATGCCAGGACAGGGACCAGTTCAGATCAGGCTCTTGTAAATAAATGATCAGATCAGGCCAGCAAACTCCTCTGTAGATACACCCAGGGCAAAGAGGTCACGTCTTCTTCATCTGTGGATCCTGAAGCTGTGCTCTGACGGGCTAGGGTGGGGAAGGGGGCGGGGAGTGTTGTAATTTTATTCGTATCCTTTCTGTACATCACCACCTTCAAGGCATTTCACAGCTAGTGGCTAATATTTGCAATAAGTCATTTTTTTCTTTATATGCTAAATATTCAAGCAGGAAGTTATATACTCAATTTAACTATAAGTGATATCATCATCTATATGATCTTAGATCCTCCTTTTTGAAGATAAATCTTTTTTCCTCTTTAATAGAAACAATAGCTCACCTACTTTGTTCACCTCATCAGAATCTGTGTAATTGCTTTTCATTTTAGAAATCTAATGGCTTGAGTCCTTCTTTAAAGGCATCAAATAGCAGTAGACAGACTCACCACATGGTGGCAGCTGAAAGCCCAGAAACCAACATCATACAGGCCCGTGTTAGGCATGTGTCCAAAAAAGTTAGGCAGACAGCTGCCTTGTAGGACTGTAAGACAGTAGTATTAAAAGGCTGCTGGAAATATTCTCTATCTTGATCTGGGGAGTGGTTACATATGATGACTTGTAAAAAGTCATCAAACTATGTATTTAAGATTGGTGCATTCGACTACATTTATACCTTAATACAAAATTTCAGTGAGCCTGAATGAGAACCATTTTACAAAGGCCACCTTCAACTTTGCCTTAGTACTCAACACAATAACAAATTTCAGAGGGGTTACTCAGTATGAGACATTTCCCTAAATAGTATGAAACTATTTTACGATAGTTATTTCAGCTTATTACAATAAATTTAAAGGATTCCAAGATTGTCAGTTTAAGTGAAAACTGCACCATCAGCAAGAAAACAGTACAATGGATGGGTGACTCGCGGGCATAATCACATTTTGAAACATTAGCCACGAGAATCAAGGAAGCACAGCTACATAGATAGATCTTACACACAATGTTGGGTGAAAGAAGTCACAAAGAGGGGCGCCTGGGTGGCTCAGTGCGTTGGGTGTCTGCCTTCGGCTTAGGTCATGGTCCTAGGGTCCTGGAGTCCTGGGATCAAGTCCCATGTCAGGCTCCCTGCTCAGTGGGGAGCCTGCTTCTCCCTCTCCATCTCCCCACGCTGGTGCTCTCTCTCTTTCTCTCAAATAAATAGATAAAATCTTAAGAAAGAAAAGTCGCAAAGATCACAGATACATACATTTTTACATAAAATTCAAAAACAGTCAAAATATATTGTTTGTAGATGCATACATGGGTGTCAAACCTAAAGAGACGCCAGATAGTGATAATAAAACGTCAGGACCGTGGTTACCCTTGACGGGCGGCAGGAGGATGCCATCAGAGGAGAGGAACAGAGCTGGCTTCTAAGGTACTGGTGTTGTTCTGTTCTATTTCTTAACCTGGGTGGTAGTCACACAGGAGTTTACTTTGTAATTGCTCTTCGAAGGTAAAAGAGGCAGATTAAACAGTGAAGATCCAATTATCAGGTATTTTATAGTCCGGGAAGCCCAGCAGTTTACCCTTTGACAAACTGAAAGCAGTCACAGGCACCTGGCATTATGTGTAGGGTTACCAGATTTAGCAAATAAAAACAAGAAATTAGAGCAAATAAAAATATAGAATGCTTAGTTAAGTGCGAATTTCTGATAACGAATGATTTTTTAAGTATAAGTATATCCCCATGTGATATCTGGTCCCATGCAATAGCTGGGACATACTTATACTGAACAATAATCCATTTATCTGAAATTACGTGTAACTGAGCATCCTGTATTTTGTCTGGCAACCTTAATTATGTGGCCAATTGCGCAGGCAGAAGCAGTTCTCAGTGAGTGGAGTACCCAGAGAAGGGTCAAGGGAAGAGGAGGAAGAAGTCTTTTTTATTTTTTTAAATCAATTTTAATTATTTTTATTTTTTGGAAGAAGTATTAAAATAAACTAGTCTGACCCTAAACTCCTATTTGAAGTACAGAGTAATTAAATTTGCTGAGTTCACCCATTATTGCAGTAGTTTAGGAATAATGAATCCACATGATGTGTTGCATAATTCCTATTAATAAAAAACAGTATCAGCAAATGTTTAAAAGAGCCATCAGTGTTTCCCCTAAAACTTGTGTATCTCTCATTACATCAGTCTCTTTTCTGATCACTTTAGATAAAGGTATTGTGAAAGACGCCTGTCAATGCTCATTCTGTGGCTAATGTTTTTCTAGTTAGTAGCCAATGATTAGGAATGAAGTTGCAAGGCAGGTCGTTTTGTTTTGTTTTTATTCTACAAATATTCTGACAGCCTACCATGGGCCAGGAAACCATCTTACACTCAAAGAACAGAATTATGAACAACACAGACATAGTCCCTTCCTATGGAGCTCAAAGTCTAGGCCCTAGGGGATGATAGATAGATAGATAGATAGATAGATAGATAGATAGATAGATAGATAGATAGATAGATTATATGCCCTTGGTAAAACATTACCCAGCAATAGTAGATATTTGCTGTTTGGGGCCCAGCAGTCCTCTTTATTTGGGGAAATCATCCAGAACCCCTTTATATTATATGGTTTGGGTAGAATTGACCCTAAGCCACTTGCCAAAATTACAATGCTTGAGTCAAGGATGGGCATATAATCCAATTAGAATTGATGACACCAGTAAATAGAAGCTTCTGGAAAAGAGAAGCATTCACTCTTGCCTTTGGTAATGGTCACCACGTGCTAACTTGAAGGGAGCCATCCAGATGACCAGTCCAGATGACCAGGGCATCAAGTGTACACGCCCCAGAGGGCACTATTCATGTGCAAAAGATGAAGTCAACACCAGAAAAGCATCTTGGTGACATTGTTCAAGAGAAACCTGAACCCCCGCCCCCAGATTTTTCAGTTAAGTTTAGCCAATAAATTCATTCACTTCTTAGGGAAGTTTGAGTTTCAATTTTCTGTCATTTGTAGCATAGAGTCCTTAACTGAACATTCCCAATCTCAGTTTCATCCCTTACCCTTACATTTCTTTCAGACATTTATATATATATATATATATATATATGCATCAAAAGGCATACTTTACATATATGTAAATAGGATTGTATTGTACATGCAATTTTACCACTCGCTCTTTTTAGATTTATGTTGTAAGTCTTCTTCATTTATCTTCATTTGTCGATGCATAATATTCTGTAAATTGGATGTATCATCATCAGTTTAATCTGTCTTCCATTGATGGAGATTTTTTTTTCCTCAAGTTTTTACTCTGATAAATGGTCCTTTGTACATATAGCTTTGTGCACTTACACAACTATTTCCAAAGGAAAAACCCAGAAATGAAATTATCCTTTCGAAGAGAATGTGCTTTTAAAAGTTTGCCCCCCAGAATGATTATACCAATTCATACTCCTCTCAGAAACACCTGAGAATGTTTTTCCTCATCATTGCTAACACAGTTTTGTCAAATTTAAGACATTTTACCAATATGATAGTGAAAAGCCTATTGTTTTCTTGATTTCCATTTGTTTCATGAGTATATACACATAGACACATATGGAAAAATCACATATGTTTAGGCTATTTTATAAATTTGTTAACGATTGTCCTATAAATTACCCCATTTCAAAGCCTTTGCTGATTTTTCTGTTTTTTTTTTTTTCCTATTGGGTCATTTGTTTTACTTTATTGATGTGTCTTTATATATTATGAAAATAGATCCTTTCATCATACATATTTTAAATATATTTTTCCAAATTTGTTTGTCCTTCAACTTTCTTTTTTTAAAGTATAACATTTCAAGTGGACAGGAGACAGGAGAGAATTATATAACGAGCATCCACGTGCCCACCGTCCAGTTTTAAAATGTTACCATTTTACTATATTTGCCTCACCTTTTTCTTTTTTTTTTAAATTAATTTATTTATTTGAGAGAGAGAGAGAAAGAGAGCGAGCGAGCATGCAAGCAGGGGGAGGGGCAGAGGGAGAGGAAGAGAGATAATCTCAACTCCAACCTGAGAGCAGAGCCCAAAGCCGGGCTCTACCTGGCGACTCTGAGATCATGAACTGAGTGGAAACCAAAAGTCAGATGCTTAATTGAGCCACCCAGGTGCCCCACACCTTTTTTTCTTTAAAAAAATAAAATGTTGCGGATTAATTGCTGCTTTTATACTCCCACTGATCCCATTCCTGTCCACCTCTCCCCAGAAGTAATCACCGCCTTGAAGGCGATGTGCATGTTTTTGGAGACTATAAACCTGAAAATCCCCTCAGATGCACCAAAGGTTTAAATATTTTCTTGTCTCTCAGGGGGAAAAAAAAAGAGGCGGCAATAACAAATAGACTGTTAACAGTTGTTCTCAAGTAAGTCTTACCAGAATCTGTAGGCATCTTTCTAAGAGATGTGAATTTCACATTATTGCCATAGGAAGGCTTGCAAAGTTCCCAGGAGAAGCCGCTCACAGACTGTGCCAGTCTTCTGGTTAATGTTGCTAGTAAGGAACAGAGGAGAATCTGCCCATCCAACTTGCCTCAAATGAGGTCACTGAGTTATGACAGGATATATTACATTGTAATTTATTTTTGCCCCAGAAGAGGTTATTTTTAAAAAGGCCATCATACCTCTTTCTGCTCACTTTGGAGCAGACATTAGTTGGGGTCAAAGCCCTTGTGTCCGTTTCCATAAAAAGTGAGCTTGTGGCAGTTGGGTGTGTTCAAATCCACTTGGACATATGAAAAATGAAGAAGTAATCTTAGAGTGAAGAAATCAATGTGGTCATGTCTGAACATTGCTGCAGAAAGAAAAGACAGGTAAACATTCTTTGAATAATCTCTCGTCTTTCGATATTCTGAAACTTACATCTTCACTGCTAATTTTTAAAAGAACCCCCATTAAACTTTGCCTAAACAAGGGAGTCACCTTTGATTTTGACAAGCACCTGAGTATACTTGTATGGTTTTACACTTTTTAAAAACATAGCAATATTTCTTTAGAAAACATCTATGGTTTTATAAAATTGCAAAGTTTAAAAAAATCGCATTATACCGTGCGTATCATCCTGCGATTCTCTGTGGTTATTCCAGCATGAGTTGTGCATTTATCCATGTTGATACATACAGATTGGATTTTTCATTTTAACTACTGCATACTATTCCCTTTTGTGAATTTGTCTATTTTAAAATTCATAAACATGTAGATTATTCCCCTTGATTTTCTCTAGTAAAAATTAATGCTGCGTTGAACATATCTCCTTGTGAACGTGTCTGAGAATTTCTCTCATGTATCTGAGAGGGACACCGTTCGACTGTGAGTCCCCGCATCTCTTACCTGCGTGTTGCCAGATTGCTCTTCAAAATGGTGTATCCTACAAGTTATACTTTCCCCAGCAGTAAATGAAGGTTCTTTTTGTGAGGATTCTCGTATCCTTTCTGTCTCTGGTATTTTTGTTTTGGAGTTGTATGAATTCGAGTAATAGCATCATTTATCAAGCTCTTGCCTTGTGGCCTCTGGGTGGGATGTGTGTGTTCTCATGTTTAGAGGGGTTTGGGGTTATGTTTAGTTTTGGCAGTAAATGGTTATTGCAGCTTAACTTGCAATTACAGTGGTGCTGTTCGTTTTGTTTCCTAATGAGGGTGCTGAAAAAGAAGAGCACTAATAGTCCAGGAACCTAGTAATCCTGCAGCGTGATTCTACCCAGATTGCACAACACTCTGCCTGCCAAGTATTAAGAGGGGCTAACAGTAAAGTTATGTAAATTCAAAAAAATTGTGTTTGGGATACTGTGCTGATCACTGCGTGTAATAAGCAGACACTTTCTCATTGAGAGGTTTTCCCTCAGTGCACAGAACTGAGTTATGTAATGTAGTATTAATAACTATATCAAGTCCATGATGAATAGTTAATCTGGAGGGTTCCAGGACTGATGCTTCTCTTCCCCAATCTTCCTTGTCCTACTTCTTCTGAATAGTATTCAATTTCTCTTTCTTATCAGGTCAAATCTTAAAGTTTCAGGAAAGTCCTAGATATAACAAAGTTCAGGCTAAAAATTTTTGCGGTGTAAGCTTATCCAGGGCATTAAACTTTCTTATACCATCCCAGCTAAAAATAAACGAAAACTACAAACCAGTAGGATAACCAGATGTGACATCTGCTGAGCTGTCCTGTATAAATAAGCAATAAATTACAGAGTGAACAAGGAATTTGGCAGGTGTGGTAAATCAGGAATGGCTTTTTGACATAAACTGATATTTTTACTTCTGGAACAATCGGAGGCATTTTCTTATTTTGCACATTCAATCTTTTTTATAAAACATTATTTTGTAACAGTATAAAGTCTAACAACAGTTTCTGATACTATCTCTGGGTGTGTGGGGATTTTTTTCTTTCACCATCTAAATGTCCCTAAATGGAGAATTCTTGCCTCAAGATGTACATTCCTCCAATTAAATGTGACATTTTTTTGGAAAAGAGCCCAACTACTTTAGGAAAGTTTAAATTCTGCATAAGCAAAGTCATTTTTAAAATGTTTTTTTTTTAACTTTAAAAAAATTTTTAAGTTATCTCTGCACCCAATGTGGAGTTCGAACTCAAAACCCTGAGATCAAGAGCTTCATGCTCCACCAACTAAGCCAGCCAGGTGCCCCTCAATTTGTTTTGTTTTGTTTTGTTTTTTTTTAAGATTTTTATTTATTTATTTATTTGACACAGAGAGAGACACAGCCAGTGAGAGAGGGAACACAAGCAGGGGGAGTGGGAGAGGAAGAAGCAGGCTCCTAGCAGAGGAGCCTGATGTGGGGCTTGATCCCATAACGCTGGGATCACGCCCTGAGCTGAAGGCAGACGCTTAACCGCTATGCCACCCAGGTGTCCCTCCTCAATTTGTTTTTTAATATTTAACAATTTTTAGAAGGTGGCAAGGTCTTTAACCCTTTTTGGCCACACCTGGGTTTTTAATGAGAGTTTAAAGAACTCAAGTCTTCATTCAAGACACATGGAAAGACATCCCCAGCCCTTCTCAGGCTCTTATGGTGACGTATTCATAGTCCTATTCTCTCCACTGCAAACTCCAAGGTGCTTGGGTGACAACAATTGTGTTGTAGTATCTTCCATTTATTATTACCTTTGGTTATTCAATTATTGGAGCTCGATGTTTCATAAATCTGCCTGCCATTCACCTACCATCTGACTCCCTGATTCCTACCTTCCATGTACGTCAGCTCTCAAGTGAAATGGGTAAATTCAGACTCAAAGACGGAAACAGCTGTTGCTTTAGATGATAGAGATGCTGGCTTTAGAGCAGCTGCTTGGGAAGCAGGCATCTGGTCTGAGCAAGGAGGCCAAAGTTCCTTAAGGCAACTACTGTCACGGCCTGGGAATAACATTCTATAGGACACTTAGTTTGTTTCAAGATTGACTTTAATAACTCTTTTTTTCCTGAATTTCAGACTCCATTGTCTTTTGTCCCCTTTATTACATTCTTACAGAACTAGTCAAACATTTAAAAAATCTTTTTAGAGGAGATGAAGTTACCCGTAGTTATTCATTCAGTTGCTGAATGACTACTACCGTAGAATACTACTTTATAAGTAGTGAAGCCTAGACCAAAGATCTGGATTCAAAGAGCAGCAATCGGTATAGTCATGTCTCTTGTTTGTAGTTCCTACTGGATGTCAAGTGGTTAATTTCTTAGCTTAAGATACTTCACTGCATTATAACTGTCAAGGAGTGAAAATGTTGGCTGGGAGCACTGGCTGAGCTGTGTGCCTGCTGTGAAATCTTCTATGTATGAAACATAAGGGTACTGTCCTATCATATCGAATAGGCACAAGGCCTTTTAGGAAGTCACTAGGGATCAAAGACAAAAAACAGGGCACCTGGGTGGCTCAGTCAGCTAAGTGTCTGCTTTGGCTCAGGTCATGATTCTAGAGTCCTGGGATCAATTCCAGAGTCCTGGGATCGAGTCCCACATGGGGCTCCCTGAACACTGGGGAGTCTGCTTCTCCTTCTGCCTCTCCCCCTGGCTTGTGCTCTCTCTCTTGCTCACACTCTCTCTCTCAAATAAAAAAAAGAAATTTAAAAAAAGATAAAAGTCATTTACTATGACACTATATGTATTAAGATGCAAATTGAATTAATTACTTGTCCCTGTTTCAGAAACTACCTTGAATAGTTTTTTTTTGTTTTTTTTTTTTTTTTTTTTTTTGGTTTTTTTTGGTGTGTATTAACTGTATTTTGAAGGAAAAGGAGTGTAACATAACCTTTGAGTCCCGAGAAGAGTGATTTTGGTCAATGCATTTAATGCCTAAGCTGCTTGTACTATCATCTTTAATGGTATACAGAAAAAAGTAAAAAAGTTAATAGATCCTCACTTTCACATCTGGAACTTACAGATCAGTCCTATGCAGTAGTATGCATCTCTCTGTACTCGCTAGGAGCTCCTAGCAGCTGGTGCTTGGTTTTAATCTCTTCCTAATTAGAGAAGCACATGCTATAAATTTATCATTCTGAATGAGAGCAAAGCTGTTTAATCTGTTTCTCTGATCCTTCTTGCTTTGTCTATTAAGCAACCCCTGATGATTATGCAACTTATCATACAGAGTATGGGGTGATAGAATAACATGGGAATTGGAGGTCTATTGCTTGGATTTGAGTCTAGGCCTCTAACTAGCTGTGTCACTTCTGGCATGTTATCTGATCTCTCTGAGCCTCAAATTCTTCATCTGTAAATAGAGTCATTCCAGTTACCTCCCAAGACAGTTACAATGATTAGATGAAATAATACATGGGGGGACAAGAACCACAAAAATATCTTTTTTTTTTAAAGATTTTATTTATTTATTTGACAGAGAGAGAGAGACAGCCAACAAGAGAGGGAACACAGGCAGGGGGAGTGGGAGAGGAAGAAGCAGACTCCCAGTGGAGGAGCCTGATGTGGGGCTCGATCCCAGGACTCTGGGATCACGCCCTGAGCCGAAGGCAGATGCTTAAGGACTGAGCCATCCAGGCCCCCCGTGGCACCACAAAAATATCTTTTAAAAACTTTTAATTATTAAACACTTCAAATGTATTCAAAGACTGACAGAAGGGTTGTACCAATCATTACCTATGACTCAACTTCAACAATCATCCACTCATGGTCAATGATGTTCATCTATACTCCACTTGGAGCTCCCCCACCTCCAAAAGGGATAGTGAATAACAATTTCCAGATATCATTTCCATCCTTAAATATTTAAGTACATGTCTCTAAAAGGTAAGTTATTTTTTTAAAGTTTTTATTTATTTATTCATTTAAGTAATCTCTGCACCCAGCATGGGCCTTGAACTCTCAACCCTGAGATCAAGAGTCACATGGTCTTCTGACTGAGCCAGCCAGGAACCCCAAAAATGTTTAAATTATTTTTTTAAACATGACTGTAAAATTGTTATCATATTTAAAAATTAACAAATATCCAGTCAGTGTCCATTTCCCCAATTATCTCATACATTTTTTTTTTTTACCATTGTTTTATTCGACTCAGGATCTACGTAAGTCTCCATCTAGCATTTGAGTCCTGGGATCTCTTTAGTCTAATCTACAGTTGCCCTGTTTGATATGGTAGCCACTGGCCACATGCAACTAAATTTAAACATAAATGAAGAGTGAATAAAATTAAAAATTCAGTTCCTCGGTTGCAATAGCCACATGGAGAGTGCAGATACAGAACATTTGCACCACTGCACACCATATTATGGGGCAGTGCCGGTCTAAGAATCTCTTTTCCCTCTGTTTCATTCTTTAAAATTTAATTGTTTAAAAAAAACCCAAGTCATTTGTCTTACAGAATTTCCCACACTCTGGATTCTTTCATTGAATTCCCCTGGTGTCATTTCACGTGTTCCTCAGTCCTCTGTATATAATTGATGGTTAGAGCTAGTGACTGAAAAGTTGTTCACCTGGTTTGTGAGCTCAAGTTCAACTGTGTGACCTTGAGCACATAATTTGACCTATGTAAATATCAGTTCCCTCATATATAAAAATGTGAGTGCTAGTAGTGCCTATGCTGAAGGGCAGTTGTGAAGATTAAATGAGATAATTGATATGAAGTGCTCAGCCTGGTGCATGGCACGTAGTATGGATTAAACATATATTATTGTGTTATTATACTTATTAATCAGTGATTCTCAAATATTAGTGCATGCATTGGCTGCATCAAAATACTCTATAAACTTAAAAAAAAAAGGTTCTAGAAATTTTAGTTCAGGATGTTTCAATGTGGTCCCCCCAAAAATCAGTATTTGTAATAAGTTCTTGATGATTCTGATGAAGTTATGGCTTTAGAAACTGATGGCTTTGTGATCTGTCAGCTTGACCAGGCTGAATTTCAGTCCCCAGAATTTCTGTTCTAGTATGCTTCCTGTTAGAGTGGATGATAAGAGATCGTCTCCTGAAAGAACTGGAGGAGGGAAGGGAGGCAGCAGCCATTTTGTAACATGCACATATCTTCTCCCAGTTATTCAGTCCAACATACGTTAGGTGTTACTTGTAAAGAGATTGTGTCCTTGTAATTAAAACCCCTAGTTAGTTGACCTTAAATTAAAAGGGAGATTATCCTGGGTAGCCCCGACTTAAATCAATTGGAAGGCCTTTATAAGAGGGTGTAGGGCTTAGTCCAGGCCAAGCTGGCTTCACTGGTGAATTCTATCAAACATTTAAAGAAAAATTAATACTGATTTTGCACAAACTCTTCTAAAATATGGAAGAGGAGAGAACTTTGCAACTTATTCTATAAGGCCAGTGTTAGATGCCAAAACCAAAGACATCACAAGAAAACAAAATTAGAAAACAGTATCTCTAATGAGTATAGATATAAAAATCCTTAACAAATCTAGCAAACTGAATCTAGCAACATATAAAAAGGATTATATACCATGACCAAGAGAGCTTTCTCCCAGAAATGCAAGGTCACTTTAGTATCCAAAATGAACATACTATTAATAGAATAAAGGACAAAACCACATAACTATTTCAATAGATATAGGGAAAGCATTTGATAGAATTCATCGATTTATCCTAAAAACAATCAATAAACCAGGAATAGAAGGAATCTTCCTCAGCCTAGTAGAAGATATCAACAAAAAACTTTCTCTAGGGAACTCATGCTTTCTCAGAGGGGAAGGTGGGGAGGTTTGGGATAGCCCAGTATCTGGGCCTGGACAGGTGAAACTATCTTCTTAGTGGGGTTCAGTTTTAAGAAGTCCACCTGCTCACAGGTATATGCCATATTATCTACTATAGTATTTATTAATAATAAAGGGGATACTTTGCTGGCTCAGTCGGTGGAGCATACGACTCTTGATCTTGGATCATGAGTTCAAGTCCCATGTTGGATGTAGAGCTTACTTAAAATATAGGGGTGCCTGGGTGGCTCAGTCTGGTGGGCATCTGACTCTTGGTTTCAGCTCAGGTCATGATCTCGTGGGTGTGGAATCAGGCCCCACGACGTGCTCTGTACTCAGCGGGAAGTCTGCTTGAAGATACTCTTCTTCTGCCCCTCCTCCCACTCTTGCACTCGCTCTCTCTAAAATAAATAAATACATCTTAAAAAAATACAACAACAAATTAAAAGTAAAAATAAAAATATTTAGAGGTGATATTTTGCCTCCCGCTGGTCCCTAAAGGCCTTATACTCTATATTCTCAGTTGATTCAGGATTAGGGCATGAGAGAGGGATGGTAGTTGTTGGCCCCCTCAAAGACTCCAGCATGAGGCAATAGAAGGAATAATCTATTGAAGTTTTAGATATGCACAATAGTAATCCCTACAGTAATGATTAGAATCTTAGACTTATTTTAAGGGGCGCCTGGGTGGCACAGCGGGTAAGCATCTGCCTTCGGCTCAGGGCGTGATCCCGGCATTATGGGATCGAGCCCCACATCAGGCTCCTCCGCTATGAGCCTGCTTCTTCCTCTCCCACTCCCCTGCTTGTGTTCCCTCTCTCGCTGGCTGTCTCTATTTCTGTCAAATAAATAAATAAAATCTTAAAAAAAAAAAAAAGAATCTTAGACTTATTTTAAAAGTTGGAAAGGATCCTAGAGATCATTTAGCAGCTAGATTCTAACCCCCAGAGATTAAGTAATGTGTACAAGACTACCCAGTCATCTAGTGACATATCAGAACTAGAATCCAGTTTTCTTCAGCCTGCCACACTTACCACCACACCCTGTTGCTTCCTTAATATGCTGAGATAAAAAAATTTTTATCATCTGCTTTCCCGAAGATCAGAATTTTGTCATTGCAATAGATGAAGAAATAAATGCAATTAAGTTAAATAATTTTCCCGTGGTAATAGGGCTTATCAGAGGTAGCACTGGAAATGAAAAATACCCCTCTAATTTTAGTTCAAGGCTGTGCTGATGAGATCATTTTTTCTGTCAAAATGCCAAACGGAAATAAATGGAACACTGGTACATCGTGGAAACACAATCGCTGTGGCCGAGTCTATGGTTCACATGTTAATTCAACTGATGATCTCTGGTTCCTTTTCTAGCATGATGTCATAATATGTTATGGTATTAAAATTTCCTCCTGAAAGAATAGAAGGAAGTAAGTAGAATGGGGTGTTACTGCCTAACTCCAAAGCCTGTGACCTTAATTAACCATGATGTTTACTGCCTCCCCAGATCTGTAAGGTACAAAGGCAAGTGTTTGGACAATAAAATGAAAGTTTAGGTGAATTCTAAATGCAGTTAATTTATGTCATTCGTGAAAGTAATAGAAATAAACACTTGGCTATTAGAGCTTTCTTTAAATAATCGTCCCTGTAAATGTATTGGTGGAAATGCAATAATGTGAAAGATACACATTAAATCACCAAAATAACAGCAGATGCTCTTTATTAATCAGGCCATTACTGTTCGATTTTCTGCAAAATCTACAAATGAATTTGACTTTAATTTTCTACAAAGAGATCTCTCCTATGTTTCCACATTGAGAAATCATTCATTCGTTCATCAAGCAGTTCGTGAGCGTCTGCTGTGTATCAGACACTGTTTTACGGACTGAAGGTAGAGTTATAAATAGAACTAAGTTCCTGATCCCATTGAGCAGAGGGCATTATAAAACAATAACATCCTTTCTGTGCCGCTGTTAGAGATAGGCATAACTTTACTTAATGAAGTTGCTGTATTTGTGTTTTTAGAAAAGAGAAAAACACAGTGGTCAAATTTGGAAAACAATGCAACGATAGTTCTTATTGCTTGAAATTACACACGCTTATTAAGGATCCAAAAATGATATTAGACAATAAAAATTTCTGCTTAACAGTATTTTCCTGACTTGACCATTTAAACTTTTCTTTCTTTCTTTCTTTCTTTCTTTCTTTCTTTCTTTCTTTCTTTCTTTCTTTCTTTCTTTCTTTCTTTCTTTCTCATTTTTGGGATAACACCTATTAACCTCTTGTGGAATTAATATTCCCAAGAAGCCAGTTTTAGAAAATACCAAACTGTAAGAGCTCTTTGTGTTGTTCTGTTTTTATATATGTTCTATGATTTTATATCAGTTGTAGTTCTTATTTTATATGGTTATATTTTCGAAGACGCAAATGGACCTGCACTAGCTTAAATACATAACAATAACTCTATTATAATAAGGGCCTATTGCACATACTTTTTTTCTTACCATTTCCAGGTCGATTTATCTCTGTAAACCACTAAAACTTTTTAAAACTTTTAAATTAACAAAATAAATAGAAACATACATAAACAGAAAGCTAAGCAAGACAAATGTAGAGCTTAGTGAATAATTGTATGGTGAATACCCTTGTAGCCACAACCCGTGTCAAGAAACAGAACTTTTCCAGTCATCTCAGAAGCCCCCCAAAAGCCCCAGACAATTCACAGCCACCCCTTTTCCTCCAAAATAACCAATATCCTGACTCATAGCAATCACTGTCTTGCATTTCCTCAGGCTACAGTTTAGTCTTGCCTGTTGAAAAGAAAGCACCTTGTTACTTTTTTACATTTCCTTTAATCTCCAGGTTCTCCTCCACCCTTTCTTTTCCTTATGCTTTATCTGTTGTAGACTAAGTCTGACACACAGAGTATCTTACAGTCTGGGTTTTGCTGAGTGCACCCTCATGGTATAGTTTAACATGGTCCCGGGTCTTTTGTGTTTTTAGAAATTGGTGGGTGGATCTAGACGTTTCATCAAGTTCAGATTCCATCCCTTTGTGTTCTTTTTTCAGAAATCTGGTTTTCCGCTCATTTTTTTTTTCTTTGTCATGTTGGCGGCCATTGATGCTTAATATTTAGGTTTATTAATTGGAGCTTGCAAAAGGATGATATTCTATTTCTACCATTTTACTTTCATCTATTACTTTGAACGATTGTATAATGAGATACATCCCTTTGTCTTCTTTTTGGTTATCCAATGAAACACTTTATTACAGAAAAGACAGGAATGTTTGAGTTTTTCCCTTTTATTTCCCCAGGTTTTTAAAAAGATTTATTTGGGAGAGAGAGAGAGAGAGAGAGA
The DNA here is from genome assembly GCF_017311325.1 of Ursus maritimus. Taxonomy (NCBI): domain Eukaryota; kingdom Metazoa; phylum Chordata; class Mammalia; order Carnivora; family Ursidae; genus Ursus; species Ursus maritimus. The sequence goes on from NW_024425008.1 coordinate 42,333,612, forward strand.
GAGAGAGGGAGAGAGAGAGGGAAAGAGAAAGAGAAAGAATGGGGCAGAGGGAGAGAGAATCTCAAGCAGACTCTACACTGAGCATGGAACCTGAGGCAGGGCTCAATCTCACAACCCTGAGATCATGACCTGAGCTGAAACCAAGAGTCTGACCCTCAACCGACTGTGCCACCGAGGCACCTCTCTCCAGTTTTTGATGCAACAAATTGATTCCCTGTCATCTTTCATAAGTTTAGATTTTTAAACTATTACAGTGAACTCAAGGACTTAAACATATTTGAGGGATTTCAATCCACTGCAATTGTTACCATTATTGAAGCTCCAACTGTCTCATCTGCAGCCATGGGTACTCTTCAAATTGCCTCCTTGGACTTGATCCTAATAGTTTTTTATAGCTTTCTTGATAGCTGATATGTCAAAATAGTCAATTTTCCACTCCAGACCTCAGTTCCTGGAATCAGCCATTTCTCTAAGGACCCTGATCTCTTTCAATGGGAAATATTTCAAGCTCACAATGTGGTTGCTGCGTCTGAGCCTCTTTAATGGAAGTGGATATATATATTACCTGATGAGTTCATACTAATATTTCTGTTTTAAAATCAGAACCACAAGGTTTTTACTTCACCTCTTTTGTGTTATATCTTCATCTCCTGTCTTTCACACTAGTAACCCTGTTTCTCAAAGTAACAGGGAATGATAGAATATTCCATATTTTTCATTTACTTCTTTCCACATGACCCCCAAAACAGTCCCAGAATTACAGTACTAATACTACTACTGATGATTAATATTACTAATATCACCACCAATTACTAAAAAAAATTAAAATGAGTATATGCTATCTCCACTCTCCCCCCATTTTAAAAATTGTTGTGGCATATTTGTATCATTCCATGTATGACCTACATGGTGAGATCATCTAGCATTATACTAGAATCTCCTCCCTAACTGTTATCTTGTCTTAGTTCTGCAAACAACTATATATTTAATAATCACCTCTTGTCCGTATGTTAATATATCTGCAGTCATTTTGGTTGACTAAAATTCACTCTCTATGCAGTTTCTTAGGAAGAGAACATAGGAACAATATTTTTTTGAGATTTACCAAAAATAATTTGTACCTTTTATACTTGCAAGTCAGTTTTGCAGGATATAAATGTTTGGCTAATAATTGTTTTTCTGAATCTCATAAAAAACAGCCCACACTCAATTTTCTTCTGGCGTAATGGCTGCTGTTGAAAAGTTTGATGACAACTTAGTTATTTCTCCTTTATCATAAGTCATGCTCTTTTTGCCTCAGTACCAAAAATTTTATTTTCTTTAAAGTCCAGTAATTTTAGCAGAATATATCTTGGTTTTGGTTGTTCTGATCAACATTCTCAGGTGCGTAAGGTATTACTTTGATATTAATTTCAAGTCTTTTATTTCAGAAAACTTGTCCTCAATTACAGTATTTGTTTTGTTCTTTCTGTTGGTTTTCTTCTTTGGACCCCCTTTGTCTGCATGTTGGTCTTCTTTGACAATCTTCCATATTGACAGCTTTTGAATCCTTTTTAGTCTCTTTTCTTATTTAAAAAGCATTCATTATTTTTAGTTTTAAAATTGTCCTTTTCTTTTTTTTTTTTTTTTAAGATTTTATTTATTTATTCGACAGAGAGAGAGATAGCCAGTGAGAGAGGGAACACAAGCAGGGAGAGTGGGAGAGGAAGAAGCAGGCTCCTAGCGGAGGAGCCTGATGTGGGGCTCTATCCCATAACGCCGGGATCACGCCCTGAGCCGAAGGCAGACGCTTAACCGCTGTGCCACCCAGGTGCCCCTAAAATTGTCCTTTTCATCTTTATTTCTTGTAAGGCATTATTTGGCAGTGTGTGTGTGTGTGTGTGTGTGTGTGTGTTTTGCTCTTTTTTTCTTCTAATTTAGCGTTTATTTCTTTTTTTTTTTTTTTTTTTTAAAGATTTTATTTATTTATGTGACAGAGAGACAGCCAGATAGAGAGGGAACACAGCAGGCGAGTGAGAGAGGAAGAAGCAGGCTCCCAGCAGAGGAGCCCGATGTGGGACTCGATCCCGGAACGCCGGGATCACACCCTGAGCCGAAGGCAGACGCCTTAACGACTGCGCTACCCAGGCGCCCCCTAATTTAGCGTTTATTTCTAAAATGAGTTCTTTTCAAATTCTCCTTGGAGAATTATTACCTAATTTATGAATTTTTCTAATGCTGAATTATGTTGTTTTCTCATGTCTTGAATCATTTCTTTAATTTATTAAAATTCATTTTTAAATAGTACAATTTTTAGCTGTTTCTCGAGTATGTCTTTCTGATATGCTTTTGTTTCTTTGTAAGGATGTTAGTCTGCTCCTTACTTTACTTATCTTTGCCAAGGGTGGGGGTGGTAGTAACCTTGAGATTTGACCTTGGTACTTCTCTATTGCTTGTTCTTAAGTAAAATGAATTTTCTTGAACTTTCTGCAGGAGGCTTGGTTCCAATAGCTTTTTAAAACTCAACAGTGATGCTACTTCATGTTTTTGTGTAATGTTTGAAAAACAGGACTGCTTGATTTCTGAGATTTAATTTTTAATTTTTATTTTTTTGAAGACTTTTTTAAAGATTTTGTTTATTTACTTGAGATAGAGCAAGAGTGAGAGAGTGACAGTGAGAGAGCGAGAGCACAGAGGGAGAGGGAGAGGGAGAAGCAGACTCTGCTGAACAGAGAGCCCAACTCAGGGCTCGATCCGAGGACCCCGAGATCATGACCTGAGCCAAAGGCAGCCACTTAACTGACTAAGCCACCCAGGTGCCCCACTTTCTGAGATTTTCTGACCATTTCCTTCAACTACTTTTTCCCCCTCCTCAACCACTTTTGCTATGGATCTTCTCTTTACTTCTATATTGTCCCTGCCCTGATCAATTTTTTTTTTAAGATTTTATTTATTTATTCGACAGAGATAGAGACAGCCAGCGAGAGAGGGAACACAAGCAGGGGGAGTGGGAGAGGAAGAGGCAGGCTCATAGCGGAAGAGCCTGATGTGGGGCTCGATCCCATAACACTGGGATCACGCCCTGAGCCGAAGGCAGACGCTTAACCGCTGTGCCACCCAGGCGCCCCTGCCCTGATCAATTTTTATCTATGACCAGTGGTTTCTTCTCAGAGCTAATGTCCTAGAAGGGAGCTTTGGCTGGTCAGTATTGAGAATTCATAGGGACAAGACTGTTCCTACCCTTTTGGGTCTTACCAGAGCCCCTGTGGACCTATCTATTATTGGAATGGGCAAAACCCCTCCCAGTTACTGTTGTCATTCTCAGATTGACCCAATGTATTTTCTAGTAAATATCTGTTTCTCTTTGAGATTCTTCTGTTCTCAGGTCCATCAAGTATCCCATTGATTCCCTCTCTTCTGTCTTGCATAAACTCTAGTATCATAGTTGTTGTTAGTGATTTTCCTCTACCTGCTTATATTTTGTGGTTTGTGGAGACACCTTACAGATATCTTGTTTTGTTGTAAATGTTATCCATGGGTTTTTTTATTTTACTTTCCTATTTCTTTTTTTTTGTTTTGTTTTGTTTTTTTTTTAAAGATTTTATTTGTTTATTTGACAGAGAGAGAGACAGCCAGAGAGAGAGGGAACACAAGCAGGGGGAGTGGGAGAGGAAGAAGCAGGCTCCCAGCAGAGCAGGGAGCCTGACGCGGGGCTCGATCCCAGGACATTGGGATCACGCCCTGAGCCAAAGGCAGACGCTTAACAACTGAGCCACCTGGGCGCCCCCCTATTTCTTTGTTTATATGTAGGAATTTGAGAAGATGCAAACACTATGTTGTCACTTTTTAGATGCTGACAAAATCTTCGATGAACTGAAGTTTGATTATTTTTATAGTATACATTATGCTTTTTCAAAATTCACTTTTATTTATTTATTTTTATTTATTTATTTATTTATTTATTTGAGAGCAAGAGAGACAGCATGAATGGGGGTGGGCAAAGGGAGAAGGAGAAGCAGGCTCCATGCTAAGCAGAGAACCCAGTGTGGGACTCGATCCCAGGACCCCAAGATCATGACCTGAGCTGAAGGCAGACACTTAACTGAGCCACTCAGGTGCCCCTATGTATTTATTTTTAAAGATTTTATTTATTTGACAGAGAGCACAAGCAGGGGAAGCAGCAGGCAGAGGGAGAGGGAGAAGCAGGGAGCCTGATGTGGGGCTGGATCACAGGACCCTGGGATCACGACCCTGGGATCATAACCCGAGCCAAAGGCAGATGCTTAACCGACTGAGCCACGCAGGCACCCCAAAAATGCTCTTTTAAAAGTGATTGTCGGGGCACCTGGGTGGCTCAGTCGGTTAAGCATCTGCCTTCGGCTCAGGTCGTGATCTCAGGGTCCTGGGATCAAGCCCCGCATTGGGCTCCCTGCTCAGTGGAGAGCCTGCTTCTCCCTCTCCCTCTGCCTGGCACTCTGCCTACTTGTGCTCTCTATCTCTCTGTCAGATAAATAAATAAAATCTTTAAAATAAAAAAAAATGATTCCAACCTTGGAGAAAATTGCAAGAACAATATGTAGGATTTTAGTTTAACCTTAGCCAGATTCTCTAATTGGTTATTAACATTTTATCATATTTGTCTTATCTTTCTTTCTCTTTTTCTCTCTCAATTATTTTGAATAGTATATAATAAAATCATTAAAATCAAGAAATTGGTAAAATCATTAAAATAAAAAAATTAAAATTGTTAAAATACTACCATCCAATCTATCAGCTGCATTCAAATTTTGGTGATAATATACCGTATAATCAC
>NW_024425008.1:42338410-42356141 GCF_017311325.1 Ursus maritimus
TCTTTCCTTTCTAATGCAGGATCCAATAGAGGGTAATGTGTTGTATTTAGTTGTTATATGTCTTTAGTCTCTTTGGAGCAATTGCTCAGTTTTTCCATGTCTCTCATGACATTGACTTTTTGGGAAGATAATAGGCTAGTTACTTTGCAGAATATTCTCAATTTGAGTTTACTTTATACTTATTCTGATTAGATTCAGGTTATTCATTGTTTGGGAGGGATACTGTAGACATGATGCTATGTTCTTCTCAGTGTATCATCAGGAAGCAAATTAACAAATGTTAATTTGTCCTATTTCTTTTTTTTTTTTAATATTTTTTATTTATTTATTTATTCGACAGAGATAGAGACAGCCAGCGAGAGAGGGAACACAAGCAGGGGGAGTGGGAGAGGAAGAAGCAGGCTCATAGTGGAAGAGCCCGATGTGGGGTTCGATCCCATAACGCCGGGATCACGCCCTGAGCCGAAGGCAGACGCTTAACGACTGCACCACCCAAGCACCCCAGTCCTATTTCTGTCAGTGTTGACTCCCATCACTTTGTTAAGATGTAAAATTAGTTGTAAAATTAGTAAGTATTATATACTTATTAATCAATGAGTTATTAATATGTACTTTTTGGAGAGCTACTTTGATATTTTTTTAATATCTTGTTTCTCGTCACATTTTCACTCATAGTTTTAGTGTCCATTGTTGGTTCTTCTCTGAATCAATTATTACTATAATGGCTGACAAAGGGTGATATTCTAAGTCCACCATTCATTCTACAGTCATTGGTTGGCATTGTACTATAAGGTAAAGCTTTCTATTTTTCTCTCTTTTTTTATCTATTCACATATATTTATATCAAGATGGATTCATGGATTCCTATTTTATTCAATGGGCCATAATCTGTTGTTGTCATTTTTCATTTTATGTTTAAATTGCCCCAGATTTAGCCAATGGAGCCCTTCAATCTGGCTCTTGTCCTTCTAACATGTCCTCATTGTTCTTTGAGTACTTCCTTACTTTCATACTCAACAAGATGTTCCAGGAACATGTTGTACTTTCCCTGTCCCGATTCTAAATTCAACTATTTCTCCAAGGAATTCTAGATTCTTTTAGTGGAGAATGATATTCAGAAGTTACCATCTGGGTGTAGGTGTGCTCATTGCTACTAGGGGATCACTTCTTTTGGGTCTAGTTTTCTCCCTTTCCACACTGATAATTGACAGTGAGAAGTCCGGCTCCCATTATCTCAGTGTACTTACTTCATCTTCCTATTTGTAACCAATCCCCTGACCTAATGGTTGCCTTGCAGATCAAGACACCCACCCCTCCAACCCCTCCCCACTGAGGCTACTGTGTGGTGGAAATGAGGACTTTCTCAGTTGTCCAGCTCCATTGCTCTTGCCATTATAACTTATAAATTGCATCATCCAAAGACGAGATACTTTCAAAAAACTCATTTCTATTCTTTATGCAAAAGAGAGTATATATGAAATTTGAGACTCCATGTATGTAATTTATTATAATTTTGAAAAATTTATTTTACTGTAGAAATTAATGCCATAAGTATTATAACTGGAATTTTTATGTGAAATCTCTGTCTTTGTGTTTAGGAGTTTGTTAAGGCACAGTGGGAATATTTGCTCAACTACTTTCTGGATGTATATCTAACAATTTGATAAATAAGACCTGCCTAGCAGGGGAAAAAAAAAGCGAGAATTTTTTAAAATTCAATTAACCACAAAAATCAGTTTGTGGCGTTTAAAAAGTGTTCTTAAAAAGCTAATGAAAGTCTCACATCTCATTTTTAACTCAATTAATGTGTTTCTACAATATTAACCATGTTATTGTAAGCTTTGTTATAATTAATAACAATGTTTTATCTGAATGAGCATTATTGCTCACAAAACACTTAACAACTATTATTTCTGTTCATCTTTTTCCAGCTCTGTGAATTAGTTGATTTAATCTCCATTTTACAGATAACATCACAGTCTTATAGAGGTTGTGCAACGTGTCGATGATTGTGCAACAGCTGGGTGGCCAAAATGGGGTGTAAACACAGTTCTTTTAATGCATAATTTATTGTTTCCTTTTCACTATTTCAATCCTCTGAATTAGAATTTCCCCCCTCTTCTCACTCCTGTCCTGTTTGCCAGATTACACATGGATAACTACTTTCTCGAATAATTTATTCATTAGTCATACAGCCTGAGATCATTCAGTCAACTCTAACAGATCTTATTTCTTCAGAGTAGCAGAGAGTGCTTGTCCCCAATATTTATTTTCCCCTCATTCCTCAGTAATGGAATGGCTAGCCAGGAAAATGGTCACCCAGTATAAAGTTCATTCTTGCTCCAAATGTGTTCCTTTGCCCCTTCTTCTTTGTCACTTCCTCCATCTTGTTCCCTGGAGCAGAGATCCTCCCTTGGATAATGAAAATTAGGGCTACACCCTAGAAATGTCACCAGGGTGGTGAGCTAGAAGGAGACTCCTGGGTCCCAAGGACTTTATGCAACAGAGCAGCTGTACCAATCCTGTACTGCCAAGTTCAAGACAGAGAGCTTCTACTTTGTTTAAGCCATTGATATTTTGACTTGCTCAATCATGTCCTAATGTATACATTCAGTACCCATCTGTAGAATTCTAGTTGTCTTCTCAACATTCATTTAAACTTCTCCTATTATGAAGCAGCCTGGTGGTTGAGTGAGATTGCCCACACACCTGACATCTAGAGGGCGCCTTGTCTGATTAAAGGCCAGTCTGGGTAATTTCAACATGTGGTAGTGATTGGTTTTGTCATGAGTGCAGTCAAATGTTATACACAGCTGATGAATCTTTAAACACTACACCAAAAACTAATGATGTACTATATGTTGGCTAATTGAACATAATAAACAAACAAACGAAACAGCTTCTAGCCTTCCTCTGGCCCCAGTGGTTGTTTCAGTTGTGATACCAATAGTGTGAGGCTTGGGAGTCTTGGGAAGAGAACTTCCCAGAGATGTGACCCTAGATGTAAAGCATATAGCTTTAGAGAAACCAGGCTGAAGATATAGCTGGCTTGTGGAGGAAGGTAGAACAAAGAAAATTGTGGGGAAATGGTGCTTTCCATCAGATTGGACCAACCCCAAAGCCTGGCCAACTTGTAGTCTTCTCAGGAAAGCCAGCCAACAAACTTCCTGTTATATATTTAAAGCTAATTTGAATTGGGTTTTCTCTTAACTGCACCCAAAGACGTCTTAACTGGTATACCTTCCAGTGGCTTCAGGATTATATCAATATCCAATAATGTAGATCAACATTTCTGGAGAAGTCTTTTTGACAGGAAGTCCTGATTTAACACAACTTTTTCACACCATTAACTCTGTTGCTTTATTCTCTTATTTTACTTTCAGAGTCTTTGAAGGATAATCTCGGAAAGGCTAACGAGTATGATTAAAAATCAAATGTACAGCTTATTCTTTCTGGAAACACTCTGTTTTGTTTTGTTTTTAAGATTTTATTCATCTATTTGAGAAAGAGAGTGCGAGTGCATACAAGCAGGTGGGCAGAGGGAGAGGGAGAAGCAGGCTCCCCACTGAGGAGAGAGCCCGACACAGGCTCCATCCCAGGACCCTGAGATCATGACCTGAGCCAAAGGCAGATGCTTAACCAACTGAGCCACCCAGGCACCCCAACACTCTGGTTTTCTTATGCTGTTTCATTTCTGTGCTTATTTACCCATTTCTCAGATTATTTCCATACTGGCCCCTTTATTTTCTTTTCTCCATTTTCTCCTCTAGCCCCTAAAGGTAGACATACATGTCTTAGGCTTGGTCCTTGACCCCTTGATGTAATGTCTTTCTCAGAGAAAGACGCTCACTCTTCTGACTTCAAATAGTTACCTTTCCAACTCATGTCTCCAGCCCTCTCTTTGCATTTCATGCCTCCATTTCTACCTTTGCCTGGAGGCACGGTCACCACCTAAATGCAGTATACCTAAAACCAAACTTATCTCTCATCTAAAACTACTGCTCTCTAAGAACGCTTTCTTTTTTCTTTTCTTTCTTTCTTTCTTTTTTTTTTTTTTTTGAGGTATAGTTGACATACAATGTTGCGCTAGCTTCAGGTGTACAACGTAGTGATTTGACAAGTGTATACGTTATGCTATGGTCACCACAGGTGTGGCTGCCATCTGTCATCATACAACGCTATTAGAACACCACTGACTGTATCCTCTATGCTGCACCCTCCATCCCCATCATTCTCTTGGTCTCACAATCTCAAAACTTTGAAGTCCATCCTTATCTTCTACTTTCTACCATGTTTACTCTATAACCAACGTGTAATTTCTTCCTTTGTGATGTTTTCAAGGAACACTACTGTGGCACGGATCTTCACAATTTCATATCTGCATAACTACACCTATGTTCTAATTTGTCATTCTGTCTCTAACGCTCCAATCTGCTTTATATGTGAATTCTGAAGCACTGTCTTGCTAAGAACCTTTAAAGACTCCTTAAAACCTTAATTCCCAGTATTCAGGCCTCTGGATTGGTTCTTTACTCAGCTCTCCAAACCCATATCCCTCTATTGCTCACATCAATCAGCAAAATGGTAGGTACACTCATATCTTCCCAACAGCCATGTTTCTTTCTTCTTTGCTCACATCCTCCACTTCCTGAAATGCCCTCTTCCTTCTTATCTGTTGTTTAATCTCATTTCTTCCTTAAAGCTATCAAGTTCTGCTTCCTCAAAGAAATAGTTTCTAAGGTGGATGGAGGGTGCCTTTCACTTTCTTTCTTTCTTTCTTTCTTTCTTTCTTTCTTTCTTTCTTTTCTTTCTTTTCTTTCTCTCTTTCTTTCTTTCCCAGAGTCAGATACATGTCTGGCCAGCTAAACAGAGGACATCTAGCCTTTAGCAAACCTTTCAGCAAGTGCAGGAAACACCTGCAAGATGTTTGACCTTACCCCTGCACTATGTAATTATTGTATAGATACCATAACCTGAGGGCAGACCACTAAGAAGGCCTGTTTTTTCTCTTTCTGTCTCAAGCCTCCAGGGTTGAACCCCAACCCCATCTGGCAAGAAACCGGACTGCATCAAAAGACTAACAATTGTCACAAGTAGCAATGGGCTCCTGGAGTCAGGAGAAAGGGAGATTAAAACAAAATAAAACAAAACTCTGTAGCTACAGGGGAAGAGGCTTCTCTGATAAGAAGGTGGATGAGAGAGAGGTTGAGGTCTGGCCCCAGTGAAGGAATTTGAGGAGTAGAAACTGATAAAAGAAAACAGAGGAGGGGCGCCTGGGTGGTTCAGTGGGTTAAGCATCCAACTCTTGATTTTGGCTCAGGTCATGATCTCAGGGTCATGAGATGGAGCCCTGCTTGGGGCTCGGGGCTCTGGGCTCTGGGCTCTGTGCTCAGCAGGGAGTCTGCTTGAGATTCTCTCTCTCCCTCTGCCCTTCCCCCAGCTCGTGATCTGTCTCTCAATTAAATAAATAAGTCTTTAAAAAAAGAAAAGAAAAAGAAAACAGAGGAGTCACTCGTATCTCCAATGCTAGAGGTAAACAGTTATTTCATATATTCTTTCAGACCGTGTGAACTTGACCTGCCTCCAAGTGGCAAGACTGCTTGGGGACAAGTACAGTACCATCTTCTCCTTTCTAGAATATGAGTATAATGTATCAGAGTGCCAGATGGAATTAAAAGGCATACTCAATGGGTGTAACTGAAGAGTTTAAAAAGGGACTATTCCCAGTGGAAAGCCACAGGACAAGGGAGGACAGGGCATGCAGTTCTTGGAGTCATCCTTCTAGGGCACAGAAAGCAGGACAGAGAATAGTAGACAATAGGATCTGTGGTGAGAGGACAAACCCAGAACACCTAGCACACTGGACTTATAACTGTTTGTTCTGTCTTCTGAATCCCATAGCATTTACTGCTTATACTCTCATTTCAGTTTCCAACAAACATCTCCTGAGTGCTTTCCAAAAGTGCTTTGGGATGGTACACAGATTAACCAAACCCAGGTCCCTTTAGGAGCTCAAATCTGGTGGGCAACCACTGGACACAGGGTTTGCTATGCTTTCGGTGGGTGCTGCATGTTTTCACATTGCAGGTGCAGAGATGTGTTCAGGGCCTTTCTTATGATGTGATTTCTGTATCAGGTTCCATATAAAACTAGACTCTTGGTCCAGATACTGCGGCAGATCTAGTGGCAAACCAGTGGCTCTTGTGAGAATTGTCTCTGAGTCAGGTAGTTGTGGTTCTTTGTTCCCTGCTCTTGTCACTCTCCATTCTTGTAACCCCACTTTCTCTGCTAACTGTTGACCTCTCTCTATGTCTCACTCTCAGATACTCTGAGAGAATATAAATTGGGCCAGTTTGTCCTTCTCTGTCCCTATGAGAAAGGGTTCATCTATAAGCCACTTCAAAGGGTAACTTTTTATTATGCTTAGTATATAGATGCAGAGTTATGTCCTGAATAGCCAGGTCACACAACACAAGTATGGCAACTGTACTGAGCAACCGTCATTCATGGCTACCCAAAATCTTCTGAACATTCTCTCCCCCAAATCATAGTTCTTCACAGTGGAAATCCTGCTTCCCCATGTAGAACCATTTCCTTTCCTCAGCTTTCCTTCTTGTTAGGGTGCAGACATGTGATGTGGAGTCTGTTCATCAGATTTAAGACCTTGTTACAGACTGGAGGGGAAGAGGAAGAATTCAGGGTACGCTTTTCGCAGGCGCAGATCCTGGCAAAGATGGTATGGTTCTGGAGCTGGTGAAGTGAACCAGAGAAACAGAAGAAATGAGCACGCACATCTGCTCTTACTCTATATCCCAGTTCCAAACAGCCTTTAGTCTCCCTGAGGATGAGGACTTCATAGGCAGAAAAGAGAAGGCCATCAAGACAGTTGTGGACATCTAACAGCCAAGGCAAACTTTTTATAAAATGCAAAGGCTCTCTTGTGCCTCTGCCATTGCCAAGGGAAGACATGACTGGGCTTTTCTGCTGTCCTGGGAGGAAGAGGAGAGACGGGTAGGGAGAGCCCAGTGCACAGCTGGGTCCAATCTTCCTCAGCTGATTCCCAGACGACCCCGAGATACTTTGAGCTAGTCTAGCCCAGTTCAGCCTACATCAGCTGACCCCAAAGCACATGAGCAAATCTAGGCAAGGTCAGTAACACCGGCCAGATCAGCTGACCTCTAGGTAACCTTGAGACATGTGAGCAAAGCCAGCTGGGTCAGCAGATCTACTCATTGCCTCCCTGTTAAAATCAGCTAATTCCCAGCTGACCCACAGTTTAATTGTCAACAAGATTCAGCTGGACAAGGCCTGGATCTCTACCCACCCCCCATCCCCACATCTATGGCTCAAGAGCCAGGCTCTATATTGAGGATATGCTCACATGGCCCAATACTCCTGCCATAGTGAGGAAAGCTCCGTCAGCACCCAATATCCCCTAAGATTCTCATTCTGAACAACAGCACCCTGAAGGGCTTCTGTGTCATCCAACATTTCACCACTATGTGTAGGAATAGTTTGAATATCATGCTTTCTTTGCTCACAGGGGGGCTTCACAGTCTTGAAAGGTGAAGACCTTGAAAATACCACTTGCTTCTTCCTTAGTTTTTAAAGATAAAATTAGCAAAGTAAATTGAAACCCTTTGTGGGGCCTTCTATAACCCCTTTAGCATCCCCTCTCCCCCACCGCCACACACATGCCAAGGCCAGCCAGATATAAATCAGGAAGGGGAGGTGAGAATAGGGAGTTTTCTGTGAACTTTGTGGGCAGGACAAGGCCTCTAGAGTCTCAGAATAAAATGTTTATTCAAGAAAGGGAGCATCATTGACCAGGGTCTTATGGTCTCTCCTCCCCCACCTCCACTGAGGTCTGTGCCTATTGCTAGCAACTCTTTGGTTCTGGGCTAGATGCTCACCAGTGTTCCCTGCAATCTGAGGTAACCAGCAGGGTCCTGGCATTTTTTTTTTTAGGTTTTATTTATTTATTTATTTAAGAGAGAGACATAGCAACAGAGAGAGAGAGAGAGAACAAGCAGGGAGGAGAAGGAGAAGCAGGCTCCCCACCAAGCAAGGAGCCTGATGCAGGGCTTGATCCTAGGCCCCTGGGATCATGACCTGAGCCGAAGGCAGACGCTTGACTGACTGAGCCACCCAGGCGCCCCAGGGTCCTGGCATCTCGAAGGGGTCAAAGTGACAGCCCCGATGCTTCATGTCACATTGGTCCTGGAGACACTGTGCCAAGAGGTGGCAGCACAAACAGGAGATGGCAGACCAGACCCAGATCTTCCCGGATTGCTGTGGGAAATGATGTATTTATATTCGTAGTCATATTTTTAATTATTAAAAGCTTACTTTAGACAGAGACAACGAATTGGCCACTGGGGTTTGTGCCCTTCTGTAGAAAGATATCAAGTTTTTGACAAGCTTAACCTGGTTCAATAAGAATAGAAAAGCCTACATGCTGTATGATTTCAGCCACAGGACATTCTGGAAAAGGCAAAACTGGATACGACGAAAAGATCAGCGGTTGCTAGGGGCTGGGGGAAGGGAAGGATAGGTGGAGCAGAGAGGATTTTTAGAGCTATGAAACTATTCTATATATACTACAATGGTGGATACATGTTATTATACTTTGTCAAAACCCATAGAACCTACAACACCAAGAGTGAACCCAGATGTGAGTTATGGACTCTGGGTGATGATATGTCCATGGAGGTTCATCACTTGTAATAGATGTACCACTTTGGTGTCCCATGTTAATAATGAGGCAGTTGTATATGTGTAAGAATATGGGGTATATGGGAGCTTTCTGTATTTTCTGTTTGATTTTGCTCTGAACCTACAACTGATCTAAAAAATAAAGTATATTAATTTTTAAAAAATCTTAAACCTATAGAAAAGTTGCAAATACAATGCAGGTAGCATTTGATCTTGAACTGTTTAAGAGCACGTTGCCAACCTGGTGCCCCATCACCCCTGAATGCTTTAGGGGATATATGTAGGACATTCTTCTATAAAATCCTGATATCACCATCAAAATCAGGAAATTAACATTGATAATACTACCAAATCCTGAGATCCCATGAAATTTTATCAGTTGTCCCAGTAATATCCTTTACAACAAAATAAAGGATACAATTCAGGAAAAGGGGAAAAAAAAAAGAATTTAGAGGCCTTGAGTCAATTTCGATGGATGTCACATTTGAGGAAAAATAATCAGAAATATCAGAAATATAAAAACTGGAGGCCGTTAATAAAGAGCTGAAAATTTCCATCTCTTTCCTTGGGCTTAAAATAAAGATTCTGAGAAAAGAACTAAAAGAAGAAAAAGCTAACTGTTTAAAACCAGTCAAGCTGATGACTGACATTATAAGAAAGATTCATTCTTTAGAAGTTGCATCAAAACATATAAAATTGCAAGTAACTACAACCAAAACAGCCTTCAAAATACATGACAAGAGTGAAAATCAACTTCAGAAACACTAAAAAATGCTTTGAATGAGAGATCTGATTTTCGGGGGAGCATAGAACTGCACTCACAGAAAAATTGAAGAACAGAAGAGTGACCAAATGCGGGCGCCTGGGTGGCTCAGTTCTTAAGTGTCTGCCTTCGGCTCAGGTCATGATCCCAGGGACCTGAGGATTGAGCCCTGAATCGGGCTCCCTGCTTGGCAGGAAGCCTGCTTCTCCCACTCCCACTGTCCCTGCTTGAGTTCCCTCTCTGGCTGTCTCTTTCTGTCAAAAAAATTAAAATCTTAAAAAAAAAAAAAAGAAGGAAGGAAGGAAAGAAAGAAAAAGAAAGAAAAGGAAAGAAAAAGAAGAGTGAACAAATGAATCCAACAGAAAGAAAAAGTTAGAAAATGCTCAAGTGCACATGGGACAGGTGCTAAATGGTAGAGAATGTTGGAGTAAGCCTCTGGTGAGCATGTGCTGAAGATGGGACATGTGCTCAAGATGGCCCTTCTTGGAGAAGACAGCAGAGATGGTGGGAACTTGAACCTGGATATAGTGACTCCATTAGAAAATGACCACTTCCTGAAAGATGAATGAAAGGAGTTTTGAAGAAATGGATTGAAACAGCTGAGTTAAATACTTATTTAAAATCTCTCAAAGAAAAAAAAAACCCAAATGTCCACTAAATTAAATAGAGAAAAGAATTGATGCATTGAAAGATCATATTAGAAGTCTCCAAATGAGTGTCATTGCATTTAGAAAAAAACACTGAAAGGGAGAGGTCAAAGCTCTGGCAGAAATTTCTTTCTGAGTTGCACCAAGAAAAAGAAATGGGGGCACCTGGGTGGCTCAGTCGTTATGCGTCTGTCTTCAGCTCAGGTCATGATCCCAGGACTGGGGTCGAGCCCTGCATTGGACTACTTGCTCAGTGGGAAGCCTGCTTCTCCTTCTCCCATTCCCCCTGCTTGTGTTCCTTCTCTTGCTGTCTCTCTCTCTGTCAAATAAATAAATAAAATCTTCAAAAAAACAAAACAAAACAAAAAAAACAAAACAAAAAAAAAGAAAAAGAAATGAATTTTCACCAAATGACCAATGTGGAGAGAATTTACCCTGCGAAGATAGAGGAGAATCTTTTAAAAGCAGATGTGAAGATCACCCATGTGTGTGAAGAGTGAACACCTATAAAATAGAAACAAAAATTCTTCCAGAAAAATTCAAGAAAACTTCTGATTTATCGAAGTTAATTTCCCCATGAAAGAAAGGCTCATACTAATGGTTGTTGAGAGCTCTGTTGGCTGAGATCAAACCTTGATAATTTAAGAAGAGAAAATACATGCATTGAGAAATTTTGGGGGAAATCTTTATGTTCCTCACATTCCAAATGAGATATTTGGAGAGGTCTGAGACCACTAGGGAATCCTCTGGATGACCAGGTTCCTTAGGAAGAAGAACCATCTGTGATGTTGTGGAGATCCAGGATCCCATGTCGTATATGGACCAGATGCCAGTCCCGTTGGGTCAGGATCCCAGAAAAAGGGTCCCTCCAATCAGGCCAATTCCATCGACACAGATCCCCCTACAGGAGCAAGACAGAGCTTGACCTTGTGTTCCTCACACTGACAGATGCTCAGGATCTTTTGTAATTCAACATCCCACCTGAACTGGGAGCATCTGGCCCACGCAATTTCTCTCTCATCCTCCTGTCAGGGATGGGCTGTTGCAGAGGGGACAGAGGGAAATTCTTGAGAAGTAGGTCTCCCTATTTTTCCCTCATTCTGGAAAGTGAGGCTGAAGGTCCTCAGGAATCCCTTCTCCCCTCCTCCTAGGGCCTTCTGACCCAGCACATTCTCTGCTGGCAACAGGAAGTGCCTATGCCAAGGCTAGACTCAGTCTCTTGTCTACATAGCCTGAAAACAATGAATCACCTTCTGAAATGAACCACTTTCCAGGAGTCTACTTCTGAAGGCCCAAGCCTACAGCAGGTTACTTTTTTTCACTCTATGACAGTAAATTAGATTTTTTTTTCTTTTACGTGATTATACAGTGACTCAAATGGGAACTTGATAGGATTATAAATTTTTAGGATAATGTTTTACGACTATATTTCAAATGTGATCTTGAAAATTAATTGCATAGTTAGTAGTCCAGTATTTTTGTTTTTATTAATAAGTTCAGTAAAATAAATCAGAAACACATGAAGTTTTATCTTCTAAAATAAACTTCTTTTGGGGCACCTGGGTGGCTCAGTTGGTTGGGCGTCAGACTCTTGGTTTCAGCTCAGGTCATGATCTTGGGGTCATGCGATCTCACCTGCCTAAGGTTCCCTGCTCAGTTAGAATCTGCTTGAGATTTCGCCCCTCCCTCCCTCTCCTCCTCTGCTCCTTCCCTGGTTTGTGCGCATGTGCTCGCATGCGCACTCTCTTTCTCTCAAATAAATAAATAAAATCTTTAAATAAAATAAAATTTTTTCCTCTTTTGGTTTTATTGCTTACTTGATTAAACAATAACTCAAATGGAAAGTTATTCTTAGATAGGTTTTCTAGATAGGTATAATTCTTAGGTTTTGTAAATGCACACTACATAAGGTGTGAACCTTGTTGGGGCGCTTGTGTGGCTCAGTTGGTTAAGCGTCTGACTCCTGATGTTGACTCAGTTCATGATCTCAGGGTTGTGTGATTGAGCCCCACATCTGGCTTGCACTGGGCAGTGAGCCTGCTCAAGATTCTCTCTCCCCCCCTTCCATTTGCCCCCACCCTTCCAAAAAACAAAAGGCATGAATCTTGTTAGTAAACTATTTCCATCTTCTTTGATTTCTAGATAATGTATCATAGTTTGTATTGCTATTTAACAAGTGTCCTCTTTTGATCCAGAAACAGCATTTTTTGGTCTCTCATAAAATGATTTTGAATTTTCTCTCATTCACCTTCTCTGCTCTGTGTTAAGTGATTATACAATTGCTTAGATATAAGCTCAATAGTATTATAATTCAAAGGATGGTGTTTTGTAAATGTAGTTTATTTAAAAATGACTTTCACAAGTGAATTTTTTCCTTCTATTTCCAGATGATGTTAGGATAATAATTCAGTTGTTTCTGTTTAAAAAGCCCCCCATAACATGTACTCTTATAACAGTGGTCACAACCAGAGACATTTGAAACTCAAAGTTTATTTCTGTATACCAAAGACTGAATTTACTCTAGTTATAAGACTGATATGTCTAAGTAAATTTTTATTTCAAAAATGAGGTAATTTCAAATATTAATTATTAGCAAAGTAGAAAAAGATAGTAATTCTCTTTATAAGACTGATATTTTAAAATAAATTTTGATCTTTACAAGCAGTGGAACAAGCAAAAACTGATGAATGATAAATAAATTATTGATGTGAGTTTTTCCTTATATTCTCTGAGGACTTGAATGTGTGGTATGTAAAAAGCCTAGGGATATAATATATTGCTTTCTTACCCCTAACTATAACCTCCTCAACAAGAACCCCTAAAGGTAGTGCTGGAATGGATACCCAGAAGCTCCTGAGAGCTAATTGTACACACCTGTTCCCATTAGCTCCACAGCAGTAACTTAAACTTGGCCTTGGTGGGAGTATTTGCACCACAACACAGGCACACACTAGCTTCCAGACAGAGCTCCCTGGAATAATCGAGCCTCATCCCCAAGAGTCAGTTTACCAACATATCCCCGGCCCTAGGGCAGTAATTCTTAACCTCCCCTGTGTGTCAGGATCACAAATGCCCCGGGTCCTCTTCCCAGAGACCATGTTTCGGTGGGTCTGGGGTGATACCTAGACATCCAACTTTTCGAAAGCTTTCTAAATGATTTAAATGTGTAGCTAAGGTTCAGAACCACTGCATGTAAATACTTTCAATCAGACTTTGATCTGTTTATTGTGGAAGAGACTTTTAGATGTCACCTTAATAATTATTTAAGGAAAAACACATCGACCTCATCAAGTTCTGAGTTCTTATCTTCTGGGACTTCTCTCCCCCCGCCCCCCCAGGCAGTAAGCAACAGTATGTGAAAAAGATTACAGACTGTCTTGCACAGAGCTACAGGCTTTTTCACAGCTGGAAATCCCTCCTGAGTATATTTGGGTGTTACTAGGTCTCCTTACCATGGGATACCTAATAATGATCACAGAATGCTCTCTTTATGTTGGATGCTCCTTTTGACATAGGTCTCTGGCACTAACTCATTTTAAATAAGTGGTGACTATTTTTTTCATAAGATTTTTAAACCTAGGCAAAATAAAAGGTTTTAATTATCATTCAGTTCTTTATTTAGAGCTTTGCTGAGTAAACGTAGAGTAACAGTATGTTTGAAATTTATATGAAGCATAGGGGTTAAGACCTGGGTATTTGGTGTGGTAGTCAGACAATGGCTTTGCCACAGCTCCATCAGACACATAATGGAATTATGTGGGTTTCTCTATATGCATGCCTGGGCTCCTAGCATCCTCCACTGTGCTTAGTCATTGAGTGGTACTTCTCTGTAATAGGCTAGCTATATCTTTCCGTGCTTGTTCTGTGTACAGATCTGGAGGGTATGGAGCCAACCACAAATTCATTAATGTAATTTACTAATTTTTAAGAAGATTCACATTATTTATCTTTGACAACAGTGTGCCAAATTGCAGTCCAGTCCAGTATAAGGCCCAATGTGTTAACGTAGGACATCAAGCTCTCTAGAGAGAACCTTTGAGAAGGCACTGAGGAAAACGTGAGCCTTTGGAAAGACCAGCAAGATTCACTCCAGCAACATTCCAGCCACAAAGACTAGTTAACTACTCAGAAAAGGATCACAGAGTTATGACCACTGAAGAGTGTCATGTGCTTTATATTAATTTGTTATTAAAATCGACAAGTTCAGTGATTCAAATATCATTGCACTCGATGAAAAGGCATTTTCCCTCTGAATATTTTGATATAGTAAATGAAATTGTTCCCGTTCATCTATTCTCTGATTCAATAAATCTTTAGTATGTGTCCTTAAAGAGCTCACAGAGGGAGAAGGTAATCTCTAGACATAAATTACATTAAAATGTTTCAAGTGCGAGATGGCTGGTTCAGTTGATGGAACTCTTTTTTTAGGATTTATTTACTTGAGAGAGAGAGAAAGTGAGAGAGAGAGCAAGAACAGGGGAGAGGGGCTAAGAGAGAGGGAGAAAGGGTCTTTAAGCAGACTCCATTCTGAGCACAGAGCCAGCTGATGTGGGGCTCAATCCCATGACCTGAGTTCACAACCTGAGCTGAAACCAAGAGTTAAACACTTAACGGACTTTGCCACCCAGGCACCCAAAGGAACATGTGACTTTTGATCTCGAGGCTGTGAGTTCAAGCCCCATGTTGGGTATAAGAGATTACTTAAAAATAAAATCTTAAAAAAAAAATAAAATTGGGGTGCCTGGATGACCACTCGGTTAAGCATCTGACTTTGGCTCAGGTCATGACCTCAGGGTCCTGGGATAGAGCCCCTCTTTGGGCTCTGTGCTCAGCAGGGAGTCTGCTTGTCTCTCTCCTTCTGCCCCTCCCCCTCCCCCACTCAGGCTCTCTGTCTCAAATGAATAAATAAAATCTTAAAAAAAAATAAAATAAAAAATAAAATAAAATGTCTGAAGTTTAATAGCAAAAGTGGAACAAAGTACCATGAGATCATATGTGATGGGGATGAGTAATTTTATTTACTTTTAGGGAAGAAGTCATAAGGGCGATGATATTGTGGTAGGTGGATAACATGTTTGTGTGAACTATGGTGCTTGCCTCTTCTCTGGACGGCTTGAGAACTACCCATATATAAGAACAATGGTGGAAACATAAAAAATGAAAATTACCAATTTCATTCATTTTGTGGTTTGTGCAGCTTTTTGAAGGAAGGCAGGCTTAGCCAATAATTTTGGAGCTTGGAAAACATTTTTTTCTGTGATGTTCCAACAGGGCTTCTATTATCAGAGCACAGCTTCCTCCTCAACACAGGAAATTGGGAATCAGATATGACAATATCCAGAATAACACATATGTGAAAACATATTGAGGACATTTTTGAGACATATTTAGTGAACTTAAGAACAGGACTGTTACCACACATATTAATCACACATGGATTTTATTCAGAGTGGAGCTTTAGAGCCTTGCTGAGACTAGAAATGTAAAAAAAGACAATGCATGCTGCCCTGTGAAAATAGCCTCTGAGTAGCAGAGAATGAAGGAAATGACTCACAAGGGGAGAGGGTTCAAACCTACACTCAGGATGCAGAGGCTTGAGTGATTGTACATATGGATTGAAGGGAGTCTCACCAAGAGGAGTCTTGTCTTCAGCTAGGGATGCCTGTCAAAGTCAAGCTGTTTGGTAAGAAAGTCAAGAAACATGGGAGGTATAGTAGAGGAGAGAAGGAAAGCATACAGAAAGCTAGAGAGGTGTAGCAACGGCAAAAGCAACATATGGCAAAAGCCATGGGAGCCATGAAGCCTTAAGGAGCATGTAGTCAGGATGTGGAAATGTTGGCTCTGGAGTAGCTCTGAACAAGGAGGAACAATCAGATGCCCCTTCCTTTTATAAGGTCATCACTATACCACTTTGAAGGCACACTTTGGCTTTGTTGAGGGGAGGGACATCTAGAAAAAGGACAAAACAGGCTCAATTTACTTTTTAAAAAAAATTATTTGAGAGTGAGCATGAGAGAAAGAGATCATGAGCAGGGGAGAGGGGCAGAGGGAGAAGCCGACTCGTTGCCAAGCAGGGAGCCCAATGCGGGACTTCATCCCAGGACCCTGGGATCATGACCTGAGCCGAAGGCAGATGATTAACCAACTGAACCACCCAGGTGCCCCAATTTACTTTAATAATACATGTATATATTACTTTTCAGATCTTGCTGAAGGTGTCTTGCTGAAGGTACGCACACTCACAAATTACACATAGCTTCACAGTCTCAGAAAGGGGCAAGAGGAGAGGTGTGGTGAGAAATCAGTGGGATTCTGTTAGAGCAACAGTAAACTGTAGAGTGGTGGGACAGAATGCACACGGTGGGCAGTCAAAAGAAGCCCAACCACTGTACACGTTTCCAAGGAAAATCTAGTTCGAGTACACTACTTAATTGATAAAACAAATGATTTTTGCAAGGAAATGCTGGTAACAGCTCTGTACTTTGGTATTTCAAAACAAGGCTGGGCATTAAAAGCATAGCTATACTTGGTAGAGAATGTCAGCAAATCTTAAAACTGCAGAATAAGTTAGCGGCTTTTTAAAGGAACTCAATTCTGAGCAAAATCTATCCCCTGGACGATGTTAGCAAGCTGATGTAACTAGGTTATTTTAGCCAGGCTGTGTCTCCTCTGCTGTAGCAGGTGCCCGTGAATTAGGTATATAGAACTTAGGGAGAATAAGGACAGACTGGCTAGTTTTATGCAGACAGTCTCCCTCAAATTAAATTTCAGTGGTTGGAAAATGTAATTTTCTTAAAGATTTCAAAGAATACAAACATATTCATTAATGAAGATTCTATTCCCACTGATTTATATCTACTGCTGATATCATGAGTTTGATTATTCTGAGAGCATGGTAAAACAAAATTATTTTATAACAGTCTATTGTAGAGCTTGCTCCCAAAGAAACAGGTTAGTGTCTCCACCTACCCATTTTATTTCCTATACAACCTCCCCAAATATATATATAGTGTGAATGAAGATGTTTCCAGCTACTTTCCTATAAAATAAATGACTTAAATAGTTGTAGCGTTGATTATCTTATGTAACAAGACTCAAGGATTGGGTAAGTCAGCGGTGCAATGATGACATCAAGGATGCGGGTTACTTCCACCTTACTGCTTGGCCATTCTCTTCTGCTCTCTTCAGCTAACAACCCTCATGGTCCCCAAGATAGCAATTGCAGTTCCAGACACTAAACACAGACACAGTGACATCTAGCAGCACATGAGGGACTATTTCTTTTTGTATGTTTCTGTCTCCCATTGTTGGTAAATATGGTTCTACTTAGGAAAGTAATGCATTGCAACAGAAAATGAATATCTTCCTTTAAGGGTAAGAAAAGCCTTTTGCAGAAGTATATCAGTTGATTTCCCATTGCATTTTGTGAGCTAGATTTGCATCACGCACCCACGCCTGAACCAGTCGTTGACAAGGAGATTGGGACCACACTGATGACCTCAGAGCATGGTCTCTCAACCTCGGCACTGTCGGCATTTTGAGAGACATAATTCTCTGTTGTGGGGCAGCTGAATGTACCTTAGAGGCTGTTGAGCAGCATCACTGG
>NW_024425008.1:42356150-42358317 GCF_017311325.1 Ursus maritimus
CCTACTGGTGCCAATAGCACTTCTCCCAAGATGCGAGCATCAGCAGTTGTCCAGACAGTGCTGAATGCACCCTGGGGAACAAAGTCAATCAACCACCCCATTGAGAACCACTGGCTTAGATCAATCATAATTCACTCCAAGGGTTAGGCTCCCCTCCCCTGAAGCACAAAGAAGGCCCGAGATCAGGATTCTGTTAACAAGGAAGAAAAAGGGAATTGCTATTTGAGAGGTAGTCAGTGGGCAGGGTCACCCCCCCTTTTCTTTCTTGCCATTTTTCAACAAACAGATCAGGGACTTATTGGAAATATGAAAGCTATAAGAATGAGTTACCTGGTATTACCCAAAGAATGCTAGTTCCTATCTAACTGCCAAGTGGATAATACAAATATTCTTACATCCAATTGGTAATCTAGAAGATATAACCAAGGCTAATGTGCGTTGAAGCACCCAAATCATGACTGGTAGGTTGGTTGGGCTCGTAGGGCTCTGGTGTCCCTACTTTTGGTCCTGCTCTTGCAGCACAACCTTAGATTCTCCCTTAACTCGGGTCCTGTTTATAATGTGTAAGACTTTCTACTCTTGTCGTTTTTGTCACCCATTGGTGTTGAACACTTGCATCCTGGATTAAATCATTTGGTGAGAAAAAGTATGAAGTTTTTACTAATTCAACGGCCATCTATTGAGTAGCTTTCATCAGGCATGGGTACTATGAAGGAAAGTGACATGGCTGAAATATTACATTGGAGACTAGAGAAAAAGCTCTCTGAGGAAGTAACATTTCAGCCAAGAAAAGGGGGTGAATGGAGAGAGATTGAGGGAGGGAACATGTCTGATTATATAACGGCTGTAGTAAGGAGTTCCGATTTTATGCTAAGATCAGGAAAAAGAACTGATGGACTTGGGGATGGTGTGTGTGTGTGTGTGTGTGTGTGTGTGTGTGTGTGTGTGTGTGTTGAACTGCTTTCCTTTTGTCTGTTGTGTTTTGTACTTGGAATGTAGTATAATTCTAATTCTCGGCTGAGTTTAATTTCTTCTGTGCTATAACAATTTGTGGGATATGTAAACCTTCATTCTCCTTTTGTGATTTTTCCCCCTTTCCGTTTCTTAAGGCAGCATTGTTACTTGGCTTTCAGTGTCTCAAGCACAGCTTAGACCTCCTGGTTCTCTAAGAAGCCCCAGCCTCTAGCTTTAGACCTAATGTTCCCACATGAGTGGCTTTCAGGCTATAGGTCTTTGACCTTATCTGGACCATTGTTTTTGGTATTACTCCACTGGCTATGGAGAGAACATCTCTTGGGGAAAATCCACTAGGAAAATTCTTCCAGGAGCAGTGAGATCCCTCTATTTTTTCTGCCCCACTTTCAAAAACATCTTCCATCTCCCATAACTGCAGGAATTAAACCACTCTTAATATAGATCACTGCTGCCCTTGCAGAAAAGTATTTCTAGGATTTAAAGGAGATCATTGAACCATTACTTACTGAGTAACTTCTAAGTGTCAGACACTGGGCTTGGCAGTAGGATATAGTAATGAATAAAGTCTAGTCTCCATTATTTTGAAGCTGCCCCTCTGCAGGAGGTTAAATAAATACATAAATACATAAATAAATAACTGGTGTAATTAATATTACAAAATTTTGTGAAAGGATGGCTAGGGGAGTCCTGGTTTGAAGAGGCTCTACCCACCTCCTCATGTCACCCCAAAGGAAAATAAAATCTAAGTAAAAACTAGACTTGTTAGGCAAATGCTTCCCTAGCTTACCTCCTTCCTCCTCCCAAGACCCTCCTGAATATAAATTCTGGTGCTTCCAGTGCTCTGTGGAGACTTTAAGCCAGTATCTAAGATTGCGTCAGGGCTAACCAGTAGCAGAGAGGGGAGAGGAACCTTCTAGGCTGAGGGATGAGTAGATGGAACAGAGATTGCCCGACTTGATAGAGGAGCTAACAGAATGCTTTCCTTGTTTCCTGCTGCAATGCAGTACTTGGATCCTGTGGACTACAGAGAGATTTTACGTAGAGGAACAGCAGGAATGTACACTGTTGCTTATGTACAGATTTCTAGTAAAAAGTCAAACATTAAGAAGGGACTTAGAAACCATTATGGCCAGGTATCCAATCTACCCAAATGTTAATTATGATGATCAGAATGTGAAGAATTGGGGGGGGG
>NW_024425008.1:42358327-42435479 GCF_017311325.1 Ursus maritimus
GGGGGGGGGTTGCCTATTTTATATGCATCGGGAAGTGGGATACACATAGAAATTGCTGTGGACCATTGGGTTGGTGTTGTAGAAACCATCATCTGAAATGTCAAGTGGCACTGAAAACAATGGGAGCTTCTAAGAGCTCTAGCACAGGGAAAGAACTTGGGACCTTGATTGGGTTTTGCCATGGCATTTCACTGGAGGAGGCTGTCACTCCTCACCCTGCATTTCTTTTACTTCCTTTATAAGCATGCGGGTCACCATAAAGTTAGTTCATCTAAAGGATGAAGAGTTTGGGGGTGTGGAGGAAGATGAGATGGTATTTTTCCTTTGGAGGTGGGAGTGAGCTTACTAATGAGTGGAAGGTTCTTAGTTTTGTTTGTTGTTTTCTGAGCAGAGAGGAGTGATGAAACCAAATCTATACAAACAGGCCCATTTCATTTAATGTTTGCTGGTTTGAGGTAATTAAGTTTTAATCTTTGATGGAATAACCGAAGTTGTATATGACCTATATTTAGGACTTTCCTGCTGCTGTGCCATCTCAGGTCATCTTAATCTTGTTCCTCTTTTCAGCTCCTTATCAGTCCTGTGGCCTCACTGTGCCACACTGACACCTTTTTTGGGGAGCTCCCTCCTGAGAGCCTGTCACAGGGTCTGTGGCCTGACCACTGCACTGGCTCTGGTAGCTTTGTTTTTTTTTTTTGATCTTTCCTATTGTGTAAATGGAGAAATAGACTCAAAGGAGCAACTTGCCTAAAATGGTTTCACTGCCTCTTCACCTAATCTTATTTCTCCCAAACTAGTGATATTCAAAGCATGGCCCACTGGCCAGCTTATGATGAGTCTGTGATAAGAACAGAAATTAAGAAGGGGTGCCTTGGTGGCTCAGTTGGTTAAATGTCCAGCTCTTGATCTCAGCTCAGGTATTGATCTCAGGGTCACGAGTTCCAGCCCCACGTTGGCTCCATGCTGGGTACGGAGACTACTTAAAAAAAAATTCAGGGCGCCTGGGTGCCTCACTTGGTTGGTTGAGTGTCTGCCTTCCACTCAGGTCATGATCCCAGAGTCCTGGGATCAAGCCCCATATCAAGCTCCCTGCTGAGGGGGAACCTGTTTCTCCCTCTCCTCCCCACTTGTGCTCTCTCTTGCTATCTCTGTGCCTCTCTAATAAATATAATCTTTAAAAAAATTTTTTAAAAATCTTTGAAGAACAGAAATTGAGAGTAAGAGTTTTAGAAATTTTATGAGTAATTTTATGTGTGCTGAGTTTAATAGTAAAGAATTTGGGCTTTTATTTTGTCTTTTTTAATTTTAATTTTTCTTTTTTCTTTTTCTTTTTTTTTTAAGATTTTATTTATTTATTTGACAGAGATAGAGACAGCCAGCGAGAGAGGGAACACAAGCAGGGGGAGTGGGAGAGGAAGAAGCAGGCTCATAGCGGAGGAGCCTGATGTGGGGCTCAATCCCATAACGCCGGGATCACGCCCTGAGCCGAAGGCAGACGCCCAACCGCTGTGCCACCCAGGCGCCCCTAATTTTCATTTTTCTAATAGTTTTGTGGTTTTATCATATTTTACAAAACAATCAGTTCACAATGTATTGAGAGAAAAAACAAACTGGTCCTTAACCACAGACAGTTTGAGAAACACTGAATTAGACCACAGAGACTCTAATAGGACTTTTGAAAATGAAGATGTGCTATCCACATGCAAACCATTGTCATTTTAGTTTAATGATATCTCTGTTATGCTTTGTAGTTTCAATGTCTTTAACTGATCTGAAATTCCCCCAAACGATACAGTGACATGGTAAAAATGCTGGAGTCTTTGCTAAGTTTGTCTCTATGACACCTACAATCCTGGCCAAATGTTTTAAGTCTTCGAGCCCCAGCCTCCTCATCTGTAATAACAACAGTACTCACCTCAGAGAGTTGTTCTTCTGATTAAATGAAAGAATGTATGTAATACACAGAATAGTGTCTTGATCAAACATTGTAAATGCAATAAATGTTGGATATTAATGAGCTGCAGTAACACTGTTATAAAATGGAGATCATACTTATCTACCAGGAGAAAAGTACAGATTAACATGTTATAATTACCCGTTAAACGTTTATGCAGTATCAAGTACAAGACCTTTTGGTGGATACTAGGATATAATCTTTGTCCTCTAGCAGTTTAGAATCTAGCAGAGGATATTAAATACACACATGGAAGATGTGTGTGGAGTAAAATCAAGGCCATTGGAGGAAAAAATGAGGTAGATCAATTTTCTTGATTCCTCCAAGGAAGCAAGAGGTTTTAAAGAGGACAGTGTTTGAGATGAACCTGAAAGGATGGATTGACATTTTAGAACTTTGAAAGAAATATGACACAGAGAAGTTTCAAATGATCATGATACATTAAGCTAATATTGATCAGATATTAAATCAGACATGCTGTTTGATGTCAATATGTACAGTATGATTCCGTCCCCAATTTTTATTAAAATTATTTATATAAAGGCCTAGATGGAGAAATTAAATGATTATTTCTTGGTGGTGAGATTATATTATTTTATATATTATATATTATTTATAAATATGTATTTTACCAGAGTAGTTTTATAATTGGACAAAACTGCTTTTTATTTTTTCTTTTATTTTTTACAAAACTACTTTTTAAAGGGCTGGCTCAAATCAAAGCTGCTAATTTAAGTATAACTTGGTACAACCTTTAAAAAATCATTTTCACAGTTTTACTAGTAACTATAAATGTGTGGATACACTTTTACCTAATGATTCCATTTCTGGGTATTTATCTTAAAAAATCTACATTCATGAATGTCCTGTGATTTCTTTGTAATGGCAAAGAGAGAAGGGAATAAGTTGTGTCCAAGAATAGAGAATTAAGTAAATTTTCCATGTCCACTTAATATAATTTTATTCAGCTGTTAAAATGCTGATGAAGCTTAGGTGAAATATGAAAAATACTTAAACGTGAAAATACAGGACCCCAAAACTGTGTGCACTCTATGATAACAACATTGTAAAAGAAATATGCACAGGACAAAAAAAATTTAAGAAAATACACTAGATGCTGAGAGTGGCCATGTTTGTGTGAAGGAATTTTTCTTTATTGTGCTCATGTTCTACCATGCAGTTAAAATTATTTTTACAATGAAAGCGATTATTTTATTTTATTTTTTAAAAGATTTTATTTTTATTTATTTGACAGAGATAGAGACAGCCAGTGAGAGAGGGAACACAAGCAGGGGGAGTGGGAGAGGAAGAAGCAGGCTCATAGTGGAGGAGCCTGATGTGGGGCTCGATTCCATAACGCCGGGATCACGCCCTGAGCCGAAGGCAGACGCTTTAACCGCTGTGCCACCCAGGCGCCCCATGAAAGCGATTATTTTAAAGCCTGGGTATAAAAAGTTTCCTCACTGGCACTCTGATTTGAAAATACTAAATTTAAAAAGTATTAAAAACCTATTCTATATATTCCTTAAGTTTCTACAGACCACATTTTGAGAAAAGTTTAACTCTGTGCGGTAGTCCTGCCATGATTTGCATAAAAACGAATGACAGAAGGGATTCTCTCCTCTTACAAATGAGAACTCTGAAATCCAGCCTTCCAAGCTGGTAGCAGAACCAAAATTGGAACCCAAGTCTACGAGGATATCTAATAGTATCTAATACCGTTCGTAGCTCCAGATCCACCTATGAGTGCTAATAAACTGGTCGTGTCTACTGACTGAACAAACATTGGCGTCGCTACCCTTCTGGCTGGCCTGCGGGTTTGATTCCTTTCGCTACAGCTCGTCCTCGAGAGCCTTCGCTCTTCTCCACCACTTGGGGGCCCGCAATACTTCACCGTTTTTAAGTCCCTCACTCTTTCCGTCCCCAGCGTCCGAAGTATCGCAGAACGCCCGGCAGGAGTCGCTGCAACCCCCTCTGGTACCGCGGCCCCTCCCCTGGCCAACCGTCGATTGGGCCGGCGCGTGACGTCACGCCGTTTTAGCCAAACAAATGGGTTTCGGGGCGAGCGTTGGGTTCCGCCGCGCCGCGCTGGGCGCTCGGTCCGCCTCAGCGGTGGGGAGCGAGCCAGGCCTCCCGCCGCTGCTGCCGCCGCCGCCGCATCGGGGTGTGCAGCCCCGGCCGGGGCAGGAGCGCAGGTGGGTTGGGGCCGCGGTGGGGCGTGGCGTGAGGGCAGCGCGGTCGGGGTCCTGCGGCGGCGGCCACGGTGGCCGCTCCCCGCCCCCTCCCGCCGTCTGCCTGCGCTCCCGGGGCGCGGGGAGGGTGGGGGCGGGGGCGCCGCTCGCGGCGCGCTCGGCGCGTCTGGGACAGGGGTCCGGTGGCCCGCGCCTCCTCCGGGGCGGCCTCAGCCGGCGCACTGGCCAGGCGCGGAGCGCCCCCGCGGGCCACGGAAGGTCGAGCGGGCCGGGCCGGGTCCCCAGTCTGGGCTGAAGCTAAGGAGATCACGGATAGGCCGTGAGGAGGCACTGGACCGGCTCTCTCAACCTCCGTGACCCGCGGCCGGCGAGGAAGTCGGACTCTGGGTGGGGTCGCCTCGCCTGGTCGCGCCCGCCTGGGCTCGGCCACCGTGTCCTTTCCGCCCCAGCACAGGTGAGCTGACGCCTGCCCTTAAGCTTTCTCGGGGGCTGGCCAGGACAGGGGATCGGAAGCTTCTCTCGCCTCGGGGCAGGCGCAAGTCGACTGCGGTCGGCCCCAGTCAGCGATGAGGTCATAGTGCTCTGGGTCCTCGTGTCTGTGACGTCAGGGGTTTCCAAGAGATGGGCTGTGATGTCACAGCAGGCCCCCGGCTAGGACCTTGGCGCGCGGAAGGGCGGGGAAGACCGGGAGGGGAGAAAAAGGAAGTTCAGTCTTCTGCCGACGACTGGAATCACAGCGGATTTGAATCGAAAGCGGTTCAGTACCAGCATTTTACAGTTGTAATAGTTGTCAAGTTCTTTAACATTTCAAGCAAGCATTGTTAGTACAGTTCAATATAAGACTTTTGATTTAGAAAAATCTAAGTCTGGAGGTTTGGGGGGGGGATTGAGTGTTTAATGTAAATGCCTTTCAGGAAGGTGAACTCCTAGTTTGATGTTTTTTTTTTTTTTTTTTTAAGATTTTATTTATTCGACAGAGAGAGAGACAGCCAGCGAGAGAGGGAACACAAGCAGGGGGAGTGGGAGAGGAAGAAGCAGGCTCCTAGCGGAGGAGCCTGATGTGGGGCTCGATCCCATAACGCCGGGATCACGCCCTGAGCCGAAGGCAGACGCTTAACCGCTGTGCCACCCAGGAGCCCCTAGTTTGATGGTTTGTGATTGCAATTGCTGAAGAAATAGAACCGGTTAGAGTACTGATAATTCAATTTCTTACTCTTTTTTGCTACACAGTCTTGAAATTATATACGGTATTTGCTTGTTTGCATTTTTGTTAGAGAGTGGCTAGGAAGAGGGAGAGCAGATCATGAACTTTTTCTGTTGTGGAGGGGCGGGAAGGGAGGTTTGAATTAATCCAACATTCTTTTTAAATAATAATTACCTGACGATTTAATTTATCTAGGTTGTCTTTGTCCTGCGCTATCATGGATAATTAAGGGTTTCCTATGGCTATAACTTATCAGCAAGCCGTTTTCTTGCTTTCCTACTAAGACTGGGTTATGACAATAACATATCCCAAGACGACTTGTCTGGACAAGTAAGAAATTTTGTGTGTATTGCTTTCAAATATGAAACTGACAGAATTTCATTTAAGTGCCTTGTCTCTGAATACTGTTTTTCTTCCAGAGCTTTCAAACGAGATCAGGCCAGACCAGAAAATAAGCTAGTCACTTGCCATTACTGACCCTTTTCAGGTATTTCAGCATATCGATATAATTTCTTCCTCTCTATAGGATCATTTAAATAGAATCTAGTTTGAAAGGTAGCTGCCTTAAAATTAAAGCGTTATTACAATTTAGGGTTTTCAGCGGATGCTTGGGTAGAACTCCTCAGTCCTTCCTTATTGACCTTGATTTGTAATGGTAGTTTTTTGTTGTTAATACTTACTGTTCTCCATTTGCTCTTTAAGAGTGATTGATAAGGGATTGTCTCTCTGGATTTTACACCAACATGCTGGTGGAAGTTATGCTGTGTACATTAACACAGGAAATGAAAGCAAAAATTACCCTCATTAAATACTGTTGGATTTGACTGAAGTTCACAAAAGGAGGCTTTCTTGTAAATCTCATTTTGATCCTCACTCGCCATACCTTGGAAATTTGACAGCATTGTGTGTACTACTGAGAGTTATTTTTTTCTTTTAAGAAATTAGGAATTATATGTTAACAGTGTTGATCGAAGGCCCTGAAGACAAAATTTGAGCCTTTGGATCCTCAAGACTGATAGAGTTAAGGTGAAACTGCTGGTAGTGAGGGTGTTAACCTACTCTAAGATGAAAGGATCATGGCAAGATACTATGTAATGAAATTGAAGGAAGTTCAGAAGGACACTTTGCTTGTGTCTTTTTCCAAGTAACCTTTCTGGGGCAGGCTATGTAGCTCTGTGTAAATTAAGTGTACTTGTATATATGGGAAGGGATGAAAGTCAAGTTAAATGTAAATTGAAAGACATATAAATGATGATAATAAAATAGCCCCTCTCTGGCAGTGCTGTTTTCCCTCTATCGTATTTAGTAGTTATAACTTTTTTTTTCCTAATGGAAAATGAGATAATAGGTGGAGAATAATGTCTTTAGTGCATTCTGATGTGATCGTGGAGCAATGACAGGTATAAAAAAGCCAGCTTATGTATAGAGTTGTATAACTATTCTGAAACATTTTTGCAGCTTGTTTCTACCTTTGGCAGGATGTTTTTCTACCCAGGCCTTGAATTTGGGTCTAGGAAGTAGCTTTTACTTTTTATAAATGGGAATTTATTTGAAATCGGATTTATTATTTTAAAATGTTTTGTTATCTTACTCGGTTACTGCATTTGAAAGGACTAAGTCATTCATTCATTTGTGACTATGGCATCTTTTGGACAGGTAAAGCAAATATGAAGAATGAAAGTGCTGTACTTTGTGAATTTTCCAAATTCTTTGGATATGTTTATTGGATCAATTCTTTTAACACATAGAATTTAAATTCATATGCAAAATTCCTACTTTATTTTTTGAACTTAAATTTATGCTCAGTTTAGTTTGGACAGTTGTGATAATCTAGTAAGCCGTAATCTCGTTTTAATATTTGTTGGGGGAGGACATACTAATCATTAGAGACATCATTTAGTGTTACCTTCCAAAATTTGCAGCTGTTTAGAACCAGATACTTGAGGGACACTACTATGGTATAATGAATGCCTTCCTTGTTAAGTCATGTGTGACAAAGGCAAAATTCAGCAAGTGCATAATCTACAGTCCTTGGGAAGCAACAACAAGAAAGAGCAGATTAACTCCAAATGCATTTAGGTTATCTGGAAATTGAATTCCTGTCATTCTTTATCTTTGTATAATTTAACTTCTTTTTTGTTGACGTTTATGGTATTCTGAAGCTGATGTACTATATTATGTAGGACATTACTAATGGTTAAAATGTAGGTGTTTCTTAACATTAGCTGAGAGAGTTTATCAACCTACCATTTCCAACTCCCATCTTCTGGTTAGCTCTCCACAGAGGAGACTCCAGATCTTCTCCTTTTAAGTATTCAACTTCGGAATTTTAGCACATACATTTCCTACTGTCAGGACAATGTAGGTATAAATATGAAACTAATAAGCATTAATATGTGTGATTAAATATTATTATAAGGCATGGGTTTCATTCATCCAACAAACATTTTTTGAGTACCTCTATACCAAGTGTTCAGCCAGGGACTGTGACATGGAGATGAATTGTCCTTGCTGCAAGGATCCTTGACCTTTGTTTTAATATTCCCTTGCCATGGAGGGCCATGGGTTTGAGGAGCCAGAATTGGACCAAGAGGACGAACCATTTATGTGATGCCAAGATTGGCCAGAGGTCTCATCTTAAGGTCAGTTTAAGGAGGTATTTAGAAACTCAGGTGAAAAGAATGGGGAATGGATTATTATACAGGCAAAGGGTCTAGACTCCACAAATATTGATTATTCTAAAATGAATGGAGCTTAGTGAGTGAGCACTTTCTTTGAGTCAAGAACAAGAGCACAAGGCCAGAAATAGTCTGTGTAGGCAGTGTAAAATTAGAGCTAGAGCGAAGAGGTAGAATCCAGACATCCCACCCTGAGGCATGTATGTACGTTCTTTCTTCTCTAAGGCCGTTCCTTTTATTTTATTTTTTTTAAAGATTTTATTTATTTATTTATTCGACAGAGATAGAGACAGCCAGTGAGAGAGGGAACACAAGCAGGGGGAGTGGGAGAGGAAGAAGCAGGCTCATAGTGGAGGAGCCCGATGTGGGGCTCGATCCTATAATGCCAGGATCACGCCCTGAGGCGAAGGCAGACGCTTAACCGCTGTGCCACCCAGGTGCCCCTGTTCCTTTTATTTTTTAATTGTTTTCATTCCTTTTCTTGACAAACCTGCAAAATACGTGAGCCTCTCACAGCCTTCATTTCCACTTTATTTTTTTAAAGATCTTATTTATTAGAGCAAGCGAGAGAGCACAAGCAGGGGGAGTGGCAGGGGGAAAGGGAGAAGCAGGCTCCCCACTGAGCAGGGAGCCCCACGCAGGGCTTTATCCCAGGACCCTGGGATCATGACCTGAGCCGAAGGCAGACACTTAATGACTGAACCACCTAGGCGTCCCTTCCCTGACATTTTATTATGAAAAATTTTAACACAGAAAAGAATTGTTGCAAGAACTGTTTGTTGAACAATTGAATATATAAGTACCAACAAACCTAGATTCTGTAATTTGTAATTCGGACTTTGCCATATGTACTTACCTGTCCATCCATCCTACCCTCCTCTCTCTCCCTGTATCCTTTCATCAGTCCATCTTCTATTTAGTTGTATTTTTACCCCCAAATACTTCAGTGTGCCCATCATGAACTATTTGTTTACTTGTTTTTTGTTTTGTTTTTTTAAGGGAGAGAGAGTGCACAAGCTGGGGAGGGGGTTGCAGGCAGAGGAAGAGAGTGAGAATCTTAAGCCCCACACAGGGTTTGATCTCAGGACCCCAAGATCATGACCTAAGCTCAAATCAAGAGTCGGACACTTAACTGACTGAGCCACCCAGGTGCCCCAGTTTACTTGTTTTTAAGGTAAAATTTATATACAGTAAAATGTACAAATCTTATGTACCCTTAGTTTGAGTTCATACATCTTTGTAACCTATAACCCTGTCAAGATATTAAACATTACTATCACTAGAGAAAATTCCTTCATGTACCTTCCAAGTCAATTTGATTAACTTTTTAATCTGCAGTCTTCAGTTTCTTCTGAAACTACCTGTTCAAAGGTCCTAGTTTGTTAGCATATTTGAGTAGCATCGTGGTAGGTGTTCAGAATATAAAGAAATGAAGAACATAGCTTCTATTTTCTTTAAGCTTATAATTCATTTTGGGTTTTAGTTAGGTGTTGGTGTCTGAAAAGAGATAAGTAAATGTTATTTGAATTCAGAGGAGGCATCTGGGACTGCCAGAGAAAGCTTCCTAGGTATGGGTCTTGAATTGGGCCTCTATTTTAGAATCCAGGGAAGAGTTGAGTTTTGGTTTGTTTTTTATTTAAATAAACTGTATGATTTGAAGTTAGAAGTTATTATATTAAAGAACAGTAGTAGACAAGTGTGGTTGGGACCCAGTTTTGGAATGAGTATAAACATTTTATACCCAGTGATAATTTTTGAAGAAGGAAGTAATGTAAAAAAAACAAACAAACAAACAGATTAGGGGCGCCTGGGGGCTCACTTGGTTAAGTGTCTGCCTTCAGCTCAGGTCTGATCCCAGAATTCTGGGATCTAGTCCTGAGTAGGGCTCCCTGCTCAGTGGGGAGTCTCCTTCTCCCTCTGCCCTCCCCCCCCACACTCATGCGCCCTTTCTCTCTCTCTTTCTCAATTGAATAAATAAAAATCTTTTGAAAAACTGATTAAATTCTTATCTTGTTTGTTATCTCTGGTATTTAATTGTGTAGATGACTTCTTCATTTTTTTGAGTTCTCTCCTTTCTTGGTTCTTTGCCTATCTGGTTTCTCAGCTATGCTGGCATTTCTTTCTCTTCCAGATTTAAACTATTGAAAGCTTTGTCTTGACTCTTTATTGTGCTCTTTGTTATCTGACCCTTAGCTGTTAGGGCTTCTCAATTATAATTCTTTCCAGGTCATGGCTACATCTGTATTCTTTAGCTGTTAACCCTTGTTAGGTTTCTAACTGCTAATAGGATGCTGCTTTTTGTATGACCCTGTTTACTTTGTACTTGTTCAAGAGTCTGTAGCAAGAGCATTTAAATACTTGTAGCAAATAGGATTTAAGAAAGAAAGATGTACCTTTGGGCTGAGTGAACAGACTAGGTAGAGCTTGTAGGAATAAACCCCGGAATGACACTGCAGAATTTGCCTGCTAAGGGAGCTACTGCCATTGGGGACCATGTTGTTGAATCAGAAAGCTGCTGCCATCATACTTGACAGAAGTTTAACTTCCTACAAAAAAAAGGTGGTTTAACTTCCTTGGGCAGAACTATCATTACGTGTTATTTTTTTGCCCTGCATATCTTATGCAGGTATGTCTGCTTAGCTGCACTTAGGTCAAATGTGAAACCTTAGTTTCAAGGGCAACTGGAAAATGTA
The DNA here is from genome assembly GCF_017311325.1 of Ursus maritimus. Classification (NCBI taxonomy): domain Eukaryota; kingdom Metazoa; phylum Chordata; class Mammalia; order Carnivora; family Ursidae; genus Ursus; species Ursus maritimus. The sequence goes on from NW_024425008.1 coordinate 42,369,049, forward strand.
GTTTTTAGTTGTTCAGTCTCTATAAAACAGGAAGTCTATGTGAGAATGGATTGGAGTAAGTACCGAGTGACACTCAGTTTGTGAAAAACTAAACTCATTTTCCCCAGATTCCCTCAGTGTATTATAAAAGTCAAGTTTTTTATAATTTTGCTGTTTCTGTGCAAGACCATAGGTTTTGTCCTAGTTTCCTGAGATAGAAACTATTGAAATCAATTGTATCATTTCGATTTTTATATTCTGGGTATAACAGAAAACCAACTCAAATTTACTAGCTCACAATATTGGAAAGTCCAAAGGCAAAGCTTGGTACACTTGTACTATGTGATCAGAATCTCATCTTTCTTTCTTTTTCCTTTTTTTAATGAGCTCTGCTTCTGATGTGTCTGTCCCTTTGGGGTCCCAGGATGTTCGTCAGCAGCTCAGGCTCTAGGTCCTCATGCCCTCAGATCCAGACGGGAGGGATGAGTGCTTCAGAAGAAGCTGTAGGGCAGGGCTCTTGACCTTTGTTCCTTCCTCCACTCCTTCGGCAGTCTGAAGCCTGTAGGAGTCCTTTCCTCGGTTATTTATTTATTTTATTATTATTTTTTAAAAAACGGTTAAGAGTAACAGTATTCACCAGTGGCCCTCAAGGCTGGCCAACCTCATCCCACCTCGTGGAGGGGTGGGGCACCAGTGGCCTCCCACTCATCCTACACCTCTCATGTCCCTTCACCATGCCAGACTAGAGTCAAGCTCAACAGGGTCATCTTTCCATGTTCCCTTGGCTCTGGTTTTGCCGGATAGTAGGTTGGGACAGTGGAGATCTTATTCCTGTGCATCACTAATTAGATGACGAGGAATTTGGCTTCCTTAAGAGAGTCATAGTTACTCCCACGATTTACCCAGGCTTCATTGAATTTCTTCACTTTGACATTTAGAGCACTGACCAGAAATCATGTCAATACCCGCCAAGGGCCTTCGCAATTATTTTAAATAAAGTACATAGGTCTAGCAAAGAGCAGCTATATTAAAATACTGTTATTAAAATGTTTTTTAAAAATTGTAAGATAGTATGTGCTTCTTTGTTATAATAAGATTTAGTATGGTTCTAATAATTTCCGAGTAGTGGTGAATATTGTTACTATTTGTAGGTGTCTGCAACCAGTGATAATGTGATAGGAAACTATCTGTGACTTCTGCTGGTGATAAAGTGACTGGTATTACTAATATTGAGGTCTGTTGACTAGATTCACAAAAGAAGGACATGCTAAATTTCTTTTAAGTTCAGTGAAGTTAAAGATGTCTTTCACCCCCTCATCTGAGCTTATAGACACCCTGAGTTCTATACTTAAACGTTTTGGGGGATCTTTGCACTTCAGCTTAAGAAGTATAGGTAGGAGAGAGTCTCTCTTCCCAGGGGCCCCAGCAAATGTTTTGCGTATCTCATTGACTTTGGGTTAAATTGACATTTCTGAACCAATGAGTAAGGCCAGATAAGATTTGGTAACTGGTTTAGCCAGCCTGGGCCTACCCCTGGAGCTGAGGTTGGGGTCATTGCTACCTAAACAGCATGGTGGCTTAGCTTTTTTTTCCTGAGGGAAATTCGGGGGCTACTGGATGCTGAGCCCATCTACTAGCAAATAGTAGATGTCCATTATGCCATCCCCTCTCCTTTGCTTCCATAGTCGACCAGTCATTAAATTTTAGTGAATCTTTCAGTTGGATTTGTCTTTCCCTTGATCAGTGTCTCTGCTAATATCCTAAGCCTCCAGTATGGAGCATATGGGATGGTCCATTGGGTTGCAAAAAGAAAAGTATTAGAACTTCTAGTTATTTTTTACATCCTTTTAGTATTTATTTTTGTGTTTGTTTTACACGGTATATAAAATACAGAAGTTTGGTAGTACATGCATATATGTAAAATTTAGAAAAATATACATTTATGTTGGGTGCATGTTAAAATTCTTCAAATCATGGGAGTGGGAGTGTCAGAAAAGTTAAGCTAACCATAGAGCAGTGCTATTCAGTAGAAATATAATGTGAGCCATACGTAATTTAAAATTTTCTAGATTACCACATTAAAAATGGTGAAAAGAAACAGCTGAAAATAATTTTAATAATGTTATTTAACATAATAAATCCCAAACAGCATGATTTCAACACGTAGTCAATATAAAAAATTACTGAGATAGTTTACATGTAATATAAATGTAATATAGATGTAAATATCATCTCTGTTAAGACAAGTGATATTTCAGATGCTCAAAAACGAGATGTGGCTAGTGCCTTCTGTATTGGATAGCACAGAGTTAGACCAATGATCATTCTGGGTTTAGATTTCTGTAATTGTCGCTGTAGTTTTCATAAATCCGTTATTTACTCTCTTCAGTCTTTTTGTACACTTGTTGGGTTAATTGAACAAAAATCCCACTGGGATTTTACTTTCCTGAATCACATTTAAAAGTAGCTTTTAAGACTTTTCATAAGGTGGTTCATCCCATCTTTCTTCCTCCCATGTTTCTGGGCCTGCCTGCAACAAACCTGGGGTTCAGTTAGGTAGTTTCCCCAGCTGTGCCTTCCTTTTCCATTTCTGCAGATGTAATCATCCATTATGAGGAGCCTGTTCCCATAAAATCTCCTTGGACTCTCCAGTCCCTCTCTATAATCTATTTCCGGAGCTCCCACTGTGTATATTGAGTACTCAGCCTCACCTTAGCACTTCATCATTTACCATTGTTCATTGTTATTGTTTCATAAATGTTATTAGTCTTATCTCCCTTACTAAATGCTAAGCTTCATATCATATGTCTCCAAATTGTAGATACATAGTTAAAGGCTTAGCTTTTTCCCTCCTCGTCTTTTTTTTTAAGTTTATTTATTTATATCTCCACCCAATGTAGGGCTCGAGCCCATAACCCTGAGATCAAGAGTCGGATGTTCCTCTGAGCCAGCCAGGTGCCCCTTTTCCCCCTCATCTTTAAGGGGGGATTTAAATTTGTACCTTTAAATTTTTTGAAATTGTTTGCTTCTCTGCTGGTTAACTTGGACACCTTCTAGCAAATTCAGTTGTAGGAGTTTGTGTAATGAAGTATTCATTTGGTTCTTGAAAATGAAAGAATTTAATTTTGTTTATAAAGTAGTCTACTTGAAGCTGTAGGATCACTCTTAGTACTACAGTAGGGAATTATTGATTAGCTGGAGTTTCCGAAGATGAAATTTGGGTTTGATAAGGAAGTCTCAAAGGACACATTTGCTCTATTGTCCAGGAGCCAAGAGTGGCAAACTTGTTTCCTAAGTAGGCCAAGAGATTTTATTTCAAGTTCAGTCATCAGGATTATTCTCTGGAGGTTTGTGGTACTTTCTGCACACTAGTCACTTTAGCCCTAGGGGATAGGTTTCTCTAGTTCAGGCAGTAGTTGAAGAGCTCTACCGTCCATTACAATGTTTTAGCTCATTTGGAATACTACAAAAAGGATGACGAAAATGGATCCTGAAAAAAGTCTGAAGAAGATCATATATAGCTTTATGTTTTACGAATCCTATCTTTCATTTGATATTTTCTTTGCTGTGTTATATTTAACATGTTATATGGTTATCTTGGTAAAATAGCTATATACCAACATTTTTAACTTGTGGAATTTCAAGGCCTCCTTGTTTACTATTTACTAAAAAAAGTGCAGTATGGTTTAGATGCCAGGCATTATGTTAAGTGCATTAGTTAACGTCTGTCACTTTTTCTTTTAGCACTATTTTACAGATCTATATACTCTTTGGCAAATAGCAGTCTTTTTTAAAAAAGATTTTATTTATTTATTTATTTATTTATTTACCTATCTATCTACCTACCTACCTACCTTCCTACCTACCTGAGAGAGAGAGAGTACAAGCAGGGGAGCATCAGGCAGAGGGAGAAGCAGGCTCCCCACTGAGCAAGGAGCTTGGGATCAGGACCTGAGCCAAAGGCAGATGCTTAACCAGCTGACCCACCCAGGTGTCCCTGGCAAATAGCAGTCTTTAAGAATATATTCTTTTGTCTTATTATTTAACACCTTGTGGGTTTTCCTCTCTTTTTGGCAAATATCATTAAGTAAAATTGTTTTTGTTTGGGTATTTATTTATTAAAATATATTAACTTCTGGAAAGTTCACTTTTTTTTTTAATTAGCAAGAGGTTATAAGTTTTCTTCAAATTAAAACATAACTTTACATTCAAGTTGCATATATTTGTAAGACTGTAGTATAAAATATTTTTACACTTGAAAATTACGGTTATGAAACATTTTAGAGCTACTGATTTTTTAAAAAAATTGATGGTCTTGAAATTTAAGTGAAAACTTAAGCCATGTTAGTAACTGTTTTATATCTGAATTGAAAAAATGAATTATTTTCTCTCTTCTTTATTTGGTCTAGGTGCTTAGCTTTTGCATTACAGATTTTTTCGATAACCCAAAATATTATTGAGTACAGTACCAAAAAAATTAATGTGATTCTTACTGTAGTTTCTACCTTGTTTTGTGAATCTACCTTGTGTATCCTGTTTAAATTTTAATTATCCCCTTTTAGTAGAGAATGAGGAGTTGTAAAGCTTTTAAGAATTGTTGCATTATGAATATCTCGTGGATTTCCTCTTCTTTTAAGGGACAGAAAAACAAGGACAGCATGCTTCTTTAATAGATATAATTAATTTTGAAGATTAAAATCTGCTTGCCAATTCATGTTTTGGACTACTTAAATATGATTTTATGTTATTAAAGGTCTGTTTGGGTGCCCCCCCAGTGTTTCTAAGGATTTCTTTTACCGAACAATTGTTGCATTTTTCTCTTGTTTAAAGGCTGTAGTTTAAATACATGTTGCCTCTTGACCACAGTAATCTAATTCAGTGGGAATTCCTTTAAAAGTCTTAATTGGTTTCTTGTGTAAATCCCTTAAGGACTAGTCTGACAATTACTAATCTTTGTTTTCTGTAGCATCAGGTAAAAATTTGTAACATTGTTTATACTGAGAAAAAGTGCAAATTTTAGAAGTGTTGAGATAAGAAAACCAGGGAAGGTCAGTTTGATAAATTTCTCAGAAATCCTCATTTTATTTCAATTTCTAATCTGATTCACAGACTTTCACAGTTACTATTTGTAACTCTTCATAATCTATACTTGCCTAACAAGAAAGAACCTTTTGTATGATTGTTTCAGTTAATCAGAGAAAAACCCTGTTGGCCTTTTTGATTTTGTTAGCTGCCTTTGTTTGTTCTTACTGAAAGGAAATAATGAGAAATTAAAAGATAAATAATATATTTCCAGCAGTAGAATGATCCCAGTGCCTCTCCTTTGGATTAAAATGTTTTCTTGCCTTTTTTCCTCGAAAGAAGAGTTCTCAGTACTCGCCTTGCGTTTTTCCTCCTTGCAACATATTCTTTTGTCATTTTTGTGTCTAGTGGTTTTCTGGGTAATTAGTCCAATATGAGATCATGTTGAAACTAAAGTCAATATAAGTCTTCAAATCATTAAAATCTGCATATACCAAAATTTCAGAACATTTAAATGGAATATTTAATAGGATTAAAGAGCATTTATTTTTTGGATAGGTAATGTGTTCACATGGTCAAAATACCAAAAGGTGCAAAAAATGAGTTTTTGTCTCTCTTCTCTCTGTTGGGCACACTTTTCCCCTCACTGGAGGCAACAATTCTATTTGCCCTACCTTTTAAAAAAACATAAGTGGTAGTAGATTCTACATACTATTATCTTGCCTTTTTCACTTGATTTTTGTCCTTTACATATTGTAATATGAAGAGTGTATTAGTGATAGAAAATCTAAACTAATAGTGGGTTAAACAACAAAATACTTCTCTTACAAAAGTTCAGATATGTGGTCTAGGGCTGGTATAGCACTCATGGTATCTCTCTTGTTTTGAGGCATGATGAATACAGTAAAATGCACAGATATTAAGCAGACAGTTTGATGAGTTTTGACAATTGTATATAACAAACCCTGCAGTCGAGAGCCAGCCCTCTAGCCTATCTTCATTCCTTACCCCACCCCTTGGCTCTTTCCATACTATTACTGCTCCACTGTTTGTTGCCTGTGTCTTCATTGACCTAGCTGGATCTCCAGCTATTGGAGCCTCTTTCACACTGCAGGATGCAAGAAGGGGTAAAGGTTACGTGGCAGCCTTTTTATAGGAAGATTTTTAGAAGCTGCCATTTCACTACGTTTCCAGTCATGTTTCATTAGCCATACTCATAAATACAGGCATACCTTGTTTTATTGCATTTCACTTTATTGCGCTTTACAGATTTTGCGTTTTTTACAAAGTGAGTGTTTGTGGTAACCCTGTTGAGCAAGTCTGTCGGTGCCATTTTTCCAACAGCATTTGGTCAGTTTGTGTGTCTGTGTCACATTTTGGTAATTCTTCAATATTTCAGACTTTTTCATTATTCTCTTTGGGTGATTTGCAATGAGTGATCTTTGATTAATTGTTTTGGGGTGCCACAAACTGTGTCCATATAAGATGGTGAACTCAATAAATGTGTGTTCTGACTGTTCCACTGACCAGCTGTTCCTCTGTCTCTCCCACTTCTTGGGGGTCTCCTTATTGCCCGAGACACAATACACTGAAATTAGGCCAATTAATAAACCTACAGTGGCCTCTCAGTGTTCAAGTGAAAGGAAGAGTTGCACATCTATCACTTTGAAATCAAGGCTAGAAATGATTAAGCTTAGTGAAGAAGACACGTCCAAAGCTGAGACAGGCTGAAAGCTAGACCTCTTGTGCCGCATAGCCAAGCTATGAATACAAAAGACAAGTTCTTGAAGGAAATTGAAAGTGCTACTCCAGTGAATATACGAATGAAGAGAAAACAAAACAACCTTAATGCTGATATGAAGAAAGTTTTAGTGGTCTGGATAGGAGATCAAACCAACTACAACATTCCCTTAAGCCTAATCCAGAGCAAGGCCCTCACTCTCTTCAATTTTGTGAAGCCCGAAGGAGGTGAGGAAGCTGCAGAAGAAAAGCTTGAAACTAGCAGAGGTTGGTTTATGAGGTTTAAGAAGCCATCTCAATAACCTAAAAAGTGTAAAGTGAAGCAACACGTGTTGATGTAGAAGCTGCAGCCAGTACCCAGGTGATTAGTGAAGGTGGCTTACACTCAACAGCAGATTTTCAGTGTAAATAAAATAGCATTATATTGGAAGAAGATGCCTTGTAGGCTAGAGAGGAGAAGTCCATGCCTGGTTTCAAGTCTTTAAAGGACAGGTTGACTCTCTTGTTAAGGGGCTAATGCTAATGATGACTTTAAATTGAAGCCAATGCCTATTAACGATTCAAAAATCCCAAGGTCCTTAAGAATTATGCTAACTCTACTCTGCCTGTGCTCTATAAATGCAGCAACAAAGCCTGGATGACGGCACATCTGTTTACGACATGGTTTACCCAGTATTTTAAGCCTGCTATTGAGTGAGACCTACGTGTCAGATATTGAAATGTCACTGCTCATTGGCCACCCGAGAGCTGTAATGGGCATGTTGTTTTCATGATTGCTAACACAGTATCCGTTCTGTGGCCCATGGATCAGGGAGTCATTTTGACTTTCAGGTCTCTATTTAAGAAATCCATTTTGTAAGGCTGTAGCTGCAATAGGTTGTTGTTCCTGGGCAACGTAAACTGAAAACCTTCTGGAAAGGATGCATCATTCTAGGATGTCATTAAGAACATTTGTGGTTCCTGGGAAGAGGTCAAATTATCAACATTAACTGGAATCTGGAAGAAGTTGATTTTAACTCTCATGGATGACTTTAAGGTGTTCAAGACTTCAGAGGAAGTAACTGCAGATGTGGTGGAAACAGCAAGAGAACTAGAATTAGAAGTGGAGCCCAAAGGGGTACCTGGGTAGCTCAGTTGGTTAAGTGGCTGCCTTCGACTCCGGTCATGATCCCAGGATCCTGGGATTGAGTTCCACATCAGGCTCCTTGCTCAACGGGGAGCCTGCTTCTCTTCTACCTGCCCCCCCCCCCCCCCGCTTGTGCTCTCTCTCTGACAAATAAATAAATAAAATCTCAAAAAAAAAAAAAGTGGAGCCTGAATATGGGACTGAGTTGCTGCAATCTCATAGTCAGACTTGAACAGATAAAGAGTTGCTTCTTATGCATGAGCAAAAGAATGGTTTCTTGAAGAGTCAGCTCCTAGTGAAGATGTGGATTGTTGAAATAACAAAGGATTTAGAATATTACATTAACTTAGTTGATAAGGCAGCAGTAGGGCTTGGGAGGATTGACTCCAATTTGTAAAGGAATTCTGTTGGTAAAATGCTATCAAACAGCATTACATGCTGCAGAGAACTTGTTTGTGAAAGGAAGAGTCAGTGTGGCAAACTTCATTGTTGTCTTATTTTAAGAAATTGCCACAGCAACCTGATTAGTTAGCGGCCATCAACATAGAGGTTAAGACCTCCACCAGCAAAAAAATTAAGACTCGCTGAAAGCTCAGATGATGGTTAGCATTTTTTAGTAATAAAGTATTTTGAAATTAAGGTATGTATGTTGCTTATTTATTTATTTTAAAGATTTTATTTATTTGTTAGAGAGCAAGAGCGAACACACAAAGGAGGGGGAGTGCCAGGCAGAGGGAGAAGCAAGTTTCCTACTGAGCAGGGAGTCCGATGCGGGGCTCAATCCCAGGACTCTGGGATCATGACCTGAGCTGAAGGCAGACGCTTAACGGACTGAGCCACCCAAATGTCCCTATACATTGCTTTTTTTAGACCTAATGCTGTTACATACTTAATAGACTACAGTATAGTGTAAACATAACTTTTATATGTACTGGAAAAGAAAAAACTAATTTGACTCACTTTGTTGTAGTATTTGCTTTATTCTGGTGGTCTGAGCTGAACCTGCAATATCTCTGAGATGTGCCCCTACTTCACAGTAAACTGACAGGAAGACAGGTGAGTAATGTGTTTTTCAGGAGTTGCTCTCTTAAAATGTAGATTAGGGCACAAGGTTAAAATGCGGTAATTTTTTTTTCCCTTTCTCACATACATTTCTTAACATGTAGAAACATGTTCCAGCCAATCTTTACCTTTTAACTTAATTCGGAAAAAAGAAAGTAATCAACAAATATATTCAATTTCGTTCCTTTTCTATAATATTTCTTGTGTTTCTCTTCTAACCTTTTATTTTCCAGTTGCTCTGTGGGCTCAGATAAATTATGTAAAATATATTCTAAATTGTAGTTTTTATAGAATAATAAATGGGTTTTTTTTTTTTAAAGATTTTATTTATTTGTTAGTGCCCACAAGTGGTGGGGGAGAGGGAGAGACTCTCCAGCAGATTCCCTGCTGAGCACAGAGCAGGAGGAGGGAGGAGGGGCTCTATCCTATGACCCTGAGATAGTGACCTGAGCTGAAACCAATAGTTGGACGGTCAACTGACTGAGCCACCCAGACGCCCCAGAATAATGTGTTTTTAAAATATGTTTTTAACTCTATAAAATAAACTTTTGGTTGGAACTTGAGGTAAAAAAATCATAGTAATTTCCCATACAATCAGGTGGTATTATGAGCTGTACTCACTTTTGAAATAGGAAATAGCATTCAAAAAAGGATGTATACATATGTTTTCCCAAATTACATGATATCTTAGAGAGCAGAGCTACTGTAGCACACAGTATTGAATCTTTCTCTTGGTAGATTGCATTTTTTCTTTAACTGAAGTGAATCTTGGGAAAGTGGTAGAAAAATGATTAGACTCCAAGTAGCAATGTATTGGTCCTTCAGGGGCAGGGGGGGAGAAGCTATTTATATAATGTCATTTTTTTTAAAGATTTTATTTTATTTGAGAGTGAGTGAGTGAGAAAAAGAGCACATGAGCAGGAGCAGAGGGAGAGGGAGAAGCAGACTCTTCTGCTGAGCAGGGAGCCTGATGGGGGGCTTGATCCCAGGACCCTAGGATCATGATGTAAGCTGAAGGCGGACACTTAACCGACTGCCCACCTAGGCACCCTATGTAATGTTATTGTTAGTACTTTTGAAATTATCATCTATTTAGGTAAAGAAACTTAATGAGCTAATACCTGTGCTCTAAAGATAGAGACTTTTAAGATACTTTCAGTGTAGTATCCCATTATATCTGGAGGTCAAGTTTTTGTAACTCTCTCTCTCTCTCTCTCTTTTTTTTTTTTTAAGCAATGAGGCCCTAATAAGCCAAAGAACAGGAAAAAAAAACATTTCCTGTACTTAATAAATGGGTTTTGTAGTCATCCTCAGGCCCCTTCCTGAGGGCTTCATAATTTAGAACAGAAAGTAGTGTGTCTCATGTTTTACCTGTGTCCTTAGCACGAAAGTGGTGTCTAGCACATGGTTGATGTTCAGTAAACATTTGTTGAACGAATGACTATTTATAAATTGATTTCTTTCTTTTGGTTTTGCTAGCACATTTTTTGGGTGGAGAGGGAGATACTGTTGAGAGACAAATTATACCAGCTGACGTTTTTGCTTGTTTGTTAGGTAGTGGTGGTGGTAATTAGGTATGTGCTTGCCTTAGGATTTGTATTGGCTTTTTTCTGTGCCTAGAACACTATTCTCTTAGATAAATCTTCATGCCTAACTTCCTCCCCTCCTCTGAATCTCATATATATATATATGCCTAACTTCCTCCCCTCCTCTGAATCTCATATATATATATATGCCTAACTTCCTCCCCTCCTCTGAATCTCATATATATATATATGCCTAACTTCCTCCTATATATATCATATATATATATATATCACCTTCTCAAGAAGACTGTATTGACCTCTCTGTTTAAAATGGCATCTGCTCCCCTCTCCCTGTATTTCCGAGTTTCCTTATCCTAATCTGGTTTTCCCCATAGCAATTACCTCCTTGAAACATATACTATATAATTTACCTAAGATTATTACTGTCTCTCTTGCCACCAGTGTTCGTTCCTTTAGGGGCTTTAGACTATTCACTGTATTTCAAGTGAGTCATAGATGCTGGGCAAGCATTTGTTGAATGAATGAAGATAGGAACAAGGTAACATGTGAGAAAGTAAGTTATAAAATAATTCTTATTTTGAAAATTTCTATTTAAAAGTAGATATCCATTATTTAAAAAGTTTTGCTTTTGGAGACCACTGTGCTCCATTATGATACCAAGGCAACACCTGTGCAAGGTTAGGGACTATATTCTCTTGGTGGAAAAGGGACTGAGTTTTAGCTTCGATGAAATACATCATCTGCTTCAAACCTCTGGCATCTGTTTTGGTGAAGTTGCTTGTCGTAGCCTTCAGTGGTGGTTTAGTTAAGACAAAGTTGCTAGGTTTGAGTGTGTTCCACTGTGTGCGCATGGAACACCTATTTCCCGCTGGAGGTGGCTTTCCACAAAGTGAGGAATGACAATAGTAAGAGCTTCCTTCTTTCTTTGGACTAGGTCTTATACTAATCTTTATTAAAACCCTATGACGAATGGGTTCTTGTCCCCTGTTTCTTGGGGAAAACTTAAGAGGTTTTAGAGGTCAAGCGGTTTGCTTAGCCAGTAAGTGTGTTGAAGCTGGAATTCAAATCCAAGCAGTAAAACTTGTAGCGGAATTCACTACCCAAAATGTTTTCCTGGTGAAGAGCACCTAGAAGTGAAAAAGAAATTAGAAACAAGTTAGTACCTGATGTCACAGAGACTTTTATCATTATTTGCTCCAGCTTTGCATGACTTCAGTTGATTGAATGAGGCCACTGTGATTGAAACAGTAATATTATGTTAAAGTTAACTAATGCAACTTAAATAAAGTATATTTTAAATAAAACCAGAACTGGCTCCTAACCAGATCTCCTATTACTTGAATTTGGTTTAGCTCAAGAACAATTAATTTTAATTTGTTTTAAAAACAATGGTGATTTGTGGAGTGTGAATTAGAATCTACAGTTGCAGGAAATTATGCTTAAGGATACGTATTTATATGCTGAAGCCAGTAATGTGTATAGGAAAAGTAGTAGGACATTATTGTGTAGATAGAATCATTCTATTTTAAAAATAACGCTCCAGAGCAAGACATGAGGTACTACTTTTGGAGATACGTTGAGACTTTTTTGGCCTGAGATGATCACTGGGAAGAGTTCTCACTGTGATGAGAACATCCTACTGAATGAGGTGCTTTTCTTGATGCCCCATTCAGTTTTAGTGGGATAAAATACTGACAAAAGCTTTTTCTTAATACTTCTTTTTGCCCCTTTGAAGTGGCCAGCAGAGGCTTCTTTCTCAAATGCATGTTCATGGTGGAGGGAAAAAATGTAATGGTTCAGAAGAGTTTATGATGAAAGCAGTAATTCCTTTTCCTTACCCCTCCCCACCTAGTTCCCTCTCCCGTGGAACCACTTCAGTTGTTTCTATGATTGATTCATATTTCCCCATGTTAATATGCTTTTTTGTTTTCTTGATTTGCCAATTTTAAGCATTATCTATTGACTTTCTGCGGTGAGAGTCAAGATTTAGCTCTCATTTACCACGTGTCAAGAATTACAGGGGATCTGAGATTTTCCCCTACTTGAAGCTAACAAGTTAGCCTGCCACAGTTTCGTGGATGCTGGTGGAAGACACAGTGTTAGAGATGAAGTACAGTTTATTACTCATAACAGTAGCAGTAGTCAGAATATCAGCATTCATTTGTGCCCGTGTCCTGAGCCTCAGTTCCCACAGGATACTGCAGAGAGGGCCACATAATACCTATTATACCCACATAGTGGGTTTTGTTACTGGAGAAAACTCTGAGCTTAGAGATTTCAAATATTTTATTACAGGCAGTAAGCATGCCTGCCCTTTGTTCCAGAGGGAGACAGTAAGCATGCCTGCTTTTTGTTCTTGAAGAAAACATTTTGTTTTGCAAGGCTGTTTGCTATATGAACATTCTTGAAAATACAGTCTAGAACAATGAGCAGACAGCATCTTGCCTGAAAGACATAGAGACCCATTACGAATTATTTCCCAACACGACTATACCCCATTTCCCATCTTCTTTCTGCTATAGTTCTGTCATCATTTTAAGCTCTTTGGTCACCTTGGTAAATACTATCTATTTGTTTTTATTACACTAACAGTAGGTGATATCTTTTGACTTCCTGCTTTGAAAGAGGAGTATTTAAGGCTGGGATCCTTGTATGTTAGAAAACCAGCGCAACCATAACTTAAGTGAAAAAAACAAATTGGTTTCCAGACCTGAGAGCCCAGGAGGATAGAGTAGGATTGGATCCAGGAGCTCAAACCTTGCTTTGAAGAGTTGCTCTCTTGCTGTTACCCGTCTGATTTCCTCCTTTTAGCTTTATTTTCAGGATGCTCCACACCCTTCCCACCCCTTACCCACCTGTACAGATTCTAGGCTTTGTGTTTATTTCCAAACAAGTTATAGCAAAGCAGAGAGAATGGGTTAGAATACTTAAGAGCCTGGTCAACATGCATACTTTTTTTACAGATGGGAATGGGGTCAGCCCTGTATGAATCACATGTATTAGGGGTGGGGAGAAGGTAATTCTCCAAAGATAAAACAGGATGTTCTCCCCGTATCAGAATTTCCAGTTGTATTCTTTTTTGGGGTATTATTTGCTTTTATAGCTTCCTTTAATTTTTCCATTTTTAAAAATTTATCTTTTTGTTTTTATTGTTTTTAAAGATTTTATTTATTTATTTGACTGAGAGAGAGAGAGCACAAGCAGGGGGAGTGGCAGGCTCCCCACTGAACTGGGAGCCCAATAGGGGACTTGATCGCAGGACCCTGGGATCAGGACCTGAGCTGAAGACAGATGCCTAACCGGCTGAGCCACCCAGGTGCCCAATTTTTCCATTTTTTAAAGATAGTATCAAATTTCTAGTATCTCTCTTTTTCATAGTTACCATCCTAGATACCCTCTATCCTCCTGCTCTGTTCTGTGTGCTTTGTTTAGAATTGCTGCTCAACTGGCATCTTGTGACTTGCCTTCATTATGCTCCTGTTTCCCATATATTCATCTCTCTTGGTTTTATTGCCTTGTTTTGCTAGGGTACATACTAAGGTAAGATGTGTGGGAGGTAAATTTTGAGCAATTCCTTGTCTGAAAAGGTTTTTATTCTGTTCTTAAACTGGATTGTTAGTGTGGCTGGGAATGGAAGTCTAGGTTGAACATAATTTTCTGTCAGAATTTTAAAGCCATTGCTTGACTGTTAGTATCCTTCATTATTGATGAAAAGTCCTAGGCCAGTTTGATTCTTGTTCCTTTGTAGATGAGCTGTTTTTTCTCTGAAATCTTGTAGTATCTTTTTTATCTCTGTTGTCTCAAATTCTCCAGTGATAGTCTTGGTTTGGGCTTTTATTCATTTGAGCACTGAGTGGGCCCTATTAATTGGAAGACTTCTATAAATCTATTAACTTATTCATCTTTTGTGGAAAGTTTATATTTCTTCAGAAACTTCCTCCAAATTTTTTTCTTTTCATGCCAGAATTCTCTTTTTAATTTTTAATTTTTTATTGAAGCATAGTTGACACACAATGTTACATTAGTTTCAAGTGTACAACACAATGATGCAGCATCTCTGTATGTAATGCTGTGCTCCTCACAAGTGCGGCTACCCTCTTTCTCCATACAGTGCTGTTACAGTACCATTGACTGTATTCCCTGTTCTTTCTGGAATTCTTATTGATCATATGCTGACCTCCTGGACTGTTGCTGTGTCTCCTTTGATAATTTTTTGTGTTTTTGTCTACTTTTTAAATTTCATCTTCACAACTTCAAACCTTATATTGCCTTTTTAAATTTATTTTTTATTTCCAAGAGTCTTTTCTCATTCTGTTTTGCCTTTTCACAGCATCCTGTCTTGCATTATGTGTGCAAAATCTTAACTGTTTCTGAGGATCTTAGAAGGCTTTTAACAAGATCTATTCTGTTTTACGAATTCGATTTCTACCTTTGTCACATTTCTTTAACTTTGTGTTTCCTTATCTCTTTCATGATACAGATGTTTGATTCTGATTTAACAAACAAATGGAAGAATGAAGCAATAGAAAATGGTTGGGATCTCTGTACCTACCTAGGGTCTGTCAACTGGTGAGCTTTGCATTAGGGTGAGCAGTTAGGGGCTTCAGTATTCTTGACGAGTGGTGCTAAGGCCTCTAATAGCTGCTATTAATTCTCTTCCGACAGTTTAATTTTATTAAAGAAGGATCTGCCAGTTAAAATTTTTTTTAATAACGTAAAATCTCAAAGATTATTAGGATTATGAAGAGAGTCAATGATCTAGGGTCTAGAAATGTTCAAATAGTCCTCTTTCCTATGTTTTACGGTAGGAAGTTTTACGGTATAGAGTAGGATAGCAGACAGCAGCCCCCATGTTGGAGCTTGACTGGTTGGGTTCAAATCTGGTTCTGCCACTTAGTTACAAGTTACTTAGCCTCTCAGTGCTCCACTTTCCTCATCTGTAGTATTCAGACAATACTGATACTCACCTGGAGCACCTGGGTGGCTCAGTTGGTTGGGTGGCTGACTCTTGGTTTTAGCTCAGGTCATGATCTTGGGGTCTTGAGATCAAGCCCTATGTTGGGCTCCGTGTTCTGTGGGAAGTGTGCTTGGGGATTCTCTCCCTCTCCCTCTGCCCCTTCCCACCCCTGAAATAAATAAATCTTAAAAAAAAACCACTAAGGTTGTTATGAGGATTTAGTTAAAAAATACATATTAAATACTTAGCATATAGTGAATTCTCAGAAGGTGTTAATTTTACTTTTTGCTCTGCCAATAATAATTATGTAATTTAGGTATGATGGTTATTGCCCACAGCAGAAATTTTGGTAGGATTAGGTAATTTTAGAATGTGTTTTTCTCTTTAGAACCTCAAAAAACACTTGGTGTCATTACTTGAAGCGCTGAAATGTGTATGTGCAAATGTTTTCATAAAAGTCTCTGAAAGGTTCCCCCCCTACAAAGAATCTTACTAAAGATAACTTGATAAGAAAAGTAGTCTTGGAACACAGCCAGAAAACTAGGAATGAAAAAATACTATTTTCATGCCCAGAAACCTCTATGTACAATCAAAATCATATGTGCTCAGGATGTTAGGGAAGCTTGTTCCCATACAGAACACACGGACAATCCTACTTTTTGGACTTCAGAAAATATTGAAAGTTTCTTTATAAATGGATGTCTAGGATAGGACTGGCGGGAGGAAATAATTCTTGAAAAAAAATATTTTTCGAGTACTCCCCATTATGTTGGAACACTCTGAGACTTTCCTCACCACACTCTGCTGACTATTTGTGAAATTCGGGTGAATTAAATAAGAGAAAAACTCTTGTATGGTGGTTCCTGTCTCCCTACGCCCTCCAAACTTGACCCTTATTTGAACTAGGGGGTTTTTAGTTTGAATTATTTATGTTGCTTTTTTTCTTTTCCCACATAGTGGAGGAAGTCCTTGGAATGTATTACTGTTCCTGTTATTATTTACTTTTTAAAATGCAAACACACACATAAGTAGTGTCAGTGAGCCCCTATATATTACCAGTTAGTTTCAACATTTTGCCGTAGTTGTTTATTCTTGTCCCCGTTTAAAAACAATTTTAAACCAAATTCTAGACATCATGTTATGTTAGCCCTAAATACCTCAATATGTCTTTTAAAGAGACATTTTCCCCATAACCACAATGCCATTATTTTACCTAACAAATTAACAGATTGCTGTGATGCTTAGCTTCTGAATTTTATTCTCCATATTAGTATTATCAAATTCCTTTATGTCATCTAAAACCCAGTTATATTCAAGTTATTGGTATCATTTTTAAGTGACCTGTTTTTTTTAAATTTACGTAAACATATTTGTATTTGCAAGTGCTTGACTTTAACTTAACATAGAAATTTTGAAACACATAAAAGTAGATGAAATCCGTGCAATAAACCCCTATGTACCTGTGACTCCGCTTTGGCAGTTATCACCAACTCAATGCCCAGTTTTCTTTCATCTGTTCTTCCACTTTCTTCCTCCTGGGTTATTTTGAAACACATCCCAGATATCATTTCACTTGTAGTCTAGTTAGCGTATCTTTAAAAGATAATGACTCTTGGGGCACCTTTGTGTTTCAGTCGGTTAAGCATCTGCCTTGGGCTCAGGTCATGATCCTGGGATCCTGGGATCACGCCCCCTGTCCCACTCCCTGCTCAGTATGGAGTGTGCTTTTCCCTCTCCCTCTGCCTGCTGCTCCCCTTGCTTGTGCTCGCTCCCCTTGCTTGTGCTCGCTCGCTCTCAAATAAATAAATAATATTTTAAAAAAAATATAATGACTCTTAAAAATGTATATATGTATATATGTATTTACCTCCACAATTCCTTAATATCAACTATCCACTATTCAAATTTCCAATTATTTCAGATGTCATTATTTATTTTTCAAACTTCATAGTTTTAATAGGATCCACATAAGGTCACTGCCTTCCTGCTGGTTGATAATGACTTTTAAGTCCTTTTTAATCTAGAGGTTCCCCCTCACTACCTCTCTTTTTTCCTTTCCCTTGTAATTTATTTATTAGAGACACCAGGTTATTGGTCCTTTAGAGTTTCTGAGTCTGGATTTTAATGCTTACATCCATGTGGCTTAGTTTAACGTGTTCTTTTTTCACCGTTGAGCATACTAAATATTCTTGTAATCTGAAGATACAAATGTTATTATTTTGTAAATCTTAGAGTTTGATTTAAATACTATATAATACCAGTCGTTTAAAGCGTGGCCTTCTCTTTTTGGTGAAACAGCATTTGTAAAGTGAGTTGATAGCTAATTAGAAGCTGTAAGCCAGATTCCTTGGCACTGCAGTGGGCTACTCTTCACATAATGAACAATATGAAAAGCAGCCCTGTAAGGACAACATCAAAAAGAATTTTGTTTACTAATGTTATGCAATATCTTGTACACTTAGCCTTATCTTCTTAAATATGCAGATACTGGAGTTACACCATTTCCTCATGTAAAATGAGGGCAATATGTATTTCAGTGGCCTTTGGTGGGTCTTGAGAGAGAACGCATCTAGCACAGTATGAAGTGTGGAAGAGACCTTTGAATGTTTATTTCCTTTTCTGTAAGCATGGCCATAATTGTGAGACTCTTCTGTCTTCAGTCGAAAGTTTTAGGTATAAGGCTGGTGGCCACGGAAACCATACCTAGTCTAAAGGGTTAGGTTGGGTCAACAACAGGTCTGTCCGAGTGAACCAGGGTGTACACTCCGAGCCATTTAGGACAGGTTATGGAATAGCTGGTTAGAACAGATAGGTCATGTTACATGTACCCATGGTTCACTGTTCCCTCTTTCCCCAACCTCTTTGGTTGCTGTTTGACGGATTGTACGGTTTAGAAGGTGGGCATTAGATCAGTTCTAGGAGTACAAGAAAAACAGTGATTGGATTACTAGGAAGACAGAGCAGCAGATGTGGCTATGGGGAGCTAGGGATCAAGCAAGCAGAGTGGCCGAAAGATGTAGATACAGTTCCAGCAGCAAGGAAGGACAAGCTGGTTGCGGAGAAACGTGCAGAAAGTCTGAGAACAAAAGTGAAGGAGCAATTTCTGGCTCCTTAAATGATGGTTTCTTTCATGAGGCCTTGAAACAGTTTATTGGTAAGAGCATTCCAGCTAAGCCTCTGTGTTTGAATAACAGAACATCAAATGGAGAGGACTTTTGGAATTTATTTCTTTGTATCTCATAGAACCAGACATTAGAACCTGGGATAATGACCATTTGCTTGCCTCTGCTTGGTTGTGTAGGAAATTTGTATGATGTTAATTAGGCTAGTTAATAGTATAGAAATTATTATTATTATTATTTTTTACAGTTTTATACCGTTATTTGACAGCCAGTGGTTAGTTCTCACCCACATCATCCGTCTGTAGATTTTTGAAAGTGGTGACAGGTAGATAGGTGACCAGTGTATAAAGCTGGTTTGGTGAGTCTTCATCCTTGTTAAGTTTTCTGGACAACTGCACACGTATATGGTGTGGAACCTTCCTTATTCCTTTGGCCCTGACAGTGTTGTTGAGCCCGGTGTCAGTGCGCACATCTGGAGTTTTCATCTCCTTCATGGTGAATACCGGATGTCTTTGAGTGCCTGAGGGGCACGCTTCTTGAGACCCACTCCATGGATGTGCTTGTGAATGTTGTTGGTGTATACTTTGGTTACTACCTTGCTGATGGCAGAATGGCCCATCTTCTTGTCACCCTCTTTGCAGGAGCTGTTCTGCCAGGCCCTGGTTGAAAAAGAAGAATAGTAAATGCCCTGGCTCACGTCAAGTGATTCTGTCATATCTTGTTTGGGGGAAAGTGTAGGGATAGAGGAATCTTCTTAAGGAAACCCCTTTAGTAGTTATTTTTCTCATAGCTAGCAGCTGATTGGAATACTCTGGGTAGAATAGGCTTTATAATTAGAAAGTAGTGTTAAGTTACTTATTAGCTATGGGGAACAAATTGTGTGGTGTTTCCTGGGTTTAAAGAAGAATTGATTAAAGGCTAAGAAATTGTTTTTCCTCCATTGACTGGGTTCTTTCTAAATCTAATCTAGCTGGTCTTTGGGCAAATACATCAAAGTATAAGGACTTGCTTGTGATTTGAACTAGATCTGTGTCTCTTTCTGGTGAATAATAGCAGTAAGGACGCTAAGTTGTCAGAGTTTGTGGAGAGATTCTGAGGGAAATAAATCTTGCCACCAGTGTTTGCTCCTAATGTTCCTTAATTTAAGCAAAGATAATTTCATGTTCCCGTTCCAGAATAATCTCTGCAAACAAATATGTTGAGCATATTGGAGCAGAGTGAAATATGAGAACTAGTCAAGGACATTGTGCATTCATTGAGTAGAAGGTACCCACAGTGGCCTATGTTATTTTGATACAATAGAACAACCTCGATAAACAGATAAAATGTTTTAATATCCATTAATTTCTAGGGCTCTTTACAGACCCTCCCCTGCCCTTTTAAGGACAGACTATTCATTCTTTCAGTGAAATGTTGAATACCAGCTATGTCTTAACACCATTACAAGAACTAACTCAGCTGTTGAAAAATGATTATACGAGAGTGAGCACTAATTTTGGTTTGCTTTGAACAAAGTAGACAGGACCTTTCTGCATAATTATAGTATTGACTGAATATTGTGCTAAGGGATCTGATCCTCACCACAACTCTGAAATATCAGGCTAAGAAGTAGTGATTCACCAAGGTTATGGAATGAAGAAAAAATGACTACTCTTAGAGTAGAATCCAAGCTTTATAGGAATTGAAGTGGTATTTTGCTTAAAAATTGGAGGGGGATGTCTTTTATGTAAATTACTCTATCTAAATAGGCTGTGATATCATAAATTACTAATTTTTACCAGATACCACATATTAGGATTTGATAACTGGGGACCCCCCCTTGACCCCCTCCTGTAGGAGCTAAACTAGGATTGGGGTCTCCCATTTCATAGGTGTTAGCTTGTGGGGAGCTGTTGGGAAGGTAAGAATTTGGATTCCGTTATCTATTTCTAAGGTGGTAAAGTTTCTGGAACTTTTGAAGCCATGGGAACTTTAAAAAAAAAAAATCCCCTTAATTTCTTTCTCCCTCATCTTGATTCCCATTCCTGGGATAAAAGTAATCCTATTTGTGAAAGAGGGCAAAGGGTATTGTGAACTAGATTAAGTGTGGAGGGCAGGAAGCTGTGTTTACCAGGACCAGGTTACTGCCTGAGAAGAAATATACCCTTAGAGAAGAGAGAATCTGGGTGCAAGGGTAGTAAAGAGATGGACAATTTCAGTTCCCCTTGAAGACTGTTCATTTATATGGATCCTGTGGTGCTGATATAAAGAAGAGTTGTTTCACTGGACCTGATGGAAGACCCTTGTTCTGTGTCCAAGTGGGTGAGAGGTATTTTCTTTTTGAACTATAGTGAGGGGTCTGTTGAGCACATTGGTGCGAAGCAGAGTATAGGAAACGGTCAAGGGCATTGTGCATTCATTGCCTGGAGTAGAAAGCACCCTCAGTGGCCTGGGTGGTGCTGATACAATAGAATACCACTCTTTGGATATAATAGAGGAGAACAACAAAAGCAGAATAATTCTCAGTTCCTTAAATTTCTGCAGTTTGGAGATCCATGTATAATAGTAAATTTATTCATAAGTGAATTGAGCTAGTAAGTTTTTCCTTGGTTGCTATTACAGCTCTGACAGTTCCTTTCCCTACTGGGAATCCAGGTGAATTCTTGAGAAAGGTTCTTGGTTATGTTGCCTGGCTTGGTGATCTGCTAAAAAACACTTGAGATGTGCTTCATATACCCTCATGAACTTGTGACCCTGAATGTACCAGGATCTAATACTATGATGGTATTAAACAAACTTCCTCCTTTTGCATTTAGGTTTCGAAGTTTGAAAAGCATGCTATTTGTTCTTTGGCTAAGGTGTATGAATTTGAACAGTCTTTGTTGGTGGAATGTCTTCTCTGCCATCGGAGAGGTTGAGGCTGTGTGACCTCTTAGGGGCCGGGTTATTAAAAGGACTCAAATGTCATATTGGAAATAGGTAACCTTTAGATTATATACACATTTTGTTCATTTATAAAATGTGAAAGTTAAAGATTTTCCCAACTAGAAAAATAAAACTGGAAAAAGATTTTAAATTTCTTCTTTCTTTATTCCTCACCCACATTATTAGGTTTTCATAGCTCTAATTAGTATCTGTGTTTTCCTCCTATTTGGAAATATGGTTACTTCATACATAAGAGTTATTTAAAAAAATGAGGGGGTGGTTTTCAAATTTCCTCTGCTTTCCACAATCCAAATACCTTTTTAACTGTATCATAAATGTAAATAAAGCTTATCTCCATTGATTCCATTTTAGCAAACAGCTTTAAGTCCCTCTCCACTTACCAGGCAGTCAATTTTTTGAAAAGGTTGGTGGTTTTTTGTTGTTGTTGTTGTTGTTGTTTTTAGTGTGTTTATATACTCAAGTGGTATTTGCATACACATTTTATTTTTAAAATATGTAACTTAATTCATTTATAAGACAAACTAATTCGTTCAGCTAAAGCAAACAAACAACCAAATAAAAAGAATCTTTGTACTTTATTCTGGTCGCAGTTTTTGGTAGCTTTTATTCCTTGGTTTTCTCACATATTCCAGATTATTTTCGAGCTTTCCTGTTATGCTCAGGTTATAAGAAACTGACCATCTTAGATGAAAGTGGCAGAATTCTACAGCCTTAAATGAACTTAATGACTCATCATTTGCCCATCCCTGCACATCTTTTCAAGAAAAAGTAACAGATTTGTTAAGATCATTGGGCAAGGGATACAAACAAAGCATTATACTTTGGAAGATAACGACTGTTTTAAATCTTCGTCATTCTCTTTTGAAAATACTCAGAATACAAAATAGCACTAAGGAGAGGTGCAAGGTTGCTTTGATATCACTGTGGAATCGAATGTCTAATTTGCAAACACTTGTAAGTAACATTGTATCATATAATGGGCTTCTCTTATTAGCTTGTTTGAATATATTGGTGTTTCTTTTTTTCCATTTATGGTTGGCTCACCAGTGTCTCTGTGAATGATTCTATGAGCAATAGACCTAACTGGTTTATGTTGTCTTATCCATGGGCCAAATTTCAAATACAGATCTGTGATTCCAGTGATATCCCTATTTAACAACTTATACTATTCCCTTTGGGAACCAGCTATAAGGATCTATACCAAAGGATATTGGGCAAAAGTAGGAATATGACTTTGAACCTAAGTTTTGTAAGTTTACGTTAGAGAGACTTATAAACAGTTTTTTAAAATTTTTGTTGTTAGTGAAATAGTTTAAAGTAATTTTGATTCTGTTCAGAAAAGACCTCAGATGAGCTGAAATTTGAAGTGTTTATAAAGATAGTTCCCTGTTTTTGAGTGCTCAAAGCATTTTTTGCTAAGCATTTTACATGCATATATGTTAAGGACACAAAATTACTGTTGTCATATTATTAGACCGACAAGTGCGGTGTTTAAAAAACAAACAGCACTCCCCAGGAGGTTCTAATCTGCAGCTAAAGTTGAGAAAAACTACTTTAGAAAGATTCACAGGTAGCTGGTTTGGGTCTCTGGATGAATGGTTATGCTTCTTGGAGAGAAAATATGGGAAGAAAGGGGCTTAGTGTATAAATGTCTGATTGGGCTGGCAGTTGGAAATATGATCTGAGGCCTAGAGGCAGTCAGTTCTAGAGAATGAGGTACGGGAGAATTATTGGCAACAAGATGGTATTCAGAGTTATAGGATTAGGTAAAATTGCCCTGGGAGAGCTTGCGTGATGGAGAAGACCCAGAATCCTGGAGAATCTTGAAATGTTTTGAGTGGGTGGAAGGAGAGGAACAAGAGAACAGATGGTATGTAGGTGTTCAGAAAAGAAGCAGGAACAATGAAGAAGGAGTGAATGGTGTTTCAGAGGCCAAGAGAGATGATAGTGTCAGGTTACAGAGAACAGGTGCCTGGTATATGGTGGGTGCTTAATAAATACTTGTTGCAAGTAGAAT
This sequence comes from Ursus maritimus, assembly GCF_017311325.1. Classification (NCBI taxonomy): domain Eukaryota; kingdom Metazoa; phylum Chordata; class Mammalia; order Carnivora; family Ursidae; genus Ursus; species Ursus maritimus. Next base: position 42,392,546 of record NW_024425008.1, read on the forward strand.
TTAGTTTTAGAAGTCGTAGGTTTCCACTGGATCATCAGTAAGGGGGTTACTGGTGACCTTGGTGGTAATTTAATTGTAGTAGTATTTCTCCTACCTTGCTCTAGGCTCATATTGTTCACCTTTGTAAGTTCCTTATTCTCTGCTTTAACTATCAGAGTCTTGTAGGGCTTTGTTGTAGGCCATTGGTTCTCCAGGTATGGCTCCCCACATCAGAAGCATCAGCATTATCTGGGAACTTGTTAGACATGAAAATCCTCAGTCCCTACCCAGACCTACTGAATCGGAAACTGTGGGGATGGCTTCCAGCCATTTGTACTTTAACAAGCCTTCCATGTGATTATGTTGCTCATATTTGAAAACCAGTGTTTTAAGACCTTTTCTCTGTCTGTGTTTTCTTCTTAGGCATTTATATTATTATGGCCTAAGTTGCCATGCTTTGTGCCCAGACTTCCAAATTTACCTCTTTGGTCTAGTTCTTTTGACCAAAAGATCCAGTTTTCAGGTCCACAGATCCAGTTTTCTGTTATTCATTTTGACTTGGCTATTTCACAGTTCCTCCAGCTCAACTTGTTGAAAACTGAACTCAGAATTTTTCTCCCAACCATCTTTTCCCGGGCTCAGTAATAGGCACTGTCATCCATGCATATGTTCATGCTAGAAACTTAAGCTTGATTCACTTTCTAACACAAATACTAACAAGTATTTGTAAACATTCCACTATACTGGTTTAGGGGACACACACACACACACACACACACAAACGAAATAGTGATAATGAATAAGTGTCCCCCAAGTTAAGTGTAAGACAGTCTTTTAGGAAATGTCAATTCTCAGAGCTGCTGCTAAGTGATCAATCAGCCTGCCTTGCTGAGTGTGATTCCAGAGTTTAAAGGTTAGTTACTCTTATAAAACATGGACTCTAAACTCAGGTATTCATCTTGTGCTCAACCAAATAAACTTATGTATAAAAGTATAATGTATCTGGTTACTGTTACAGGATTCAATATACTGTTACAAAATTGAAAGCTATGCCTGTTGTAATCCAGACAATTTCCAGGAAAAGATGAGTTGTGAAGTGTTACTGTGTAGGACTCTGGTGCCTGAATGTTTTGGTTCAAGTCATGGTATCACCACTTGCTGTGACCTTGGGCAAGTAAACTAATATATTTGAGACTTTGGAGTAAGCAGTGCCTGGCACATAGGTAAAGGTTCAATAAATGTAAGCTGTGTTATTACTGTCTCTTCCACTTCATCCCTCTACTCCAGCCAGTCTTAATTTATCTTAGCTACTGGTAGCTATTCAGACATGTACTTGGATGCTTTATTTTATTTTATTTTTTATAATTTTTATTGTTATATTAGTCACCATACAGTACATCCCCAGTTTTTGATGCAATGTTCCATGTTTCATTATTTGCATATATTGCACCATGCAATATGTGCCCTCCTCAATACCCATCACTGGCCTATCCCAATCCCCCAACCCTTCCCCTCTGAAGCCCCCAGTTTGTTCCCCAGAGTCCACAGTCTCTTGTGGTTCATTCCCCCTTCTGTTTACGCCCCTTTATTCTTCCCTTCCTTCTCCTACCGATCTTCCTATTTCTTATGTTCCATAAATGAGTGAAACCATATGATAATTGTCTTTCTCTGTTGACTTATTTCATTTAGCATAATCTCCTCCAGTCCCCTCCATGTTGCTGCAAATGTTGTGTAATCGTTCTTTCTGATAGCTGAGTAATATTCCATTGTATATATGGACCACATCTTCTTAATCCAGTCATCTGTTGAGGGGCATCTCGGCTCCTTCCACAATTTAGCTATTGTGGACAATGCTGCTGTGAACATTGGGGTGCATATGGCCCTTCTCTTCACTACGTCTGTATCTTTGGGGTAAATACCCAGTGGTGCAATTGCTGGATAATAGGGTGGGAATGCAAGTTGGTACAGCCACTTTGGAAAACAGAGTGGAGGTCCCTTAAAAAGTTAAAAATTGAGCTACCCTGTGATCCAGCAATTGCACTACTTGGATGCTTTAAAATGCTTATGCAGGTGCGCCTGGTTGGCTCAGTCGGTTAAGTGTCTGCCTTTGGTTCAGGTCGTGATCCCAGAAGTCCTGGGATTGAGGCCTGTGTCAGCTCCCTGTTCAGCGGAGAGCCTGCTTCTCCCTCTGGTCCCCAACCCACCCCCCACTGCTTGTGCTCGTGCCCTTTCTCTATCTCAAATAAATAAAATCTCTCTCTTTTTTTTTAAAGATTTTATTTATTTATTTGACAGGATAGAGACAGCCAGCGAGAGAGGGAACACAAGCAGGGGGAGTGGGAGAGGAAGAAGCAGGCTCATAGCAGAGGAGCCTGATGTGGGGCTCGATCCCACAACACCGGGATCATGCCCTGAGCCGAAGGTAGACGCTTAACCGCTGTGCCACCCAGGCGCCCTGTCAAATAAATAAAATCTTTTTAAACATTAATTAATTAATTGTCAGAACAAGCAGGGGGAGTGGCAGGCAGAGGGAGAAACAGGCTCCCCGTTGAGCAAGGAGCCTGGTGTGGGACTGGATCCCAGGACCCTGGGATCATTACCTCAGCTGAAGGCAGACGCTTAACTGACTGAGCCACCCAGGCGTCCCATCAGATAAATAAATAAAATCTTTAAAATGCTTATCCATTCAGGTCTTCATTTAATCTTCTTCTGTTTCCTCAGATTAGATTAGGGATCCTTTTATATGTTTCCTTAATACCCTGTACTTTTTGGGGCACCTGGTTGGCACAGTTGCTTAAGCTTCTGTCTCTTGGTTTCAGTTCAGGTTCTGATCTCAGGGTCATGAGATCGAGCCGTGCATTGGGCTCTGTGCTCAGTGTGGATTCTGCTTGAGATTATCTCCCTCTCCCACTGTTCCCTCCAGCCCCGTGCATACTCTCTCTCTCAAATAAAGTAAATCTAAAAAAAAAAAAAAAAAAAAAAAATACCCTGTACTTCTTCACAGTGCTTTGTAAACATTTTTTGTAATAGCTTTATTGAAATATAATTCACATACCACACAATTAATCCATTTAAAGTGTATAGCTCAATGCTATTCACAGAGTTGTGGAACTATCCACAAATGTATTTTAGAGCATTTGACTCAAGTCATAAGAAGCCATAGTCACTTGCTATTATGAAGATAGCAGAAGGATTCCCTGTACTCCTTAGCAGTCACTTCGTACACTCTTCACTTCTTCCAGCCACTGCCAAGCACTAAATCTACTTTCTGTCTCTCTGGTTTTTCTTTTCTGGACACTTCATATAAATAGAATCATATATGTGGTCTTTTGTGTTTGGTTTCTTTCACTTAGCTAATGTTTTCAAGGTTCATCCATGTTTTAGTACATACCAGTACATCATTTCTTTCAATGGCTGAATGATTTTCCATTATATGGATATAAACAGTTTGTTTATTCATTCATCAATAGAAGGGCATTTAGGTTGTTTCCACTTTTTGGCTGTTAGGAATAATGCTGTTGTGAACATCCATGTACAAGTTTTTATGTGGATGTATGTTTTCATTTCTCTTGAGTATATACGTATCTAGGAGTGGAACTGCTGGATCATGTGGTAACTCTACGTTAGCCTTTTTGAAGAACTGCCAGATTGTCTTCCACAGTTGCTGCGTGTTTTACATTTCTAACACCAGTGTATGAAAATTCCAGTTTATCCATATCCTTGTCAATACTTATCTCTTTTAGATTCTAGCCATCCTAGAGGGTGTGAAGTGGTAATCTCATTGTGATTCTGATTTGCATTTTCCAGATAGCTCATGGTGTTGGGCATCTTTTTAAAATTAATTAATTGGTTAACTAATTAGAGAGCAAGTGAGAGAGCACAAGCAGGGGGAGCAGCAGAGGGAGAGGGAGAAGAGATTCGCCACTGAACAGGGAGCCCCATGTGGGGCTTAGTCTCAGGACCTGGAGATCATGACCCTAGCCTGCCAGGCTTCCCTGTTGGACATCTTTTCATGTGTTTATTAGTTACAAGTATATCCTTTGAGAAATTATCCATATCCTTTTCTCATTTTTTAATTGGGTTGTCTTTTTATTACTGAGTTACAAGAATTCAGTATATATTTTAGATACAAATCCCTTATTAGATACATGATTTGCAAGTATTTTCTCCCCTTGTGGGAGGTTGTGTTTTTCACTTTCTTGATAGTTAAAATTCAGAGTTTTTCATTTTGTCTATTTTATCTTCTGTTGCTTGTACTTTGGGTGTCATATCTAAGAAACCATTGCCTAATCAAAGATTTATTGCCCAGTTTCTTCTAAGAGTTTTATAGTTTTAGCTCTTAGATGTTATCCAACTATTTTTCTGTCTTCTCTGTTAGAATGTCAGCACCATAGGAGGGCTGGGGTGCTGTTTGTCTTATTTGTTGTTTGGGTCTCATTTAAGGTTTGGGAAGTACTAAGTGTTTAATGATGATTGTTAATGATTTTGGAAAGACAGACTTCAAGGAGCTATTATCAAAATGCATTAAAACACCTAACTTGAAACACTTTTTAGTTTTTTTGTTTTTCTTTTAAAGCTGGGAACTGAAATATTTTGTTAATGTGCCAGGAGTTAAATTAGTGTCTCAGATTAGGTTTAGGAGACTTTAAATAAGTTTGTTTATTATGATTGACTTCCCTAGTTCTCAGACTTGTCTGTTTAGCATTACAAAACTGGGCTTCTGTAGCTGAGTATTTAATGCATTTGCTTTTAGACTTGGAGAATTTTGTTTGTTTACTCTGTTTGAAAACATCATTATTGATTCTTAAAGAATAAACCAGTGAACAAGTCCCATGTTTCTAAACCTCTGTATTTCTTTCTGATAAACAAAAAATTTACGCCACTCTCTGGGAATCTGATGCCACCCTCAGTAGGTGTTGAAAGACAGAACCTTTTTTTGTTTTTGTTTTTGGTTATTTCCACAGTAAGGAGGATTTTGTGAGTTTTTCCTACTAAGTGATGTTCCCCTTCCTGTAATACTAGATTTGGAGTTAAGGTGGCATCTGAAATGAGGGCTTTGACATATATTAAATTGAACTACTGTGACTTCCCTGAATAGCATAGACTTTGTCACTGTAAATGAATGCTTAATCTGTTGAGGAGAAGAACTGGCATTTTGATAATGAGTGATTTTGTACCTGACTAGGAGTCAGCTTTTTGTTTTTGTTTTTTAGTGGATTGATGCTAAAATTTCAGTATGAGAAGTACCATAAACTAGTGCAATAACCAAATGTTGGTACCTTGCTAGATTTCAGACAATCCTGGGGGAAAATTTTTAGGATTAAGCTAAATTATGAGAGGGGGGGATACCACCTCATTTAACACTTAAAAAAAAAAGTGGGTTTAAGAAGGCCTCAGTAACAGATATTTATAAAGAATGTGTATGTGTTTGTGTATATTAAACTTAGAATTTTACATCAGAAAAATTAGTCAAGCAATCTGGTACTTGTAAGGATATACAAGGAAAAGAATAATATTTGGATTTATTTATTAATTATAGTGACACATCAGCTGCTAAAGTGATGAAATTGTTTAATATGGGTTAGTATATGTCTCAATTCTGATGCAATTGCCTTTAAGTCTGTGTTTATGCTTGTGAATTTAATTTTTACAATGGTAACCTCATTCTGTTCTTAAAAACTTAAAAAAAAAATCTGCCAGCATTGAGTGCTTATTTTTTATGTTGGGAATAGATTCTCTCTAATGCTTAAAGCACCAGCCCTAGTCTCCTCAACACCATCACTACCATTCTTGTCCATGAAAATATCTTACAGAATATATAAGTTTGGGTACTGATTAGACATAATCCTGAATCATTTGGTGTTGGTGAGGTAGTGTGGAAACTTTCAATGAATTTTCTATATTTCAGTCTCCCATTCTCATCCACCACTTTATTTTATTGTGAAGTTGAATAATTTTGTTTTTGAATGATTTTTTTCTTTGATCCATAGCAGTTAGTTGCAAAACAAAAGCAACAAACAAAATACACCAAACTGCAGCTTCTACAAATGTCAAGAGAATACCAGAGTTCCTGTACTTCAGAGTAGTGAGGGTGGGTGAGGTGTGGGGGTTTGATTGAAATGAATGATTTATTAGTCTTCAATGTTCTATTCAGTTAAGCTCTTTTTTTTTTTTTGACCTTTAAGTAGGTTCCAAATACCTAAAACAGATTGAATTTTCTCATTTACATCTTATTTTGTTTTAAAAATAATTTATTGCTTATACAATTTAGAAAAGGTTTATAGCACTGTACATATTTTTCTTTATTATGTATGTCCATATGCCATCCCCCCAAAGCAGGGGGTATTACACAGTTCTCTTTTTAGAGATGAAGAGGAAGATAGAAGCCAATTTACAAAAATTCGATTTGGGCAGTTTTTTGGTAATGCCATTTTTTGTAGTGCTTTCTTGCCTCACTCTCACCTAGTTTGCCAGATATGTTTAAAAGTATGGCCTCAGAAATTGAGGAGTGCATCTGTTGTGATGAGCACAGGATGATGTATGGAACTGTTGAATTACTACGCTGTACACCTGAAACTAATGTAACACTATTATGTTAACTAACTGGAATTAAAATAAAAACTTAAAAAATATAAAATAAAATAAAAACGTGACCTCAGTCTTAAATAATGATAAACCATTTTGTTTAAAGTCACTGTATTAAATTGCAAATAATTTAGGTGGCCAGCCCATTTTTATTGTAATCATCTTTCTAGGTTTGGAGCTCTGTGTGAGACTGGTTTGTTTTTCAAAATACATTTTTAAGATTTTTTAAAAATATGGATTTTACCTACTTTGTTTTTGTTCTTTGTGGCCAAAGTGATGATGACTGGTTGCTGGCACACCAAGGCAGTAGATGCTGTTTCTGCCGAGGGAGTGCCCAAGAAGAGCTTAAACCCTTGGGTTAGGATTCTTGTAAGATGAGCCGATCTGAGAAGATACTCCCCTTTCATTTTAGTTTGAGCGATAGATTTCTCTCACAGTAGCAATTAATTGACCTAAAATATAGGTCTAATTAATACATTAGCATTGCATCTGGAAAAAAGGTTTCAAAAATAGAACTTTTAAAAACAAGCTATTAAAAATTGTTTTGTAAAAATTTTCATTGAATCAGCTCAATGGTGGAATTTCTCCCAAGACCTGAATTTTATTCCCTATTTTTCCTCCACCTTAGTAGAAGTACTGTGTGTATGTACAAGGCCACGTTGATGTGATTATAAAGTCATATCATTATTAAATGTCTTTTTCATACCTTTTCTGATTTTTGCCTTGAAGTCAGTTAGTAAAGCATTAATGTAATTAATCTAGATTGAATAAAATATTGACAAACCACAGTGACAGATAAAGTGCACATTTTAAGCCTGTATAAGAGCAGTAGACTACTCCTACAAACCAAACTGTATTTTGCTACTTATTGCCTGCAGTGAATTTCCACTTAAGTGTTTGTGAAACACATGGTTTTCTATAGAGTTGCAGTGCTTATATTTAAATGTTTCTACTTAGTTGTTTCTACATAACATCCTTTTGAAAACTATATGATGTCACATCTAGTATCCACCACATGTATTTTACGTTTATAGATTATACAAGGAAATAATCATTTTGTGCTTAAAAACAGTCCATATTTAGGGGCACCTGGGTGACTCAGTCAGTTGGGCTTCTGCCTTGACCTTAGGTCATGATCCCTGGGTCCTGGGATGGAGCCCCACCTATGTCAGGCTCCTTGCTTAGTGGGAAGTATGCTTCTCCCTCTCCCTCCCCCCTTTCCCCCCCAGCTTGTGTGCTCTCTTCAAATAAATAAAATCGTTAAAAAAAAAAACAAAAAACCCAGGCCATATTTAGGTCTTACTAAATGGAACCTTCCTCCACTAGTGCTTTTCAGATAATAAAAATTTTTATTGTGTAAAGGAGGAAGAGAATTTAGCATCTGCATTAGGATCATTTTTTCCTATATCCTATTAGCTAATTCCAAGATTGTTTAATATGGTATCCACCCATTTCATTTGGCTGCAACTTTTGCTCTCATGAAAGTAAGGCTGATTGTTCTGAATTGCTATGTATATGTGCTTTGGCACAGCATGAAGGTACCCTTAATAACGTAGTCATTGTCTTTAAAACAGCTTGCAGTTATGACTACAAATAAAAGGGTGCGACAGGAGGGCATGGCAGATAATGATTCTTTTTTCCGCACCAAGTGTTTAACAAATCTGCTTTGTACTATGAGCCTTTTGTGTGCCCTTGGACTACCTACTGTATTTTCTGTATATTGTTTCTAGTCAACTGAAATGTTTGCATATTTGTCACTATAACTTTGACAAGTCTGCAGTCGACCACTTTGATTTTTTTTTTTTGTGGAGGCAAGCAAAACAAAATGTGTGGAAAGAAGTTGAGTAGCCTTGCCTCTCTTGGAATTTATTTTTTCGCTTGCATGTTTAAATACTTACATGTCTAAATTATTCCGGGTGACTCTTGTCCTCCACACCTTTGTTTACTTTGATCTGTTTAGAAATTTGGGAATGGTCTTTAGTTTTAATCCTTTTCCTTTTTCAATGCAGAGTAATACTGTCTGTACGGTGTAATTTATTTTTAAACAAGGATTTTCTATGGAAAAAATTGCTGGCTATTTGAATAGCTCTGTTTTAGATTGCTGAGAGATTCTGTATTGACCATTAAGGAAGGATATTATTTCTGCTGTACTTTATCCTATGTTAAATAACTGTATGAAGTGATGAGTAAGGAGAAAACAATATCCATAATGCAGAAGTCAGAAAAGCTTGCTTACTATGTTGCAATGTTATCTTTGAATCTTGTATTCCTTATTGGCCCCTTTAAGAGAAGAAGACTGACATTTAATGATCTTCATGGCAATCATATATGGTTGTTAGCATTTATTCCTGTTTTGCTGATTCAGAAATGGAGGATCAGAGAAAATAAGTATTTTACCTAGAATTACAGGCATATAACTTCTAGTAATGCAACTCCAAAGCCAAAACTTTTGTTCTAAGCATATCATTTTCTACTTCAAGTGGCTTATTTTTAGGATCAGTTTTATCCTTTGGGAGATCCACTTAGTAGCATAAAATATTTAATGTATTTAAATAAATCAGAATTCAGTGATGCTTGAGGTATACTAAGAAACAAGAATAACTTGTCTTTGATTTCTTGCGGAATTCATTGGTAATGGCCTTACCTTTAAAGGTACTGCTATAGTATTTTAACATGGATTTTTACATTTGATTTTTACGTTAAGATTCTTCCATATTTGGATTATTATCTTCATTTTATAAATGCTGAAACTGAGATGCAAGCTTGAGGTAAGTGCTAATAAGTATTGCTAGATGTGAAGTTCAGGTTTTCAGAAGAAAATAGTGATTTACTATAAACAGAACCCAGTGATTCGGAATTAAGATACTTCAGGCAGTAGTACCATCAATTTCTCCTTAGTTCCCTATCTTTAAAATGAAAAGGTTGAACCAGGTGATCTCTAAATGCCTCTTTAAATGCTCCAGAATAATTATGTTTTAAAAGCTTCAGGGTCCATGAGTGTGAATGAAAAAAATATTAAATACTTGTTTTTACTAATCCGTAACTGAAATTTACCATTTCCTTTAAACCACAGCAAATTATTAGGCAGTCCCTGTGACTTTTGTGAAATCACAGATACTTTTATCATATTGCAGTTATTGCAGATATCTTGAAAATATCATTTATGTAGGTCATAATTTGGAAATTATGGTAGTTAATAGACTTGTCATTAGAGCTTGTTTTTTTGTATATTACAAAAGTAAATGTATTTTATACTGTATGAATTTAAAAAAAATATTTTGATAACTATTTTAATATAATTGGCTTTCTTGGTGTGTATATGTTTGTGTGTTTTTGCTTTAAAAAAGTTTATAGGGGTGCCTGGGTGGCTCAGTCGGTTAAGTGTCTGCCTTCAGCTCAGGTCACTGGGATTGAGCCCCACGTGGGGCATCCTGTTCAGTGAGGAGCCTGCTTCTCCTTTTCCCTCTGCTCCTCCCCTCCTGCTTGTGCTCTGTCACTCTCGCTCTCTCTCAAATAAATAAATCTTTCAAAAAAAAAAAAAGTGGATAGTTTTCACATACTGCCAAGGGAATGGCATGAAAAGGTTGAAGTACCCTTGAATTGCATGTTCTCCTCAGTGACTGCAGGAGGGATGTGGTTGATGATCTTTTGGATACTGCTTTATGGGGGACTGTGGATAGAGGGGAGAGTCATCTCTATATCACTCTCTCAGGTTTCCAGAATGATGGATTATGATTATGTGATTTTTCAGTAACACAAGGAAGCTAGATAGATCCAAAATGGCGATGTCAGAAATGAAGTTATGATCGTCTCTGTTTTGGATATTCATTTTGCAAGAATTAAGTCTTTAAGTAGTTGTTCCATTTGAGGGATATAGGAAAAGACCTCTTATTTGAGGTTATCTGCTGTTGATATTCCAAGCCGGGAGGACTAGCTTACCCACACAGCACATGTACTACACAAAATACTTCTGAAACAGAAGATGAGTTGGAAGGCTGTATTTACCTTAAAAACGTTAGGATTAGGACATTTGCTGTTGAGTTTTTGTGTGTGAGATTGCGTGTGTATTTTGCTCGCCTTGTTTGTTTTGTTTGTTTGGCTCTTAGTAATGTATGTATTAATCAGTTATGAGGAAGGAAATGGCAACACATTCTTCATATTAGTAAGAATTAGGAATATGCACAAAACTCACTAGTTTAATTGGAACACAGAGCCTGCTGGAGTACTGTCCTGTGGTGAGTCTGTTATTCCATTTAAAATGCATTTGTCTTTGGATTGGGTTGGGTGGGATTTGCATTCTCGAAGTTACAATGAGTTTCCAGATCCTTATCAGTCAGTATTAGGAGTGACTGTTTTTAATAGTGATAATGAGGCAGCTATTCCCAGGAGGAGACTTAGTCATTGGCAAAATTGTCAGGACCCTGAAATAGTTTGGGAAAACTCAGGATGCAAGCTGTTTCAAAAACAAAACAAAAAACTCAAGCAGCTTTTTTGGAGACAGTGAGCTAGGGTGGATGGAGGTGGCAAGAAACCAGATGAACTTTCCTAAGTCTGCAAGCTCTCTAGAAGCCGGAAGAGATTAGTATTATTTACCTAAAGCACTCTAGTGTGAACAAGAAATTTCGAATCTCATAAGGTTAAAGTGGTTAACAGCCACTAATCTGGAATATTCTCTGTGTACATTGGCAAAATTTAATTTGACTTTGAGGAAAAAAAATTCTTCTGGTGGCAGCTTGTTCTGGTTGCCAGTTTGAGAAACATTTGGTATTTTACTAGTGTTAGGGGTTTGTGTCTGTGTGAGGGGGTCTTCATGATCCTGCAGGGCCACACTGGCATGCCAGGGTTTACTAATTAATAATGAAGACAAGATGATCTTTGCCATGATTAGATGGGATGAAGATGAGAAATGTAGAACATGTCTTCATATGTGTCTAGGCTACCCTAATTTTAAGCGCAAAAGGAATCTTTTTTAGATTAGGATTTCTTCATGGCTGCCTGCCTGCCAACATAACAAGCTGTAAAACCTTGTTTAGTTTCCCTTAAGTCCAGAAATGATTCTATACCAAATCCAAACAAACCAAATCACTCTTAAGGGAATAAGTGAAAACATGTGTAACTTAGCTGCCTTGGCTGGCCTACATATATTTGCAGATTGGCTCAGTTCTCTGTGCTAAGCAAATTCCTTCTTAAACGTCCTATGATGACCATGACCGTCAGCATCATCCATTGTGAAGGTGAACAGAGGATGTGACATTTATTTATCTGAACTGGGTTTTGCAAACTCTGACCTAACTCTTCTAGCTAGCTAGACAGCTAACAGCTAATAGCTGACCTGACAGCTGAATAAAGACAGAATAAAAACAAATGCTCTCCAGTTGTGTTCAAATAACATATGGTATATTACAATTTCTGTGTACTGACAGCTTTTAACTTAGTGTCAGGAATAGTCAAGGTATGAAAGAAATTGAATTTGTTGCTCTCTTAAAGGCACATTCTAGAGTTAATTATTTTATTTGAATTTTTCAGAGCTAAATGGAAAGTCTCTTTATAGTGTTTGGAAAGAATGTAGGCTTGCAGAGGGAAACCCAGTGTGAGATATGGAGTCATTTGGTATAAACTGCTGAGCTAACTACCTTCTGGAAGGTAAGCCATCACCTTTTCGCGAGTTGGGCCATATTAGTATCATATGACACAGCAATATCCCTAACTAATGGTTAGAGTTACAGATGATTTTGAATATTAGGTGAGGTGGGAAACAAAAGCAAAAGAAAAATTAAATTTCCATACTACTTACAGCCCGTTGATGAGTTCTTGAAACAGGCAGAGTGACAGTCCTCTAGGAACTCAGCTGCCTTGATGTTAATACTTTGCTAAGGGCAAAATGGAATCTTAATCTTAGCTTGACGCCCCAGGATCTTGGAATTCTACTTTAACATATAAAAATTCCTTTGGGAACTTCCGTTATCTCTACTCCCCCCACCCCAAGATATATGTTGGTGGTCATCCCCCAAGCATATGACCCACTGATCTACATCTGAAGGGTCTCATGAGTAAAGTTTTATTAGACAGCAATACATGACCTTTTCCTAACAACAGCTAGCTACCTCAAGGTCCTGGAAACCTTGCTTCTGAAATTCCTTAGAGACTTAAGCTATCCCTAACCCCCTCCCAACTTGAAAGTATATAATCAGCCTCCTGACCGAAGTGCCGCTCTTCCTGCCCGCGGGTCCTGTCCCCGTGCTTTAATAAAACCACCTTTTTTGCACCAAAGACATCTCAGGAATTCTTCCTTGGCCATTGGTTCCGAACCCTAACATCTTTCCTCCATCATTAGACAGTAGTAAGATGCTTAACTTCTTATTATACAAGTAATACATTTTTGTAGAAAATTTGGAAAAACTACAACAAATGGAAGGAAAAATTTCTTGTTGAGAAAACTTATAATCTCAAAGACGAATCATGAACTAAAACATTCTAAAGTTTTTCTGCTAGTTTTTCTCATGTTTTTATTTTGTATTTTTTATCAAAGTTTTGAATGTGCATAAAGATTTAATAGCTCTATAAGATGTATTTTGAAAAGCAGCAGTTCTCCCACTTGTCCCTCTCTAGAGGCAAACATTTTAATTTCTTAGAGCTGATTCTTTTTGCATTTATCTGTGTTCTTGTAGGGGAGGAAAAAATTTTTTCCTACTATCCTTCTAGGTTTTCCAGCTGGGCCCTGTAAATTGAACTGACAAAAGACAGAGTAACAAGAGAAAAGCATGCAAATTTATTTAATAAAAGGTTTATGTGACACAGGAGGCTTCATAAGGAAATGAAGACCTAAAGAAATGGTTAAGCCTAGTATTTTTATACTAGATTTGATGGAAGAGTGGAATGTCATAGAAGGATGTGATCGTATTAGAGAGTATAAACTAAGGGTATTAAACTGGAGAAACTTAGCAAAGCCATTTCCTTTGGATTTCTCTCTGTATCCCTCCATCTTCACAGAAAAGGATGTTCCTTTCCTCTGGCTATAGGAAGGACATCTCTTACATGAAGGTCTTAGGACCTACTTCAGGAGAGAAGGGAAGGTCAGAAAGTCCTTCCTGCACCTCCTGTTTCTCAAATTTCTTCAGTTTATACTCAATATGCCAAGGCACCATATTTTGGGGTAGCAAGTTCTGAACACCGTCATTCTTAACAGCATATTTGTATTCTGATTTTTTGATTTTCAGCTTCAGGCTGTATTTCTTGATTTCCCATTATGTCAGGGTTTAGTTCTTTCTTGGCTTCCCCAGGTACCCTTTTTACTTCTTCTTCTCCAATCGTAGTGTAGTTGTTCATAACTTTGCTTATTAGATTGATATTCAGTGTTTAAACAGTTAGGACGGAACATGCGGGGTGCCTGGGTGGCTCAGTTCATTAAGCATCTGCCTTCAGCTCAGGTCATGATCCTAGGGTCCTGGGATCAAGCCCCTCATTGGGCTCCCTGCTCAGCAGGGCGTCTGCTTCTCCCTCTCCCTCTCCTTCTCCCTCTGCCCCTACCCCCACCCCCACCCCCAGCTCATGCACACATACTCCCTCTCTCAAATGAATAAAATCTTAAAAAAAAAAAAAGACCATGCTATTCCCAGTTAAGCCGCGGAGTAGTCTATGAACACTTGTACTTTTCTATACAATTTGGTTTTCCCTGAAATTCTTATTTTTCATTGTTATTATTTACTTTCAACTTGAAACTACTCACTAATGTAGTTCAGATCGTATCTTGTCTATATTTCCTTTCAGGAAGTTCTGACACTCAGGTATTCTCTTAGTTTCCTATATTTTTAAAGATGTGCTTCCATCTGGACTGGTTGCCACTATTTTTATGCACAGCTCTTATCCTGGGACTTCCCTTCACCAGTCTCTTGGGGATACTTCTTGCTTCTTTGTGTTGGATTTCTTGTTTTCTAGATCTCCTATTTTCTTGCTTATTGGTTTATGCTTTTATTTTGGCAGAAAATACATTAGGTTCCTGATTATTTATGTGATTGGTTCTTTTCTTTGTTTCTCAATGTTGGAAATTGCATAGTAAGGTGTGGGTTTGGTTCCGTCCATTGTGCTGAGTACTTGATGAAGCCTTTAAATCTGGAAACTATTTTGTTGATGACTTTCTTCCCTTTTTTTTTTTAAAGTCCATTTAATTAATTTCTACACCCAACATGGGGCTCAAACTTATGACCCTGAAATCAAGAATCGCGTGCTCTTCCAACTGAGCCAGCCAGATACCCCGACTTTCTCCCTTCCTTTTTCCTTTTTTTCCCCTCTTAGCTTTCTCCTGAACTCTTGTTACTCAGATATTGGAATTCCTGGATTGATCTTCCAGTCTTCTTATGTTATTCTAATGAGTTTTTCATTTTGGCTGTTGCATTTTTTAATTACCAATAAGGCATGGTTTTGCTCATCACTTAGTTTTTCCACTTAGTTTTTCTTTCTTTTTTTTAAGCTCACTGTTCTTCATGTTTGCCATATTTTCTTTTATGTTTCTGAAAATATTCATGGTATCTTTTTCCCCAGAGTTTTCTTCTGTCTGCATAATCTCTGTAAGGACTAGCTCCGTAATTTGCAGGGCCAAATACAGAATGGCAGTGTGGGTCATTTATTGAAGAATTTGAAGACAACAACAACAGAGCATTAAACTTAACACAGAGCTCTTTTAAGTGCAGGGCACTCTGTGACTGCCTAGGTCACATGCCTGTGAAGCTGACTCTGCTCTCCTTTCCAGCTTGTTTTTTCTCTTTCATTTTTTTTATGCTGGAGAGGCTAACAATTCTTGACTACTTGCTGATATTTAATAGTGGGATCCTAGAAAGCTGATTAGAAGCTCTGAATATGCAGTAGAACTTAACAATTGTTAACTTTACCATAGGAAGATCTGGGTGAATGAATTTTTTAAAAAGTTATTTATTTATTTTTTTAGATTTTATTTATTTTCAGAGAAAGAGAGAGAGAGCGCACATATGTGCGCAAGCAGGGGGAGCAGCAGGCAGAGGGCGAAGCAGGCTCCTCACTGAGCAGGGAGCCCAGTGCGGGACTTGATACCAGGACCCTGGGATCATGACCTGAGCTGAAGGCAGACACTTAACTAACTGAGCCACCGAATTTGTTTGAGAATTTGTCATTATATTTTTCCTAGACTAATCGATAATATTCTCCTGAGAAGTCTCTTCTAATCTCCCCTGCCTGGAAGTGAAGACCTGACTGCCAGCCTTTTGGGAAAGGTTATTGCTAGAGGGGGCTGGGGTTGGTGACTAGTATTGGCACATCAGAGACAATTTTTAAATTTTTAGGAACTTTGTGAGCCATTTACTAAATATAACAGTTACTAAAGATTAAACAAACTTATAATGAAATATTATATTAAAAATAAATCAATAACACTAAAAATTTACCACCCCCTAATTATTTTACTACATTTTTTTAATTATGGAAGCTCTTGATATTATTTACATCTAATTTATACGGTGGAAATACTATTTAATAATGGGTTACCATGCATGTCTTCTGTGAACTCTGCATACAGTGATATCATTTTTTAGCTTGAAGCAACCTGGTAAGAGTATTTATACCATAAAAATCTTAGCAAATGTTACAAATAACTACCCTTGTTCCTCCCCCTCCAACCCCACTTCCCCCAGATAGTTGTCAAACATTTTTATTTACCAACACACCATGGATGGGGATCTAGTACATACATTAACTTAAACTGCCTTGTCTTATCTGATGATTCCTTAGTCCATATAACCCCTTGTTTAACCCTCTTTAGGTTCCCTTCAGCTTTCTGTAAGAGTGAG
The DNA here is from genome assembly GCF_017311325.1 of Ursus maritimus. NCBI lineage: Eukaryota > Metazoa > Chordata > Mammalia > Carnivora > Ursidae > Ursus > Ursus maritimus. The sequence goes on from NW_024425008.1 coordinate 42,408,925, forward strand.
GGAAGGGCATTTATCTGCCTGTCTGAAGGACTGGATCTGAGAATTTCATTTCAGAAAGATTTTCTGTTAACCCTTCCCATTTCATCTCTGCTTATCCTTTTGGGGGGATATTCCCTAATGCTTACCTTAGGATTCAGTTTTCTTGGGTATTTGAGTCCTTTACCTTTTACCCATTTATATTTAAGCTTTCCAAAATTTGTGGCTGTAATCTCTAGTTCTCTTTGTCCCTTTGGGTTTGTATCTTAAAAAAAAAAAAAAAAAAACAAGCAAAAAAACTTGGTGTTTGGGGAAGGATCAACGAATAGCTAGCTATGTGTTTAGTCCACCATTTGGTATTACCCAGAAGTCTGGGATATAATTCTTGAAATAAATAGGTAAATAACCTTAGCAATGTAAGGGGGTTCTGAATAGGCTTAGCCAACCCCCTGCTGGTTTGCAAGCCTGATAAATGTGGTCAGGAAATAATTCTACAGATTCCAGAATATTTTTTGTTTTCATAAAGGAAGAAGTAACTGTAAGTAGGTATCGAATCAGATGACCTACTGTTAGGTTTTTGTATGGGTGTGTGTGGATGTAAGGAAACGCATAATGCAATTTCAGGTCACATAGTTTGATTTGAGGAGAGTTAGGATAATATACTTTATTGTCCTAGGTCTACAGCAATTCCAGTTGTCCTTTATTGGCCGGATCTGGTTACCTGGTCACCTCATCCACTCTGAAGCAGGCACTGATTGCTCCATCATCTAGTGAGTCTTCTAATCTTAAGACTTTGTCCCCACTTGTGACCTCTTCTCAAATTCAGTGCCCTTTCCCCTCATTAGATTTGATGTGGTTGGTTGGACTCTCCTTTAATTTCATACCAGGCCACTTCATAGTCCATTAAGATCCCCCCTTGTCTATTGATGGTTACCTTTGGAGAAGGTTGGAGGAGGAAGGTCATAGGATACCAGGGTAGCAGCTCAAGTAAAAGCTAACTGCCTGTGATCTCTCAGAAAGAGCATGTGGGCCGCTCTGGCATTTAAGATACCCAAAAGGTTTTAACTGTGGCTAAAAAGAATAAATATCTAACAGGATATATGTACAGCAATATCCAGTTGCTAACTTAAATTAAACATTTCTGGGGCACCTGGGTGGTTCAGTTGGTTAAGTGGTTGCCTTCGGCTCAGGTCATGATCTCAGGGTCCTGGGATCCAGTCCTGCTTTGGGCTTCCTGCTCAGCGGGGAGTCTGCTGCTCTCTCTTCCCCTGCCCCTCCACCCTGCTTTGTTCTCGCTTGCTGTCTTGCTCACTCTCTCAAATAAATAAAATCTTAAGTAAATTAAACATTTCTGCAAAAAGGATTTCTGGCAACCACTGCTTATTGTTCCTTTTTCTCGTCTCTCCTTTTCTCACCATCTTTGTGTTTTATTAGAGGATTTTCGTTTTTGGTTTATACATCCAGGTTAGACTCTTTGTATATGCTAATGGATTTTTCTTTTTGTTTGGTTGGATTTTTAAAAATCATTTGTAATTTCTGGTGATCTCCTTCCTGCCTGGGAAGAAATACTTTTCTTTCTCAGGATTGGTTGGGAGGATTAGGCTAGGTTTTTTTTCCATATGATTATGTGCTCAGGACCAAAATGCTGTGGAGAGCCTGAAAAGATTTTTTTCCGTGTTTGGAACTTTATTCACTTAAAAAAACTTTCATGAGTCTAACTGTTAAATCATCTTGAATCACATATTTAAAAAATCACCTCATGTGAAAACAGTAGAATGCTGTGAAATTGGAACTGTCTTGAGATATGTAGGTCCTATGCTTGCCGTACTCTTTTCCTCAGAAACAGACTTGCACTTGGCTTGCTGTTGCCCACATCATGCGTATGAAATAGGAAATCTATACATGAGGGACCTTGTCTGCATGGTTTGGGGAGAATTATGGTAGCATTGTGGTAGGTTTAAGAAAAGTTCACTCAGGCAGTTGGCTTTGTCAAGATGACCGTGATTGCCTGCTGACCAGCAATCTCAGAAGAGCTCCTTTTCTCAGCCCTAAATGGTAAAACCTTAAGGTGGTGGTATAACCAGGAGCTGCTGCCGCACCCCTCAGATTTTGAAATGTCCTAGGCCAAATGGTAGGGTGAACTTTTCACCAAATTTATCAGCAGTTTCTTTTCTTTTTTCTTCCTTCTTTTCTTTTCTTTTCTTTTCTTTTCTTTTCTTTTCTTTCTTTTTTAAGACTTTATTTATTTATTTGACAGAGAGAGACAGCCAGCGAGAGAGGGAACACAGGCAGGGGGAGTGGGAGAGGAAGAAGCAGGCTCCCAGCGGGGGAGCCTGATGTGGGGCTCGATCCCATAACGCCGGGATCACGCCCTGAGCCAAAGGCAGACGCTTAACCGCTGTGCCACCCAGGCGCCCCTATCAGCAGTTTCTTTTTCCTGCCTCCTTTCACTTAGGGGACATTTAAGTAAGTTTTAAGGTGAAAAAGTTTTAAAAATTTTTATGTACAGTCATGGTCTTTATTAAAACTTGTTAAAACTGGCTTGCTGTTGAAATAGCAGATGGCTGTGATAAAATGGGAACATGTCTAAAAAGAAACCAATGCAGATTAAATCATAATTTAAAATATCTTTAATATGATTCACTAAAATGTTTTTCTTTTGGGCTGTTAATATTGTGTCCTCTTTTTATTCATCTTTTGACAAAACCAAAGAATTTTAAAAAGGGCAGAAAATGACTAACGATGGCTTTGAAATTTCTTCTTTTAGAGATTTTTAGGACTTGGACTTTCCAAAGTCAAAGAATCTTGACAATAAGACAGTTACTTATAAGAGCAAGGCTGATACTGGGTTTTTTTGCTTTTTTTCTTCCGTGAGTTGTCAAAATATGGGTTATACTTATCAGAAATACCTGGTCCTCTTGTATTACAAGGAATATCAGAAGGATGTTATCCACAGATGTCTTAAAATGGTAAAGGTTTTACTTACATCCCTCACTTCTGCCCCCACTAAAAAAAGGAAGAATAGGTGTTTTCCTTTATTTCCTTTGCACCATTGACCAAAGTAGGTATATATGACCTTTTGGAGAGACAACTTGTGACATTTCTAACTGGTCCCATGCTTAGCTCAGTGCCAAGACCCAGTAGGTGTTTAACATTTGTTGAATGAAGTGAATCAATACTGATTCCAAACTGGTGCCTCTCCCATCCATTCTGTATAAAGCTACTCCAGGGATCTGTCAAAAATACTGAACCAACCATGCTACTTCCCCTTAAAAATCCTTTAGTGTCTCTCAGCTACTTAAAAATGCCTCTCAGACTTTTTTCTTCTTAAATTGTTTTTGGTATTATAAAATTAATATATATACTGTGGTCAGAAATCCAAACATTGAAAATCGATTAAAAAAAAAAAAAGTCCCTAACTCTCCTCCCAACTGACCAGTTTGCTGGACATTATTGTATTTTTCTGTGTATCTGCAAACTACACATGTCTTTTCAGTTTTGTTTTACACTAATAGTATTATACTATAGTACCGTCCCCTCTCTCTTACTCCCTTTCCATTGGATTGGGTGAAGTTTTTAATATCATGGAAACTAATCCTTTGTATATATTGCAAATACTGTTCTCCCAGTCTTTTTCTTATCTTTTAACTTTATGGTGTCTTTTCCCCAAATTGATGTTAAGAATTTGTATTTAGTCAGATATGTCAGTATTTTGTATATTTTGCTTAAGGAAGGAGGAGTTACTTCCCACTAAAATTTTGAAATCATTCATATTTGACAGAATTGGATTTTACTTTTTTTTTTTTAAGTAGGCTCCATGCCAGGCTTGAACTCACAATCCTGAGATGGAGACCTGAGCTGAGATCAAGAGTTGGACACTTATCTGACTGACCCACCCAGGCGCCCTTGGATTTTACATTTTACTCAATCTGGCACTTTTAAGTTTTTATGATGAAGTAGGCATCTACCTTTCACTCAAATATCCAGTTTTCTCAGTTTATTCAAACATCCTACTTTGATCATTTAAGATGTTGTTCTCTTGAACTATTTATTTCTGCTCTCTTGCCATACTGTTTTGATTACTCTAGTTTTTATGTATGTTTTGGGAGTTTTATTTTTCCCACCACAAATCTTATTGACTGTTCTCTTTTTTTAAACTTAGATATAAATTACATGCCATAAGATTCACCTTTTAAGAGTAGACAGTTCACTGGTGTTTGGTATAGTCACAAAGTTGTGCAACCATCACCTCATTTTTGTCACCCCCTAAAAGAACCCCCCCCCCCCGCCCGCCCTTACTCCCCAACTCTCTCACAGGCCCTAGGCAACCATTAATCTACTATATGTCTCTATAGGTTTGCCTGTTCTGGACATTTCCTACAGATGGATCATAAAATAGAGGACCTTTTGTGTCTGGATTCTTTCACTTAACATAATGTTTTCAAAGTTCATTCATGTTTTAGTACTGTCATGAGCATGCTATGAAGGTGCACTCACAAGTTGTGTCTTTCCACAATGTCAGCTTTATTCATTCATGAAGCAAGGTTAACATAATTATAAAGCAGGTTCAGGATTCCAAACTCTGTGACATTTCATCACATAATTAACTTGGCTTCTTACAGGGCGCACAAAGCAGAACACAAATCACACAACAAACAAGATAACAGGGAGTAGAAAGTTAAGGAACCAAATGAGAAGTCAGTCTGAGCAGTCTATGAGCGTGCAGTTGAGATGAGGCCTCTGTCCTGTCTGGGTCAGCTCTCAGCACTTACTGCTTACCATGTTCAAGGAGTGAATGATCTCAGTTCTGTTTGGAGATCAATCAGGCAGAGCCTTTGGTGGCAACTGCCTTTTTTAAGTGATCAGACGTAGAAGGGTCAATGTCTGAAGAGTCTGACAGTTTGCTGCAAAAATTCTCTCTTTTTAAAGGGATTTAATCAGTCTTGGGCCCTGCAGATCTCCTCTGCTTCTGCTTGTTATCGGTTCTGGGTGTTGTTAACTGGTACTGGTCTTCGTGATACATCATAACTGCAGTACCTTTAACTGCTTTTGTCATTTTGACACAGGTCCCTGCTTGACACAAGTGACTCCATCTTGCTTTCTCTTGGGGGAAGGGGCAGAGAGAGAATCTCAAGCAGAGTCCCCGCTGAATGCAGAGCCCAACACAGGGCTTGGTCTCACTGCCCTGAGATCATGACCTGAGTCAATATCAAGAGTTGGACTCTTAAGTGACTGAGCCACCCAGGTGTCCCCCTCTTGCTCTCTACAAGTATTTGTACCATTACTTCATTAATTCATTGCATGTATATACCACAGTTTGTTTATCCGTTCATCCACTGATGGACATCTGGTTTGTTTTCACCTTTCATCTGTTTTAAATAGTGCTACTATAAAATTTTGTGTGCAACTTTGAATATCCTGTTTTCAGTTCTTTGGGGGTATATCCCTAGGAATAGAGTTGCCGGGTCATGTGGTAATTCTTTGTTTAGTGTTTTTTGTTTGATTTTATATTTTGATCTTTTGTATGGTAAGTTTTTGAACTATTAGACCAAGTAATATTTAATTTGATTTTTAACAGGAAAGCCCCATAGCTTGTAATTTGTAAATAATGAGAGATTTTTGTCTCTTCCCTTTGAATATTTTAGTGCTTGTTTTTTGGTAATGTGATGGCTGGCATCTTTTTTTATTCCTGGCTATAAGGATAGGACTGTTTTTAATATTTTGCTACTGGGCATGCTATATTCTATAAATTTCTGCTTCCTCTTATTAAGGTCAGGTTTTCCTGTATCCTTAGTTTGGTAAGAATTTTTTTGAAAATCAGGAATAGATGCTGAACATTATTTCCTCTTAAGTATTTATTGTGATATGGCATCTTTCCTTCAAACTGTTAATGTTTCCGGAGCATTGGGCTTGCACGACTTCGTTGCTACCTTGTTACTTGAGTGGATTTTTCTTCCCTTCCAGGCTGGTGGTTGGTCACACACACACAAAACATATTGGCAGGAGACTAGTAAAAGACTAATGCAGGTGAGAAAACTAATGTGTTTTGTGTATGTGTGACCAATCTGAAAACCAATCTAAGAACATCCGTTCTGGAAAATCTGTAGCGACAAGTTCAGCAATGGTGTAGAGCTGTACATGTTAGAATATAGTACAACATGCGTGTTTTCTTCAGTCCTCTCATTTCCTTCATTTTTTCCTGTAAACGAAACAATTTAAAATCTTGTTATTCGGAATCAAGAAACATACTCCTTTAAGTGTTTATAAATATACTCCATAATTGGTTCTGCTGCTCCTCCCACCTTGTTCCTGATAAAAAACAAAGCTACAAAATGCTTTGAATTTTAAGCAAGTGGCAAATTATCTCTGTTCACAGGGTGCTCATCACCATAGTAACAAGGAGCCAACTCATTTTTGAAGTGGGGCAGGATGCTGGTCCATTGCTTTTCAGAAGGACCTAAGACAATCCAAATACCTTTTTGTAGATTAGACAACAGGCCTAAACATCTTCAGCATATACAAGTCACAGATGAAATAGTTTGGAGAGGTGGTAAAATCCCCATTTGAGGTTCTGTCACATTACAGAGACTCCAAAACAAATCTAGATGGGCTTTACTTTCTGCCTGAGAATAATCAAGTAGCTCCCTATTAAGGCTCATTAATTCACCCCTCACACCCACGCCATATATGTTGAAGACAACTGGTGGAGAAGGTCAGGGGGACTAGGGAATTAAATGAAGTAAAGGTAAAAAGTGATTTTTAGATTCGGCCCAGATTGTGTGGGCAAAGGTCACAGGTAATCTTTGGTTTAAATACATGGTTAGATTTTGAATTGCTTTGTGTTAGATCTTGCTACCAAACAAGGTTGTTTGGGACCTAAATCTCAGAGATTTTCCATACATGTGTCTAAAACTGTATTTAAAGCTAAGTTCTGGGGAGAAGGGTTGGTGGAGAGAGAAAAAAATAGATCAGGATTTGAGATTTGTCGCCTGAAACATCTACCATGATTTTTGGAGGATGTAAAAAAAAAAAAAACAAACAAAAAAACCCCCCCAAATTTTCAGGTACCTAGTAAAATATAGAGGGCTATCTAATCTTTTAGTTTATGAATAGAATTAAAGAGTTTAGGAAAATCAAAATATGATCTATTTAAGGGAGCCTGGCTGGTTCAGTCGGTATAGCATGTGACTCTTGATCTTGGGGTTGTGAGTTTGAGCTCCACGTTGGGTGTAGAGATTACCCAAGAATAAAATCTTAAAAAAAAAATCCATTTTGGACTAGCCAAATAATATGGATAATGATGACCCAAAAAAAGCATTTTTTAAAAAGTAACCTCTATGCCCATCATGGGGCCTGACCTCATGACCCTGAGATCAAGAGTCACATGCTCTACTGACTGAGCCAGTCAGTGCCCCTAAAAAAGCCTAAGCTTAATTATTATCAGGAAAACAGGAGAGTTTGAGATTCAGAATAGAAAAACTCCCAATAATACAAACTCTGGGGGCATTTTTGACATTTAGAACTTCGAAATCCTCATGAAATGGTATAATTTTTATTCAACAAATATTGTCCATAATATACTCTTTCGGGCCTCATAGAGCAGTGAACAAAAGTCTTCTCCTTGAGCTGATGTTCAGCGAGAGGAAGATGCACCAACATGGGTACATGTCAGGAGGGAGGGAGCAATTGTGGCAGGGAAGGTAAAGAAAGGATAAAAGGAATAGGGGATGTGGGGTATAGTACTCCTTTATGTGGATAGTCAGGGGGTGCCTCTCTGAGAAGATAACATTTGAGCAGAAAGATGGAAATAGTCAGTGATACAGTAAATATCTGGGTGTTAAAAAACAAAATTCATCTGAACTAATTGGCTTTATTAAGTGATTCATGAATCTGCAGCATCCCACCTAGCAAGTAAAGGAAAGCTCCAAGGATATGTACAAAATAGAAGGTTTTTATAGGAAGAAGTGTGGGGCAAGAAGGCTATTAGCAAAAGAAAAGGTTTGGGGCTGGATCCCCTTCCCTTAAAGGGAAGGGCTGGAGGTCTGATTATGCTGATTACTCTGTCTTCCTTTGGGGGATGGAGTGGGCTCTTGTGACAGATTACCTCATTTCTGCTAACTAGAAAATTCCTGTCTGACCCATTAAGACTGCATTTCTGGGGGAGGTTGATACTGCAGTTAGGGTAGGTATTAAGCCCTCCTTTGGTGGCTTTGCCTGGCCCAAGTGATGCTATTTTGGGCCTGTGGTTTTCTTTTTAACAAGGGTGTGGTACAGAAGAAAATGATAGATGGAATTTCCCTTTTTCCTTATGGGATTACACTGGCTGCTGAGTTTGGGAGTAGACCATATGGAAAGCAAGAGTAGAATTGAGAGAACTAATGCAGGTGAGAAACCATGGTGGCTTAGAACAGAGTGATAGTGGAGGTGGTGGGTGGTGCAAGTCGACCCTTGAGCAACATGGGTTTGAACTGCATGGGTCTACTTATATGCGCATTTTTTATAGTACAGTACTGTAGATGTATTTTCCTTATGATTTTCTTTATATTTTCTTTTCTCTAGCTTTATTGTAAGAATATGGTATGTAATACATACACAAATTATGTGTTAAACAGCTGTTTGTGTTATTGGTAAGGCTTCTGGTCAACAGTAGGCTGTTCAGTCGTGGAGGAGTCAGAAGTTATACTTGGATTTTTGACTGCATAGGGGTGGGGAGGTGTCTGTGCCCTTAATCCCCCTCATTGTTCAAGGGTCAGCTGTAGTTGGAGTCTGAGTATATTTTGAAGGTAGAGCCAATGGGGATTCCTGATGTGGTTTGTGAGAGAAAAATGTGGTCAAGGATGACTCAAGGATTTTGGCTTTGGAAATTGGAAAAATAGGGTTGCTGTTTACTAAAATGGGGAAGATTGTGGGAGGGTGGCGGTGGAACATGTGCACAAGGAATCAGGATTTTGATTTTGGACATGTTGAGTTTGAGATTCTTATTAGACATCCAGGTGGAGATTTTGAATAGTATGCAAAGCTGGAGGCCTGGAGAGAGGTTCGCCTGGCCACTTGGTGCAGCATGTAGGTTATACTTCGAGCCATTAGACTTGGTTGGAGCACTTAGCCAGTTTCCAGTCTGTCTAAGGAGCCCTGCGACGTCTCAGTGAATTCACATGTGTTGCTGCAACGTATTTTAAAATACAGCATGGAAAACAGTATGATGGTGTGTGGACTTTAACATGCATTAAAAAAAAAAAAACCAACTTTTTTTTTTAAATGTTTGAGATGTGTGCTTGTGTTTCTTATATTTCTGTATAAGCTGAATGCAGTTTTTTTTTTTTTTTTAAGATCTTATTTACTTATTTGAGAGAGAGAAAGAGCCAGCACAGTGAGGGGAGGGATAGAAGGAGAGGGAGAAGCAGATGCCCCACTGAGCAGGAAGCCCGATGCAGGGCTTGATCCCAGGACCCCAGATCATGAGCTGAAGGCAGACGCTTAACCGACTGAGGCACCCAGGTACCCTCTGAGTGCAGTTTTGAATGTACACTTAATGTTTCTAACAAAAGCAAACACAAGATTAATCTTTCATTAAAATTGTTTCCCAATATATCAATCAACTCCATATAGTGGACTGTGATTGTACTTAATTAGAAGTTCCTGGAGTGTGGGGTAGAGAATTTGCCCTGAAAACTATAGAGAATTGCTGCCTGGAGGCCAAGGAAAGGGCTGATGGAAATTTGTGCACAATGTCTTTAAAAAGCAGTTTATTTCTAAAATTGATGCATATCTTGAATTTTTCTCTAATATTCTCTTCCCATTCTTAACCTTAGAAATGGTTAAAATTAATTCCATGGAATAACATTTGCTGCAAGAATGAATGCTTCAGTATGTTCTTCTCTTTAAAGTGAGTATTCTATTCAGCTTTGAGATGTGAAGACTCAAAATTTGGGAGAGGTGGGTAGTAATGGATGTAGTCAGGCATCTTTAGAAGGAACGTGATCTAGGGGTGCCTGGGTGGCTCAGTCGGTTAAGTGTCCAGCTCTTGGTTTCGGCTCAGGTCATGATCTCAGCCCTCTTGGGCTCTGTGCTCAGCAGGGAGTCTGCTTGAGATTCTCTTTCTCCCTCTTTGTTGCCTCTCCTGCTCCTTCTCTCTCAAATTAAAAAAAAAAAAAAATTGAAGGAACACGGTTAAGTGAGCAGCTGGAGAGATTTAGAACAATTAAGGGAATTAGCTCAAGCTCAGAAGAGTATGAATACATAGTAAGTTAAAATCCATTTGCTGTATCACTGAAGAAAGTATATAATAAACCGAAGTTGATTAGGCTTTAAGGAGGAGCTTAAAAAATTATAAGCTATGCTTGTTCTGTCTTTAGGAAGGGGTGGGGGTGCTGAATTTTGTTGTATTGAGCAGGTTCTTTGGTTCTTTCTAAAAATTTTTCAAGATTTTATTTCTTTGTCAGAGACTGCACAAGCGAGACACAAGCAGAGGGAGCAGCAGGCAGAGAGAGAAGCAGATTTCCCGCTGAGCAGGGAGCCCGCTGCAAGACTCATCCCAGGACCCTGGGATCATGACCTGAGCTGAAGGCAGACACCTAACTGACTGAGCCACCCAGGCATCCCAAGTTCTTTGGTTTTTAAGGGGGTATAATTAGCTGTGGGTCAAGAACTGTACGTTAGAATTCATCATAGCTTGGTTGAATTACTCCTTAGGTTATTTTTCTTTCTTCGCTTTTTTCACGTGTAACCCAAATCTTCTGGTTTGATAATATTGGTTCCAGGAGAGGAAACAAATATGAGTGGAGGACTCCGGTACTTCAGTTTCTGAAATTGGAATTTTGATCCCCATTATGACTTAATAAATCAACACTAATTTTTAGCGTAAGCTAGCCTTTGGAGCCTTGTCGGCTCAAGAGTACAGTGATAAAAGTGGGTTTTCTGGTCCCGTATCAGTGTATGAAGACCTGGCTAGGTGGTCATCTCATGGTTCTTTGATTTATAATTCCCACAGTAAGGAGGGTTCTGTTCAGGAAACCAAGTAAACATTACACTTTCTTTGTTTCTGTTTTGTTTTGAGCATGAAATTATAAGATTGGATGATTTTAAAGGATGTTTAACCAAGTTTTATATTTCTTGATGCCTTTGACTCATTCCCTTTCTAAAATTTTAACTAGAATTCTATTCAATATTATTTTGGAGAGTCACTGAATTTTCTTTTACTGGATTTGTGGGATGTGGGTAGAGATGTGATAGTGGGATAGAATTAAAATACTTGTGCAACCTTTTTTTTAGAAAAGGCATTTTGGGATTTAAGGCGTTTGGTATTTGTTTAAGAACAAAAAGAAAATTTCACAGTGATTTGATTTTTCTTATAAAATTTGCCTTTTGAGCCTTCCCATTTCCTTTTTTTTAGGGCCATGCTAGGAAAAATGTTAATTTTAGTACAGCTTTTTCTTTACCTTATGGCTAGCCTTTATTTTCATGTTAAGTTCAAAGATAACGCTTTTCCTGTTTGATTTGCCTGCTTTTTGTTCCTCTACTGATGTGTCTCTTTCCCCTTGCCGTCTTCCCAAATGAGAACCTATAGAAGGCGGCTTATCTGTAGTTTTGATTTGCGTGTTTCCTGTAATCATGCAAGAAATTTAGAGCTGAGTTCTCAGCATCAGATAGCTATGACATCAGTCTTCTCTTTCCATCAAATTTCGTTTTAGTGTTTAAAACTTAGGAAATACTGTACTCTTTTGCTCACAGTGAGTGACCTAAAGAATAATCTCTTGTTTTTTAATGTGATTCCTAGGTGTTCTTCCTTTCCCTTATGTTATCTCAAAATCTCTTTGAAGTTTTTTGTGCGTGTGTCTCTCCGTAAATCTTGTACAGTTTGTTTTAAACCTAGAGTATTTCAGGGATGGTTTGAGCATAGACCAGGATCAGATTCAGTTCCAAAAAAGACCTTGCTTAATGTGTCATTTTGTTTCTATTATCATGATGTTCTTATCCCATTTCTAGATTTGTCATGTAAATTCATATTCTTTCTAATGAGTTCTATTTATTAAGAATTTTTTCATTTCATGATACGGTTGACTGTAAAATAGCTTTCTGAAATCTTACGCATTAAATATATTATTTATGTATGTTACACATGCTCAGTACTTCCTTTTCTTTCCATAAAGACCTTTTATGTACGTATGCTTTATTTGTTTATCTTCCAGCTAGAATGTTTATTTAATGAGGATGCGTATTTTTATGTTTTGTTCACTACTATATCCCTGGTCTTTGGAAGAGTGCCTGGTACATAGTAGATGCTCAGCAAATAATGAATGAGTCAATGAAAGATCTAATTTAGTATCTTAACTCCCAAACTGAGATTCGAATAGAAGGAGAAATGATTGCTTGAATGTTCAAATTAGAGACTAGAAATTATTTTATACTTGTGATTTGGAATGGAAGAAAATTCACCAACTTTAAGGATTGGTGTAAATTCCCAGGGATAAGAAAGGCCTAATCTCTTTAGGCACCACAGGATAGTTGCTTGCCTTTTTTTTTTTTTTTTTTTAATTAAGTAGGCTCTGTGCCCAACATGTGGCTTGAACTCATGAGATCAGATCAAGAATTGCATGCTTGGGTCGCCTCGGTGGCTCAGTTGGTTAAGTGTGTGCCTTCGACTCAGGTCATGATCCCAGGGTCCTGGGATCGAGTCCTGATCGGACTCCTTGCTCAGAGGAGAGCCTGCTTCTTGAGAACCTCACCTGCTGCTCCCCCTGCTTGTGCTCTCTCTCTCTCTCTGACAAATAAATAAATTAAATCTTAAAAAAAAAAAAAAAAGAATTGCAGCCTCTACTGACGGAGCCAGACAGGTGCCCCAATAGTTGCAATTTGAGTGCAATGTTAGTGTTGCAGATTTGGATGAGGGTGAGTTTAGAGATCTCTACCTTCTATGTAGTTTTAATCAAATCTCTGTGGTATACACTCATATTATAAATATATTAATAGTTTTTCCTATGCTACTCTCATCCTCTCTTGCACCGAATAATTTCTGGTCTGGAGCAGTATTTTGAAAATTTGAATAACATGTGAATCCCATCCAAAAGAAGAAATTTATTGAAACCCTTTAATATAATAGAATTTTAAAGTTTTTATGTTGCATTATTATGTAGTTACTAGTGAACCCTGTATGCTTCTAGGTCTTATGCAACTAAAAAGAGAAAACAAATACATAACATATATAATACTTTAATGTTCTTTTGACACTATTTTGAATAAAGTTTGAAAAACTAAATTGATTACAGTATAAATGCTGACATCCACTCTGCAAATTCTTTTGTGTTTGTCGTATTTTAAAGATACTGTGATAACTCATCTTCTCTACTTTTCTCCTTTGGGCTGCTGCTGAAACCTTTGTTCACACACTGGCTTTCATTTTGCCTTCATTAAATCAGGGTTGGTTGGTTTGTTTGTTTCTTTTTTTTTTTTTTTTTAAGATTTTATTTATTTATTTGACAGAGAGAGAGAGACAGCCAGCGAGAAAGGGAACACAAGCAGGGGGAGTGGAAGAGGAAGAAGCAGGCTCCCAGCAAAGGAGCCTGATACGGGGCTCGATCCCAGAATGCTGGGATCACGCCCTGAGCTGAAGGCAGACGCTTAACGACTGTACCACCCAGGTGCCCCTAAATCAGGGTTTCAAGCACATTGGAACATATATGTAGGTGTTAAATAATTATTTTCCAATTGAATTCAGGAACTGAAGAAGAATATCCTATTTGACTATTCTTGGGTATTTAATATTTTTCTCACCTATACATTTCACTCAGAGTAGAGATAAGAATTATAGTAAATGTTATTCTCCTGGAGGGCATTGTCTTATGAAAACACTGAATGAACTGATTTAAAGGGTCTGCTTACGCAAGAACCTGGGTTTAGCACTGTCACCTCTCCATTAGATTCCAGTTAATACAGGTTAGCTTCTGGTTTGCCTCTGGGTGATGTTTGGTTCTCTGCTAATGACTGTAGAAGGCTTTTTGGATACAAAGCTCTTTCACATTGTCTTTTACTTTGCTTTCTAAAGGTTGGAGGGAAATGTTTAAAATTAGATGGGACTGAGTGTCGGTTCCTGAAGTAAAACATATTGCAGAGTGTTTTCATAGGGAGAACTTGGTGTACCTCTTTATTTGAATCTTTTATAACTTAAAATGTAGTGTTTTGAGTTTGTAGTGTATCAGAAAATGTTGACCTTTGAAGTTACGGCTACATCACTACCTGATTTTTTGCAAGTTTCAGTTTCTGAGCTATTATCTTCTTTTCTGACAGTGGTTACAGACTGCAATACAAAAACACTGAAGGTTATAGGTTTGTGGTAATAATGAGGACCATAGGGGATAGGTATACAGAGACTGGGAAGAAAGGAAAGGGGGAGCAGCTGGCACAAAGGACCCAAGATGCAAATGATCTGAGGAACAGAAAGAGGGCCAGATGAGATGTTTGCAAAAGTGCTTTGTAGATACAAAACAATTCTTACAGCTCAGGTGCTGGTATCTTTAGCGAGGATGTTTGTTTCCTTTTTCCAGTGGGCTACTGTTTGTTAGCTTATAAGACCATCTTGCTTAGGGTGTAGGATTCTGCTTTGAGGCTGACAAGAGTTGGACCCATGAGTCACAAATGCTAACAGTTTGTGAATTACGATTAGTTATTTGTACTAATAGTTTGTTTCCTATAAGATTGACAGTAGGAAAGAGAGGAATGGGCTTTTTGCTAGAAATTTGGGGGTGAAGGAGTTTTGTATCATTTCTAATTTTTATTATATTTGGCTTTGCTCTTTGGTATGTATAGTTTTGCCACCTATTAACCCAGCGATGAAGTCTGATCTTGGGTATCAGGTTGTTCTTTGTGGTTTGGTTTGTTAATAATTGAAGTACCTAAAGGTTCTGGGTGTGAACTCTGCATACTTTATAATTAATTTAGAACCAGGGAAGTTAGGATTTTCTGTTGAAGTAATTAGTAACACATTGTGGCTTTAAAATTAATGTATGTTTAACTGTTACACCAAAATAACCAAAACATGGTAATAGGACATAGTTTATGTTTTTAGTGCCCTTAAAGATGAAAGTATTTTTAAACTTCTTGGTGACCTTTTTCTTGCTAGTTTGGGTGTGTAAGAGTCTATTTATCAGAAATATTTTAGTGCTGATGTTGGTTTGGCATTTTTTTTTTAATCTATGTAAACATGACCCTAGACAGCTGTGTTTAATATAGTAAAGAATCATGGGGAGACTTTACAGTGTGTCTTGTTGAGACTTAGTGTATGTGTATTTTAGTATTTAAAGGATGTGGTTTGGGGCTTTGAAAATGAGACGGAGGTTGCCTAACTCAAAGCTGAATGCCTGCGTATCTAGATTGTTCTGTCCTAGAGGTGATTAGCAACATGAAAGTTGTTTTTACTCTAGTGAAACTGACAGTATTAAGTTAGAAACCTTTTGTGGAAGTATTTGCACATCGCTGGCGAGTAGGATTTTCTTTAAAATCTGACATAGCATAGGAATGTTTTAGGTAACTAGGGTGCTGGAAAAAAGCTGCCACTCAAGCCAAACTACTTTTTGCTTTGCAGAAGAGTAACCAAGATTAAAAGTGACCAGGACCTGGAGAGTAGCCTCTGTGTCTCCACCTCATCCACCTCCCATCTCCGAGCTAGCAGTGCACTAGGTCAGGAAGCGGTGGGTGGAGTTGCTTAATTGCATCAACTTCCTGGGCTGCCCAAGAATTGGTTACTCATATGCTCCATTTAAAAGATTGTTGCTGATTGGCTGGTTTCCTTCAAATCCTTAGGTTTGACATTGATTCACTCTAATGAACGCTTGCCAAGTACAAGGCACTGTGCTGCATGCTCTGTGAGAGCTACAGAAAGGAGTATGATTACTCATACCTTTCAGTTTACAGAATGGTAGGGGAGAGGAAGACAAGATAGACGATGGTAAGTGTCCCAGGGGAGACATGTAGTAGCCGTTACGTAATATTAATGGGTGAGGGTGGGGCAGTGCATGAGACCTGGGCAGGGAGGGGCCCAGCTGGGAGAGCAGATTCAGTAGTTCCAGTGGGTAAAGAATGAAAAAGATGGTGGTACGAGGTAGGGGAAAAAGGGCCAAATGGCCACTGTGAAGGTGAAGGGAAAAATGCAAGGAAGAACTAAAGCAGGAGCTGTTAATTAGAAGCCCTGAGATTTCCCAAAATTCTGTGTAGAATTGTTTATGTGCTCTGGCCTTTTTTCTTGGGCAGAGAACTTTGACTTTTTTTCAGATTCTGAAGTGTCCAGAATCAAAAAAGGGAGAACCACTGCTAAGTTATCAACCTTTGATGACAGAAGATATTGAGGCTTTGTATAGAAATTAAGTCATGGGTAGTACAATTTTTTCTTGTGGGAGGTAGGATTTGGAGAACCGAGTTTATGAAATTGTCTCTGGAGCAGGGCAGGGATTGCCTTGTCAAACTGGGTGTCTGACCCAGCAAGTTTGGTGGATCCATTAGTAGATTACATGACAATGAAGGGTAGGTGTTTGGAGTCAAAGGAGTTTCGTAAGCATTATTTCCCCCCCTTTATTTGGAGGCCAGCTTGATGAAGATGTGGGCTACCGGGATTCTCTTGTAGAACAGTTCCCAGTATTTACTTTTCATGGAGCTCTTCTTATGTGTAAGATGTTCTGTGCTTGATCCCTTGGGGAGATGTGTAAAATACCATATAGGGACCCTGCCCTTAAGGAGTTGATGGTATGTAATGCTCTCCTTTTGGCTTTTTGTTCAGCTTGGATCTGTGTATGTTCAGTTAATCTTTGAGTCTTTGATCATTTCCTGGGTAAAAGAAACATTTCTTTTAAAATGAACTCAAAATGACTTTGGTCTGTGACTTAATTTTCCTTTTAAAGAATGGAGAACCACTGGGATTTAAGGGTTTAGGAAATACCATCATAAAAGTACTGTACTCGTAATTAGGAAGCTCTGTACAGCTGATTTGGTGACTTTGAGCAAATCATTTGACTCTTCTTACTGTTAATTTTTATATCAGTATGTGCGTATACACACATGTATACACACAGCTTTAAAATGTTATAAAGCATATTTTACTTTAAATTTTTTTTAAAGATTTTATTTATTCATTTGAGAGAGAGAGAGAGGGACAGAGAGAACACAAGCCAGGAGAGAGGCAGAGGGAGAGGAAGAAGCAGACTCCCAGTTGAGTTGGGAGCCTGACATGGGGCTCAATCCCAAGACCTGGATATCACGACCTGAGCCAAAGGCAGACGCTTAACCATCTGAGCCACCCAGGCACCCCCATAAAGCACATTTTAAAAAATGATTCATCCCCTAATATTCTAAGATGAACTATTTGTATAATTAAATATTTAAAAATATTCATTACATTTTAATTGATCAGTTTCCATGTTTGTGAAATGGGAATTAATAATAGTAGTAGTAGTAGTAGTAGTAGTAGTAGTAGTATGTGTCTTATAGAGTTGTCCTGAAGATGAAAATAATGCACATACGTGCTTAGTAAATATCAATGGCTATATTATTAATAATATTAATATTTTAATACTATCATTGCATTTATAATGAGATATCTTTAAATAACAAACTTTCCTATGCATTTATTGAAATGTTTAATTTATATTTATCTTTAAAGTTATGGAAGCTAAGTGCATTTATACATAAGGCTGATTTGGGTATTAGACTGCTCATTTAGGTTATAGAATGAGGGAATTGAAAGCTGTGTCTGTTGAAATAAGAAATGGATTGATTAGTCTTTTTTGCGGGGCAGGGGAGGGGAATGATTGGTCTTGATCATTGTTGTCTTTCAATTCTTTTTTATTTGACTCTGTGTTTGTCTGCTTTTCTTTTTA
Organism: Ursus maritimus; assembly: GCF_017311325.1. NCBI lineage: Eukaryota > Metazoa > Chordata > Mammalia > Carnivora > Ursidae > Ursus > Ursus maritimus. Next base: position 42,426,762 of record NW_024425008.1, read on the forward strand.
TCTTTTTTGTTGCTTTCTGATTTATTTCCTGTTCAGTTTTCAGTAACTGCTGTGGAGTAGAATTTATATTGGTCCGTGGCTGAACCAGGAAGGAGTGATACATCAGATAACCTGGGGCTTAGTGGAGAGGGACTTAAAATGAGTCGTGCGGAGCTGTTTCACCCAGGAACCACTGAAGGAACTGTACAGAGTCATAAACCTGCACTTTCCTATACCCAGCTTCACCAATTTATCATCTCATGACCAGTCTTGTTTGGTCTATACTCCCAATCATTTCTTCTCTCCCATATTGTTTTGAAGGAAATCTCAACCTATTACTTCATCTAAAAAGATTTTGAGATGTATATATCTAAGAGATGAGGGCTTAAAAGTACATACATACACATGTATATATTAATTTTTATAATATGTCTATTTGGTTCAGCATCCATATATTTAGTTGGTTTCTTAGGTTTCTTTTAGCAGTTTTTTTGTTTTGATTTTGTTTTTAAGTAGGCTCCACGCCCAGCACAGGGCTTGAACTCACGACCCAGAGATCAAGAGTTGCGCGCTCTACTGACTGAGCCAGCCAGGTGCCCCTTACTAAGTTTCTTTTAATGTATAGTTCCCCCCCCGCCCCTGCCAGTCTGTTTCAGTCTAACTCAGAATTTGCTTGAAGAAACTAGCCTTATTTTGTTCTGTTTTCCTGCAGTCTAGGTTTTACTATTTTGTATCCCTCAGATGTTTAACGTATTTCCGTCTCCTGTGTTTCCTATAAATTGGTAGCTGACTCCAAAGGATCAATCTGGTCAAGATTAGAATTTTTTTTTTTTTAATGTCTACTTTCCCTTCTTCGGGAGCATGTGCTGTGTTCCAGGTTTGTGATGTTAACAGCTACCAATGATCAATGCCTAGATCATTAATTCAGTAAAAGTTGGAAAATGGTAACATCTGTTTCTGTCATTCCTTCCATTTATTTTGAATCAAAACCTATGAGGAAATAAAATTTTAATTTAAGGCTTTTAATGGCTTTAAGTGTATTTTGTTTTGATTTAGTGTTTTTTTCTGACTTGTAGCAGTGATTAAAATATAGTGCATGACTCGGTGCTGAGACGTGCAGTACAGCGCACCGGGTAGCTGGCCACCTCGGAGCGACTCCGGCCCTGTGCTTCACCTGGTTAGGAAGTTGTCTTACAGTGCTCACTGGTAGTTCTTCCCAGCTAGAGAGAATTATGAGGGATAAATATGCATTCTAGTTAGTGTGTACTCCCCTACTGTCCTGTACTAGAAATTGCTGTTTTAAAATCTTACCTGCTTGTGTAAGTTTTTCTTTTTAAAGAGCTTAAGTGCTTAATTTTCTAAAAATCATTTCTAGGCTTGATTTGGAATCAGGAGCAATAAAGTCTAAAATATGTCTGGTTAGTACAGTTAACTTTGGTATTACTCATTAAAAACCTTGGTTTTTGAATTGTGCAGTTTTCTTTTGTATAGTTGTAGGAGGAAGGCTTGGGACGTAACCTGATTTTGTTCAGTTTTCTCATTTCATAATGGTCACATTTTACATTTGACTGTTATCAGATGGTCTGGGGCCCACTTGGTGTCTTTGAGGATTTTCCAAATAGTGCTCTATTAATATTTATAATATGACAATAGTTCTGTTTCTGGAAAGAATTTGTTTAGGAAAAAAAACAGTCACTTCATTGGTATTTCATTTAAAGCAAGCATCTAAAGCTCGTGGACTAGAAAGTAGTTGAAAGCCTAGTGGTTTTGCCAGGTCAATGAAGCTCATAAGAATATCTGGTGAGGTTAATAGAGGAGGTTTTCTTCAATAAATCAGAAAGTGACCAGATAATTAACTTCTTCCCCTCATACATTTTACTGCCTTTCTTCTTTATTCTCTTCAGATGTTTAAGTTCAGTGCTCTTGAGGTGAGCTGACTTCTCTCTTACTACCAGAGCTAAGAAGTTGTTGAATTTATTCTTCAGATAAATCTACAGTGGAATAAACCTGATGTTCACTTTTCCTTGGGGGATTTTGTGAGCTCGCTTTACAGATGAACTTGGACTTTTGATCATGTAAATGGACACAGAAGGGAAATTAAAGTAATAGACCGGGAAATAAAATTAAAGTTTTTCAGCAGTTTGCCAGCTGGAGCTTTAGCAAGTTATTTTTTGGTATCTCTCTAGAAAATAATGGTACAGTAAATCTCTTTAATGGATAGCAGTCTTGTTTTCTGGGCTCCGTCTTGCCACTACTACCGTGGTGGATCCAACACAAAGCTATAGTGATCTCGTCGAGGTGCTTGTGCCGCAGAGATGGGTTTTACAGGCTCACCCCGTTTTCCAGATTCAGGCTGTCTCCTCTAGAATACAGCATCCATTCAAGTTCAACAAACGATTTTTGAGTGAGGCTTCAGAGGCAGCAGTGGTAAATCAGGCAGACGGGGTCCCCGTCCTTGGGAGTTTACATCTTAGTGAAATAATTAAGTAAAATTGTTTTCTCGGGTGGAATAGTGAATTCTACGTAAGTTTCTCTTTTGCTCAATTGTCTGAGCTGCTGTCTGAGGGAAGTCAGAGAGTACCTTTGCACAGAGAAGAGTAGAAGACAAGCCAGGTTTTAAAATTTCACAACATGATGTTATCTTTGTGAGTTTGGGATGTAGAAAATAATGGATCTTCTTTCAGTAAACAAGAAACTTGCTAGTGATTGCTGCCTATTGTTATTTTCTCTTTTTTTATTCTAAGATTTTGTGCTGAATTGCAATAGGTTTTCTTAGTTTAGATTTTCTGAAGTAATGTTTCTTCTCCCCTCTGCCCACCTGTAGTGTTGGCTAATAGGATTAAAATTTATTCTGATATTATTTGGTTGATCATTAATTATCTCCAGTCCTTTGGTAAGTAGCTAAATATAAACATGGTTACTGTCTACCCTGTATTTTTCAGGATAATCTCAATTTCAAGTATTTTGGTCCATTTTTGGATAGACTTAGTTTATTTGAGAGAGAGAAAAAAGAGGGTGAGAGAGAAAGTGCACAAGCAGAGGGAGTGGCAGGCAGAGAAAGAGGGAGAAGCAGACTTCCCGCTGAGCGGGGAGCCTGACATGGGACTCCGTCCCCGGACCCTAAGATCAGGACCTGAGCCAAAGGCAGATGCTTGACCGGCCCAGGCTTCCCAGACTTAGTTTTTAATTTAAATAATAAATGGTCCTTTAGGTCAGTGCTCTTGAACCTGAGTCCGTGGACCCTGCTGAGCTTTAGGGAGGTGGTTTATGAATCTCCTGGAACAGCCGTCATACCAGACTTTGTGGATATGTGTGTGCCCTCTCCTCCGGGAGGATCCATGTGCTTTCATCAGAATCTTAAAGGGCTTCTAGTGCCTGCAAAAAAGATTAATAACCTTTTGTGCAAATGAGATTTGAATTAATAAGAGTGGTAACATTTTTTCCCTTCCAGATATATTTTGCAGAAAGATGATTGTCCAGGTATTAATTATTGGAGCAGTGAGTTTTTGAATGATTTGAAGTGTTCTCTTAAAAAAACTTGGATTGTATGGAGATAGTTTGTTATTTTTCTTTTATGTGATTTTAAAACATCAAGCCCTAACCCCTGAGTTTCTTATATTTACCCCAGTGTTACAGGCTGAATTGCGAGCTGCTCCCATTTTCACATGTTGAAGTGCTAATCCCCAGTACCTGGGAATGTGACTGAATTTGGAGAGGGGGCTTTTATTTTTTTTATTTATTTATGTTTTTTTTTTTTTTAAGATCTTATTTATTTGATAAAGAGAGAAAGAAAGCACGAGCTAGGGGGAGGGGCAGAAGGAAAAGCAGGCTCCCCACCAACCAGGGAGCCCCAATGTGATGCGGGGCTTGATCCCAGGACCCTGAGATCATGACCTGAGCTGAAAGAAGGCAGAAGCTTAACCGACTGAGCCACCCAGGTGCCCCAGGGGAGAGGGCTTTGAAAGAGGTGATTAAGGGGGCACCTGGGTGGCTCAGTCGGTTAAGTGTCTGATTCTTGATCTCAGCTCAGGTCTTGATCTGGGAGTTCTGAGTTCAAGCCCACTGTTGGGTTCCTCGCTGCGTGTGGAGCCTACCTTTTTTTTTTTTTAAGTGATTAAGTTTAAAAGAAGGTAGACAGGTTGGGCCCTAATCTAATCTAACTGGTGTCTTTAGAAAAAGAGGTATTTTGAACACAAGAGAAAGACCAAAGGCATGTGTAAGAGGAAAGACCAGGAAACAGTGAAAAGGGCAGCCATCTGCAAGCCAAGGAGAAAGGCCTCAGGGGAAAAAAAACAAAAAAACAAAACCCAAAACCACTGTCACCTTGATCTTGGACTTTTAGCCTCCAGAACTATGAAAAGTAACTTTTCTGTTGTGTAAGCCCTGCAGTCTGTGGTATTTTGTATCACAGCTCAAACAACCGGACACACTCATGGTGAGGTAGTAGTTAGTGTCAATAAAAAGTACAGCAAGGTTACTGTTTCTCTTTGCCGCGGTGCATTTTGGGGCAATGATGAAGTGTTGTGCATAGCTTCACATAAATAGTACTGGAACGAGATGGTAGGACTTGTGAAATCTAAATCCACTAGATATTAATATCCCTAGTCATAGTGGCCTTATTCTTGATCATTTTATAGTTTCCCATATGCCTCTGGTTATATTTTAATGTCATCTCTTCTATTCTCTACCATTTTTCGTTCTTTGGAACTAATTTTTATAAATAAGTCTGTTATAAATCAATACCAGAGTAGTATCTGTGTGTATTCTCCTCTGTGTTTTCTGTACAGTCATTCCAACCCAGTCTTCTTCTCTGATAGTATCATCTGTCCTCAGACCTCTGTTCCAGACTATTGTATTTGCATTCACTTTTTGAAGTTTCTCTTTGCCAAAAATAAAATTTGCAAATTTTTAAATTTGCAAATTAACGAAAAGCTAAAGGATCCATGTATGTTTCTCAAGTTTGCCAGGAGGTCAGGGATTCCGTCTTGTTTTTTCATGCCGAAGCCCCAAGGTCTAATCTAACACTTAAAGGGAAGTTAAATATTGTAATAAATAGATTAATTTTAAGTAGGTTATCAAATTCAGGCATCCAAAACTGAACCCATAACCCAAATTCTTTTTCTTCTCACAGTTAGACTTCTCAGTCTTCCTCTATGACATTGAGAATAAGCTTATTGAGTACCCCATCTGTGTGTTCCTCATTTGCTCTCCCTCCTCTTTTCATAAGGTGGTAGGTAAGAGCATAGCTTTTGATTCCTAACTGTGAACATCCAGACTCCTTGATGTGCTTGCTGCAGGTTTTTTAACCTCCCTCTGCTTTTGTTTTTTCTTCTACAATTAGAGATAGTAGGAGTATGCACTTCTTAGGGTTTTAGGGGGATTGTGAGCTTTGAACAGTGTTTGGCACATAGTAATCATTTTAGAGCTGTTAGAGCTATTATTCTAGAAGTGAAAACAGATTATTCTCATCTCACGTATTTGTATCTTTTGTCTCTAGGTCTGCAGTGCTTGCTTTCTTTCACTTTAAACAACAAAACTTTTGCCCGTGAAACTGGCATGATTTTCTTGGTAGTGGCAGCATAAATTAGCTTCACCCTTTGGAGAGTGGTTGGGCAAGGTATACCCAGTCATAAAAATACTCACACTCTGACTCAGGAATTCCACTTCTGGGAATCTTCTATGCATAAGAGAGTGCATCCATGAAGTTTACATTATAACCTCCAGGGTTGGACGGAGTAGTTTATTAAATTCTGGCACGTACACGTTTAACAATTGATGGGTTTCAAGACCATGTAATAACATGGAAAATACTTGTGATGGAAATATAACATTTTATGTGTAATATGATTACAGCCATGTTAAGTAAATACATACTTCTAGGAATTTCAGAGGATAAGACTTTAACCCTCGACTTGTCAGATTCTGGATTTATGTAAAGCTGGTCCTGAAGGCCCAACATTTACCCTGTAATTGAGAGTTCTATATACCCTGTTTGTAAACCGTCATCTTTCCTGTTTGGCTTTAGCAATTCCAGACTTAGTCAAATTCTGCAGAATTGGATGGCCATGGGGATATAAAGGTGAAGACAGACCCTCTGTGTACTCAAGGAATAGTTTTATGAGATTTAAGACAAGTACATAAACCCCACTATGTGATTTTTGTCCAATAATAAGACAATTTGGGCTCCTTGGTGCCTAATAATTGTGTGTGTGTGTGTGTGTAGTGTAGTGTAGATTTCTCACATTTACTTCTTGGGAATACTCCTTTTTAACACCGGGATTTAACTTGGCTTTGGTAAGGGCAAAAAACAGGCCCTAGAACAGCAACTTTTCAATGTTCTTTTGACCATAAGCCTCATTTCTTTGCAAGTGGTAATTCTTCACAAAATGGACCCTGAACAGCCAGTGCGTAGACTGCTACTTCAGTCTTGGTTCAACACATCCTAGGGGAGTGTGATAGAAAAAGGAGTAGTTACTAAACAGTTGGGCACAGGACTGTGGCTTCGGCTTTATTTCTTTGGTAAATACCATGGGTCCTATTTCTGAAGTAATTCCCCCACCCCTTCCACCCCCACCCAGGATTGCTGACAGAAGTCTTAATTTGCCAGATCTTTTGTCTGCTTTGATACTGCAAACAGTTTTGCTTGGTGCATTAATATTTGTTACCCTGAATTTTCACTTTTTTGCCTTTTTTTCTTTGCTGAGGGATAAACCATTTTTAAATTCAGTTGCCCATGATGGGCGAGCCTGTGCCCAGCTGGTTGTTAAGGTCCTTTGTTCAAGATCAAGGCCCAGCACGGGGATGTGTATGCTGGCAGACTTGTGGTGCGGTGTTGCCTGTACTCTCTAGATTTTGTGTTCTCTGATTTTTCATATCAGACGTCATTTGGCACCTAATGGATTTTTGAACTGTGTTTGTGGCTGGCCTTAGAATCTTTAACATTTACTTCCTAGGAGAGAGGACATCTTTATGTCCAAGTTATATTTGGTCAAAGAGAATATATGTTAAAGCTCTGATTGGTTCTTTGAAAGTACTGTGTTACTTTCAAAGTACTGCGTTAAAAATATGTTAAATTTATATAAAATGTATATATGGAAGAAGGACTGGTTTCAAAGTAAAATAAAAGCATCAGATCACTCGAGGAATAACATTTTGGTATGCGAGAGGGTAGAGAAAAGTAAGAGGGTTTTAACAGGGGAGCTAAATATCTGAAAATCTGTGGAGGCGAAATTTTCTTGCTAATGTTCAATGTATTTTCAATATATATATCAATGATTTATGGGGGACTAAACTTTTTATTGGGTTTCATTGGATTTTGATGTTCATTCTAGTGGGAGCTACCGAACTGTAGATTTCTCATCAGTTCAGGTAACAAGGAATTGTAGCGTGCCGGAGTTAGGTGTTTGGCATTATGTCACAGGAACAATAGGAAATAACTTTGTAAACTGTTGACTAGATTAACGTAAACATGGTGAATTTAACAAAACCTAATACTTCAGTTTGCCTCTCACCCCACTGTTATTTAATAATTCAGAATAGCCTGAGCAAGTGTTTTTCCTCTAGCCTCCTCCCCCCTTCTTCCCTGCTCCAAGAAAAGGGGGAAAGGAGGATCCATGTAAACTGATCAGGCATTCAGTATTTTGCAATACTGTAAAACTGTTAGGTGTTGTTTCTATTGCAGTCAGAGTAGAAGAGCAAAGTAGGGGCTACCCTTCCCAACTTGTAATACTCCTTTTCGGTATGTTTTAGGTACTTTATTGTCCCATCAGGCTTATCATACACTTTTGTTTTGGGGAAGTTAGTTTTGTTTTTTGTTTTGTTTTTTCATATTTCATTTATTTATTTGAGACAGAGAAAGCACAAGCAGGGAGAAGGGTCAGAGGGAGAGGGAGAAGCAGACTCCCCCACTGAGCAGGCAGGAGCCACTTAACTGACTGAGCCACCCAGGCGTCCCCTTGGGAAGTTGGCTTTGTTTGGTCTTTAATCACGATACACAGTGTATATTAGATAACCATTAAGCATGTATATTCTGTATTTCCCGTTCCTCCTCGTTGAGTGCTTTAGCCCTTGCCACTCCCCAGGGACATCACTGGAACCCACACGAAGGAAGGATGGGGGAACCCAGCGAGAGGTCCTGTTCCGTCTGAGTCCAGGGCTGACCGAGGACTCCTGAGGACAGCAACACTGTGCAGTGGGCAGGGCCCATCCTCCGCAGAGCTGTGGCTTGGGCATCTTAGTTTTGTTCATTTAATTTTTTTTTTTTTTTTGAGAGCAGTACCAGAGTTTAGAGGGATTTTTGTTTCCTTGATTAACATGATTTTCCAGGTTCTTACATCCAGGACATAGCAGCAACCTCAGCCTTCAACTTTGTTTCTGTTCGTACCCTGGAACCCCAGACAGTCTGGCTACCCCCTGCCCAGCCACCCTATTGTAAGGAAACTCCATCAGAAATTCAACTGACTTTCAAACTGGGGGGAAAAAGCGTGAATTCTAAATGATGAAAGCTGTGGGCAGTGAGTTCTGGAAAACTGTGCTTCCATAGGCTAATCTCTGGTTTGCTCGGTATCTTTAGACAGTAAAGGATTTTTCCATTAAATTGTGCACTGTTAGCCATCCAGCCCTCCCGAGGCAAAGTTCAAAGGTCCCATGAAATGGCTTCGGAGAATGTTCCTTGAAAAAAGGGAGTGAACTCCCTCCCCCCAGAATGTTGCCCCCCCCCTCCCGCCCCCAATATTTTGT
>NW_024425008.1:42435484-42517460 GCF_017311325.1 Ursus maritimus
CTTGGAACTCAGTTTGAGAATTACTGTCCTTTCCGGCTTAGTTCGTTCAGGGTTTTTTTGGTTAAGGCGCTCTGGGAGTTGGATGCATGTGTCGATGTTCGAGCCTTATGACGGCAGAAGTCCTTTCTTATGCCTCCACCTGTATTCACATCCTCCTGGTCTTGGCACTTTCTCTGTTTTAACAGCCATGGAGGTAGTTTCTACATACTTTGAGATTATATGGCGGCTTATGTGATATGGTATGTCTGCTTTAATTCATCACAGTTCTTTGTAGAGGTTTTATGTGGCACTGAAGAAAAACTGACCTAATTTGAAAGATAAAAAGCTCTTTGAATAGATGCTGTCAGAATTAATTTTATTTGTGTCATAAATGGACCTAGGTTTTTTATATTTTTTTGTTTGTTTTGTAGCAAGGAAAAGGGACCCAGGAGACTCTTATGTAATTCTCACCCTAATTCTACCACTACCTAGCTGCGGGGCTTCAAAAGGCATTAGCTTTATTGCTTCATTTGCAAAAACAAAGATTTCATTATGTATACATGCAATATTCTGCTGGAGCTGCTAATCATAAAAAGAAGGTGGTTTTAAGATGTTCTCTGAAGCTTTTTTTTTTTTTTTTAAGACTTTATTCATTTGAGAGAGAGAGCAGGAACCAGGGGGAGAGGTGGAGGGAGAGGGAGAAGCAGACTCCCTGCTGAGCAGGGAGCCCAATTGAGGTGTGGGAGGGGTTTCCATCCTAGGACTCAGAGGTCATGACCTGAGCCAAAGGCAGATGCTTAACTATTTGAGCCACCCAGGCACCCCTCTCTGGAAGCTTTTACATTTTTAAAGAAACGGTGAATGTATTCACTGTATACTTTTATCCGCTCTAAATGTATCATGGGAATGGTCTCTCAAGGACTAGTCTATTTTAATTCCTCTGGCCTTTTTAAGTAGGCTCCACACCCAATGTGGGGCTTGAACTCATGACCCTGAGATCAAGAGTTGCATACTCTGCCAATTGAGTCAGCCAGGTGCCCCGCCTCTGGCCTTTTGTAAAGGACGAGTGGCTCTTACTATTCTTTTTTTTTTTTTTTTTTAAGATTTTATTTATTTGAGAGGGAGAGAGAGAAAGAACATGGGTGCGTGGAGAGAGGGGCAGAGGGGGAAGGAGAAGGAAAGGGAGAGAATCTCAAGCAGATTCCGTGCTGAACATGGAGCACGACGTGGGACTTGGTCTCACAACCCTGAGATCATGACCTGAGCCAATCATGACCTGAGCCAAACGCTTAATGGACTGAGCCACCCAGGCACCCCCCTTACTATTCTAATAAAAGTTGACTCCTTTTTGAAGTGCGTTCCTGTACCTTTGATGAAGCACAAAGAAACAGGAAATAACTTCTCAACTGTTTTGATAGGCAAGGCCATAGACTAAGAGTGACAAGTTTAGAAAACAGGCATCTGCTTTTGATTTTTAGCCTTCCTATTATAATGCACTAAGCCTATTATTAGCACTAAGAGAAATCTCATCCTTTCTCCTCTTCTGATCAGTTGTCATTGATCAAGTTTATGGCCCCATAGACCAAAGTTAGTATGACTCTTTCAACTGCGGGATTTATCCAAGCACTTCTTTTTCCTAAGTGAAGTTAAATTCTCTTCCATGGCTCCATTTTTGGGATTGTATACTTTGTTTAAAGGTGAGAGTTTTTCCAGCTTTTTAAAGCTGAAAACAGAAGCTAGAGTCCAAAAGGAATACTGGAATTATTTGAAAACAATTTTGGCTTCAGTGAAGGAAAGTTGTTCAGGTTTTAACTGATGCATTGTTGTATCTCACCTTATTCCTGGAAAGGATTAAGGTGACAGGTACATGCAATGACTTTCTCCTTCACAGCCGTGCTTTGTGAAGGAGTTGCTAAGATTCACTTTATCACCTACCTTCCAGTCATTCCTTTACCATTAACTTCTGGCTCTGCCCTACTCACCCACTGCAGTTTTTACAGTGGGGTCACCAGGGATCTCCTTCAGTTTTTCTTGGCCAGACCTGTGTCAGTCCGCCTACTAGATATCTGTCTTGCAGGCAACACTTTTTAAAACCGAACTTACTCCTCTTCGCCTGCTCCAGATCTGCTTAGCCACCTTTTTCACTATCTCACTAAAAGGTACCACTCTTCATCCAGCTGCCGAAGCCATAAGCTGAGGACCCATCCTTGACGCCTCTCCCTCAACCTCCACTTACAATCAGCAGCTAACATTCCTGTCTATTGTTGCTTATTAATCCACTTACTTGTTGTCTCTCTAAGCTCACAGCTTAGCTAGACTGACTGTTTCTCACTTAACCTCAGTGTCCTGAAAGCATCATCTACTTTTGAACCTCTTAGGACTTTGTGTAGCTTCCTTTAGGGCTTAGCTTAGAAAATCAGGGTTCTCTGACCTTTTTCTGTACCGTCAAGACTAAGCTTGGTGCTGGTAGTTCCCTCTCGTCCTTTCCTACACCCCTTCCTTCTGTGTGTTGTCCTCCCCCACTCCCTTGCATGGGCTCTCCCAGTCTCCATACTCTCTTTGTAAACACACATCACATTCGGTTGTAATTGCTTATTAACTTTTCTGTCTCCTTAAGGGCAGCCGACTATGTCTTACTCGTAATTGCAGCAGTAATATCCAGCCAGTCCAGAGTGTTAAGTAAATTTCTGATAATAAATAGATAGTAGGAAATGGGTGGTGATTAGTATGAAAACAATGTTGAAGCTTTTATGTTAGTTTTATGGTTCTGGTTGCTTTAAAATTTGCATCTTAAGTGCTATGATTGGCCTTTATCTACTGCCGGGTCCTGTAGTGTGCATAAGCTCCCTAAGTGTGAAGTATGGTAGGGCAAAGCAGGAATGANNNTGATAGGTTGGCTGGGTGGGCTCCACTTTGCATTCCATTGATAATGAGGTTAGGCTTTCTTACAGGTAACATCATGTAGCAGAGAGAAGATGGCTGCTTAAACCAGGGCACCTGTGCCAGAAATGAAGAGGGAGCATTTTAGTGACTTAGTGACTGGTTATGGGTGAGCGAGGAGGAATCTTTAAGTGACCCAGCTTTCTGGCGTGATTGGCTAGGTACTTGATGCTTTCATTAACTAGTTGTGTTGATTTTTGAGATTCTTTCTGACAGGCAGCTAGGCAGGCAGTAGGATATGAAGTTGGGGGAGCACACCACTGGAGAGTCAGCAGTGTGTGCTTGGTAGGACTGCAAGACAGCACTTACATATGTGGCCTGAGTAATAATGGTCTAGAAAAAGAAGGAACTCTGAGGAACACGGATGTTTAAGGCTGGCGAAGAAGAGAAGAGAGCTGGGAAAAAGCAGTGTCAAACTGAGGAGTTGGAGTTGAGGAGGAAATTTGGCAATAAAAAGGCCATTGACCTTTTCTGTGCGTAGGGAGAAAATAAGAAGGAAGAAAATGGGTCTTCAACTAGCTAGTAGATGCTTCATTCCGGACTACCTGCAGGGCTTTCTGTTGGGCAGTTCCACCTCCCCCCTCAGCCCAATCCAGAGCCCCGCTGACATTCTTACAGCAGATCTAACACATGACCTTTAATCCCTTCCAAGTTAAATCTAAAGGTTAAAAACAGATCGCAGAAATTCTGGATCCAGTCCCAGAAATTCTGATTCATTGGGCCCAGGGATCTTAAGTTTTTACAAAGATATTTCTGATTTTCTAAGGAACACTCATGGGTAGGTAGGTGCTAGAGTCCTTCATTTTATTTAATTGCAAGAGAGCAGGACTTTATTATGGTGAACTTGAAAGGACAATTGTGATGAAGAGATTGGCAACCATGGAAACCTGCCTGGAGCTTTCCACAGTGCCGGCCTGTGTTTGTGGGGGTGAGTGGGGGTGGGCAAAGCGCCACCATCTGGTGTCACGTGTTAGAGATGTAGAGTTGCTATCTTACAGGTTCTGTGGCAGATGCCCCTGGTGCCCTGCGTCATATCCTCGTGGCCTACCACGGATTTCAACCCAGACCCAGATTACCAGTTTCTCACTTCACTCTAAGTCTTGCCAACGCTTTTGTTTTCTGCCTCAGGACCTTCAAGCCCAGCAAAGGAAGGAGGGAGGTTGATATCCTGGGCAACCTGTAATCAAGTAGGGGACAAGAGCCCATGCCTAATAGTTGTGCTTCCTTCAGGGGTCCCACAGCCTCATCCCCCACCCTCCGGCAGTCACCCTGATTGCATAGAAAGACCTCACTGGCTTTTCTCGTTGCACCTTCCCTCACTTCTGTTCCCTGGAATCATTTCCTGTTTTAATCCTGCTAAAAACCCTGTCCACTAGCAATGTGTCAGTTGAGCTGACTTCACAGGTTAATAAATGCAAACAAAAGCCTTCCATAATGACATTAGTTCTTCTTAATGTCCCTGCCTATCAGTAACAGCACCTAAAATAATGTGTGGGGGAAGAAGGCAAAGAGAACATATTGTGCAATGCAGAATGGCACACACGTTGCTGAAGTTTAAGTTTATTCACAGACGCTCTGTAATGAGATCATTATGTGAGAATTTATTGGATTTTTCAACAACCTCCATTTCTTTCATTTCACTTAAGAGAAGGGTTGAAGGGAATATGAAAAACCAGAAAATCGTCGACAGAGCGCTAGATGTGTGTCTCTTTTTATTCATTTATCTATTTTATTCATATATATTCATCTTGTTCTTGAAGAATTCTCAGTGGTTCTTTTTGTAAGACTAAATATATAAATGATAGAAAACTATTAAAAATGCTATAGTGCAGGAAAGGGGGGACATCACAGATTTAGGATAGAAATTGACAAAGATCATCAACAAACCAGTCTCTGATCTATTTCAGGGATATCTTTGAAAAGATACTTTCTCTTAAATGCAAGATTTCTCTTCACCTAGCTAGAAGATACTCATATTCCGGTTTCTTCTTTTAGCTGAGCCCAGACTCAAGGAATCAAGAGTTGAAGGGTGAACAGACTTGTTCTGGATGATCACTTTCATCCTTGACAATTAAAATTAATATCTGAAAGCAGTTATCATAGAGGCTGACACATTGCAGGCCTCACTAAATATTATAAGGTGAATGATAGAGGAAGATGATGAGTATGTGTGTCCCAAACTGTTGTGCCCGTGAATGACAGTAGGGAAACTCCATGGGCTTAGACTTGTGGGGGCTCTTGCCACCAACCTCTTGATTGCAGATGTTTATTTTTGTCTGTAGGTTTATTTTGTAGGAGACCAGGCATTCCTACAAAACACTTTTTCTCAATGCACAGTGTTCTGGTAAGAATGGCTATTTTAATGTAAAAATGGATGAGATCATTAGATAGTTTAATATTCCAACCCCTCAGTCAACATTTCAAGTCAGACCCAGAGAGGAAGTGACTTGTCCAAGGGTAAACTCAATGAGTCTAGCTAATTAATGATACAGCAAGGACTAAAACATACATGTAATGTGTTTAATCGCATGTAAACGTCTTTCTAATTTCTAAGATGGCTCCCATTTCTTCCAGCCTTGGTCAGGGAACAAAACAGGGCATTGCTTTTTCTGAACTAGTTCAAAATGGTTTTTAGACTTAATAAGGATTATGGGTTCTGTATTTGATTTAAGGTATTTGGAGGAAATTTGGCAGTTAAGAGCTTATTAAGAGCTTATACAAATAGATGATTTAGAAAATCAAGACTGGAGGCACCTGGGTGGCTCAGCTGGTTAAGCGGCCGACTCTGGATTTCAGCTCAGGTCATGACCTCAGGGTCATGAGAGCGAATCCTGTGTCGGGTTCCCTGCTTGGTGTGAGTCTACTTGAAATTCTCTCTCCCCCCTCCCTCCACCCTTCCCACACATGTGCGCACACTCTCTCTTGCTCTCTCAAATAAAGTCTTAAAAAAAAAATCAAGAGTAGTAGATGGGCAAAGTACATAAGCAAACAAGTAAAAAATTATAAACATCTAAAATGTTCAACAGTAAGAGAATAGCTTAGAAAGCAGTACAACATTTTGATAGACTGCAGCCAATAAAATGCTAGCTGTGATGACTTAGAAATAGTGTCAGTCTACTCGGGATTCTGGCCAGTTCTTTTCATTTCCTTCTATGCTGTCCCTTCTATTTGGAAGTTTTCAGTAAGTTATTTATTTATTTATTTTTAACATTTGGGGCACCCGGGTGCCTCAATTGGTTAAGCTTGTCTGCCTTTGTCTCGGGTCATGATCTCAGGGTCCTGGGATCAAGCCCTGAGTCGGACTCCCTGCTCAGCGGGAAGCCTGCTTCTCCCTCTCCCACTCCTTCTCCTTGTGTTCCCTCTCTCGCTGCCTCTCTCTCCATCAAATAAATAGATAAAATTAGTCCTTTAAATTTTTTTTTTTTAAGATTTTATGTGTAGAATGCTAACTAATGTTTCTGAAATTCACTGTCTGTTCAGCCTCCACTTTGCCAGTTTATTTTCTGGCCTATACCCCACGGAAAGTGGTTGTTTTGCTCTCGTCATTCTTGATCTGTACATTAAAAACTAGCCGAAGTGAGAGTTGGTATGGTAAAGATTTAATGAACTGACAAAATGTTTCTGTTACTTGCTAGAACTGTCAGAACTATCAGAACTTTTCTAAAAACAAAAGTACGTTTTAATCAAATATGTATTTCTTTCCTGCAGAGCCTCTGTTATGCACCTAAAGCCATACTGGAAACTCCCGAAGAAAGTGCGACCTCTGGAAATCAGCAAGGAAACTCTGAGAACACCTGTGAGCCACCAAGAAGCTATAAATGATGAAGAATGCAAAGCTAGCTACATGAGACCACGTGTCTTTCCTTCACCCTCTCTTGGTAAAGCATCATCTCGAAAGCCTTGTGGGATTCTTTCTCCAAATGTCCTGTGCAGCATGAGTGGGAAGAGCCCTGTAGAGAGCAGCTTGAGTGTTAAAACCAAGAAGAATGCACCATCTGCAACAATCCACCAGGGCGAAGAAGGGGAAGGGCCTCTTGATATCTGGGCTGTTGTGAAACCGGGAAATACCAAGGAGAAAATTGCATTCTTTGCAGCCCACCAGTGTAGCAACAGGATAGGATCGATGAAAGTAAAAAGCTCCTGGGATATCGATGGGAGAGCTATTAAAAGAAGGAAAAAGTCAGGGGATCTTAAAAAAGCCAAAATACAGTTAGAAAGGATGAGGGAAGTCAACAGCAGGTGCTACCCGCCTGAGCCCTTCGCGTGTGGCATCGAGCACTGCTCTGTGCATTACGTGAGTGACAGTGGTGATGGCATCTATGCCGGGAGGCCTCTGTCGGTCATACAGATGGTCGCCTTCCTTGAGCAGAGAGCCAGTGCCCTGCTAGCTACTTGTACGAAAAACTGCACTAACTCACCTGCCGTGGTGAGGTTTCCTGGGCAGTCCAGAGGTGTGCTCCCAGCCTCCGAGCCCTTTTCGGCTCCAGGAGCTTGTGAAGAATCCTCGGAAAGAGGAAATCCTGAGGTTGGCGAACCGCAGAGTGAGCCAGTCCGTGTCCTTGACATGGTAGCCAGGCTGGAGTCTGAGTGCCTGAAGCGGCAGAGCCAGCGAGAGCCCGGGAGCCTCTCGAGGAATAACAGCTTCCGTCGAAATGTGGGCCGGGTGTTGCTTGCAGATGGCACTCAGGCTGATGAAGGCAAAACAAACAAAGGCGCCTTGGAGGCCCCAGACACTCAGGTGAATCCTGTGGACTGTGGCCCCTCGGGAGCTGACCATTGTTCTCCTAAGGGGAAGGAGTCCTGGGACAGTGCTCCTCGGGGCTGTCCCCCATTGCCAGCAAGTGTGAATTTCCTCACGGACAGCACAAAATTTGAGCCGGATCAGCGCACTATGAAAAATGGCAATAGATACGATGTGGAAATGACAGAGGAACTTGCCGGGTCACCTTTTCCTCCTCACACCTGCTCTCCAGCCATCGAATTGCCCACGGATGCTGTTGATTGTATGAGTAGAGAGCTCGCGCCACTCACCGGCCAGAACCCTGATCAGAGAAGAACGGAATCTTCGTGCATTCGTATCACTGTGTCCGAGGTCGAGCAAGGCCAGCCTTCTAGTTTAAAGTCCTGTGAAGACCCACTTCCAGGGATGTTGTTTTTTTTGCCGCCTGGTCAGCACGAGTCAGCCTGTCCCCAGTTGAGTGAAAGCACAAGGGAGTCTTCGCAGGCCAGCCGGCGTCAAGATGCTGCTGAGCGTGACAGTGCATCTGAGGAAAAAAGTGTGTCCGCGGATGCGTTTGTCCCGCCAGCCTCTCCTGTGGACGGTACGTCACCGGTGCTTGAGACGTCCAGTTGGAAGAAGCAGGTGTCTCATGACTTTCTGGAAACCAGGTTTAAAATCCAGCAGCTCTTGGAGCCTCAGCAGTACATGGCGTTCCTGCCCCACCACCTCATGGTGAAAATCTTCAGGTTACTGCCCACCAAGAGCTTAGTGGCTCTCAAATGCACCTGCTGCTATTTCAAGTTCATCATTGAATACTACAACATCAGGCCGGCGGATTCGCGCTGGGTGCGGGACCCACGGTATAGAGAGGACCCGTGCAAGCAGTGCAAGAAGAAGTACGTGAAAGGGGACGTGTCCCTGTGCCGGTGGCACCCCAAGCCCTATTGCCAGGCGTTGCCCTACGGGCCAGGATACTGGATGTGCTGCCACCGGTCTCAGAAGGGCTTCCCTGGCTGCAAGCTGGGGCTTCATGACAATCACTGGGTCCCTGCGTGCCACAGCTTCAATCGGGCAATCCATAAGAAAGCAAAGGGAACCGAAACTGAAGAGGAATTCTAGTCTGTGTGAGAGGCGACAAAAGGACTGGTTTTTAAAATTGCAAAACAGCACCTAGCTCTACCGTTCAAGTGAATGTTGCCTCTGAGAGCCCTCACTCTGGGGGAGTCTGTACTTACTCCATCAGGACTGCCGTTGCTCAGGCATTTTTGTAACCTCTTGCTTTATGAGCTGTACGAGGAAACTGGTCTCGTCGTTCTAGAGTGGCGCCTCCCGTCTGGTCCAGGGTGGTACCCCACAATTGGATTCACTTGGCTGTGAATATGCCTGTCCTCCCACATCAAATCCATCCTCAAAGGACGAAGACTTGCCACCATCAAGGACGTTCAGAAGAGTTCATTGCAGACTATGCAGGCAATCCCCAAAAAGGGGTTCCAGAAATGTTTTAAGCACTGGCACCATATTTGAAATAAGTGAATAGTGTCCTATGGAAAGAATAGCAGCACTCTTGGATGAAAAGTATGCTTACACAGGAAAAGTCAGGCACCTTACCTTAGCCCTTGTATGCTTGATCTGTGAGATTGAAGTTTGTGGTTGGAGATGGGTTTCATGCCCTGTGGTGTTTACAGTGTACATAATGGTTGTGTTTTCATAGGGCTGTGAAAGTGCACATTAAACCCGAGCGCCTTTACCTTAGATGAGTGCTTTTGGCCCCTCTGTAAATAACACTATTAAATCCAGTTGTATATAGTGTGGACAGCAGACTGAACATAATCCCCACAATGCAGCTAGGATAGTGTTGCGGCTACAATTGTGTGTGTGTTTTTTTTTAATTGTCTCGTCTTAAATTTGTACATCCTGTATAAAATATGAATGTTTCCCAAATAAACTATGAATGTTTCCTGTATAATATATGAATGTTTCTGAGAAGAAACTCTAAATAGTTAAAAGTGGTTAACCTGTTGAAGATACCAAATAATGGTTTAACTGGACAACCTTATAATTAGCATAGAGAACAATCCTTTGTTATATTTTAGTGATCCACCAAGAATGAGAAGATACTATATAGTCAGATTATAACATTCTTGTCTACTTTACTCTTTCTGTCTGGTTACAAATTTTTTTTTTTAATTCAATAAAAACATGCATCTTAAATGGAACCTGAGTTGCTAATTTTTTCCCCTCCTTCTTTGAGGTAATTAATAATGAAGAATTATGTTGTGAATTGAATCGTAAGAATTTAAAAGTTTTTTCGAGTTGTTAGGGGGTGAGGGAGAGAAAATTGTTTTTCTGCCTGGGAAAAGAGAGCATCTTCAGTTAACATCATGAGCTTACATTTTTGCAACACTCTACGCTCATCTTGAATTTGTCGTCTTCCCATACCTCCTGCAGCTCCTGTCGGAGGACGTTCTCAAGCTTGTCTGGGCTAACTAGTTAATGGTTAAGAAGTCGGTGAGGATATATTCTGTGGTCATGTAATGCTGGGTGCGGCTGGAGGGTATTGGGCCCCAAAAAGCTGCTGTGAAGGACCTAAAAACTAGGTTGGTTTGAAATCACCCGAACCCGTCTGCTTCGCGCTGTGGAGAAGCATGATGAATGTTCAGGGAGGAGCTGCTGGGGACTGATGAGTGCAGGCGGTGATGGCCCCGAAGGAGAGTAGAGGTAAAGGTTGAGTAGACTTCGGCTACGTCAGCCAAGCAGAGTGGGACAGGACTGGAGCCAGGGGGAGCTAGGGTCACTGTGGCAGAGGCGGTGGGTGGCCGTGGAGCGGCTTCCACACTGGAATCGGCCTTGGGTTCTTCTGCCCCTTACCGGTAGGCAAGCTGCTCCTCCCTGAAAAGGCAGGATACTAAAACTGGAAAGTGTCTCTCAGAGCTGAGCAAGTCTGTGCCTGTCAGGCAATGATGATGATACCTCTGACCACACTTGGCCTGGGCCTGTGACACAGGACAAGGAGAGGCTGAGAAAGCTTACCTTTCCTTCGTGGGATCTCTGCCCTGCCTCGTGACTTGCCCCAGTGCAGGTACGTTGGAAATACTTTTCAGTTCGAGCGCGCTGGGCTGAAGGTTCCAGTGCTTGCCCTCCTCCCCTGTGGTTGCTTTAGATGGCAGTCTCAGCACGCCTTCCTGAGAGCTTTGTCATGGCTCATGATTTAGGAATACAGCAGATCTGCACACAGGATTTAGAGTACAGCTGGGCGTGTGGAAAGTGCCTGGAAAACATAGCTGTCGTCGTTACGAGCTGTTGGTTCTGCATTTGTCCAGGTGGACGCACAGGATAAACGGTTGTTTTGGTTGGTTTTCCCAAGTCAGCCATTCCGGATCTGGTTTTCTCATGGGACACAAAGCCGTGACTCGGGCTGATGGAGAGCAGAGGACAAGGTAAGACTGCCCCAACCCCATCTTGGCGTGTGTTTCTCGGGGGCGTCGGAAATCACGGATGACCCCTTTTGAACACTGTGGCCAGACCCTGTTCCCAGTGCTGTGTGAATGATAGAGGATTTAGCAGGTGGCATCAGAGGGCACCCCCTCCCTGCTGTTGCTTTAGAGGAGTGTAGCTTTCCTCTTAGGGGAAAGATGCTGTGCTTCAGAGCCCCCTAGTGCCAAGCTGGTGAAAACAGCCCAGTTTAAATTTCTTGGAACAGTGCAGCACTCCCTGCTTTCCTGCACTGCTGTAGTATTGTACTCATAAGAAAGGAAATAACAATGTGGACACCAGGACTCTAGCCTCCTCCCTGCCATGGGGACCCAAATAAAGAAGACTTCCACCTTTTGACTTTTGTTTAGAGGCCTTGATGTGCCTGGCCTAGTTTTCCTTTCCCACTGTTAGAAAAAAATCAGAATCAGAAATCTGGGATTCTGAGAGCCCTCTGCCCCCATCTCTGGGGCAGTTTGGCTTTGTCCCCTCCTCAACAGATGACACCAGATATCCAAGGCAGGAATGAACTGGAAATGGGAAAGGGGCAAAGAGAAAAAATTTGTTTTCAGGCCTTATCAAAATGACTCTGGCGTTAAAATGGCCATGGGAAAGATCTTTCAAAACAGACCGTGTACCCTGCCTGAGCATACTGCTAGCTCTGTGCTCGGGGTCACCTCCTTTGGGACCACCCTGCCCTGTCCCACCCACCTCATTTAGCTGCTGTCTACTGCCACCGTCCCATTTTACAGATTGGTCTCGCTCCCCCACCACTCTAGCTTCCGAGCGAGTAGCTTGGTCGTGCCATCCGCTCAGTGCCTCACACAGTACATGCTGCTAGTGACCATCTTAATGTGGGGGTGCTGGCGCAGTCTGATGGCCCTGGGCTATGCTGTCATTGTCCATCTGAAGTAAGAGAAACCCAAAGTGGGGAGGAGGATGATCTGGTCCCATGGGGGCATTCTCGGTTAGGGATGTTCCCACAGCAGCCCTCTGAGTTTGCTGGGTAACTGTCCGTTGTGCACTTGGTATGATCTGGGCTCTGTTGCTGGTGGCTCTCCTGCCCACAGGCTGCTCTGGGCCTTGTGGCTGCAGAAGGCTGTGCGCTGATGGTTAGGCATATCTAGGAACTCCCCTTCTGGGCTCTGGCCAGCTGTCCCTTCTAACCTGGTCAGGGCGTCCCCGCCTACCCGTGTGGACTGGCCTCAGAGACTTTCTATGACGTGGGTATGCCCAGGCATTTTCCACAGCTTTCACCACCTTCATTCTTCACTCAGCAGGCTGGCCATTCGTCCTCTCCTTTTTCCCACAAAAAGAAGCCAGCCTGCCTCAAGATCAGAATGAAGCCGGTCTGCCCCAGACTTCTTGCCGTACACTGCAGACTGCACTCGTAGCAAGAGCTCCTCCTGAGAGGTACCGTGGCACTGAGATGCGTTCTCTGCCGTGCACATCGCCTGGCACTGGGGGAAGCCGACCCTTTCTAGCCCTGTTCTTCCTCTGGGTTCAAACAAGCTAGTGTTGCAATCTTTGTGAGTTGGTAAGAGTACCTCTGTGAGAAATGTGCAGGCCCTTCTGTTGACGTTCATGCTGTTCCTGAGTTTGTGGCCATAGCTGGGGTTTGCACAATCTCATGGGCAGAGCAAACATCATCGCGGTCATGCTCCCTTGGGTGACTTCCAGTGTATCTATGCCTAAGCAAAACCGGTCAGGCGGCACCCCATTCTCGGTGGCTCATGTGACCTTGGTGGTGTCTTAGAGCAGCACAGCCACTAGTGTTGGTAGCTGGGGGTCAGGACAGAGAGGGGACGGTCTTCTGCGCCGCAGCAAGCCTTGTGAGACGTGATGTTCCTCTAAAAACGCAGAATGAACCCTTCCACCTCCCCAGAGGCCCTCCCATCCACTCTTCAGTTGGCAGAGAAAAGACCTCAGGACGAATGAGTACGGAGACCCTTTGTGTCAAATTCGCTTTGGAACAATGAAACACAAAGTTGGCATTTAGGGGAGAAATGGCGTACAGCTGAAATTACTCTTGGAAATCCTTTGTGTCCGTCACACAGTAGAGCACGACCTGTGCCACGCATAGTGGTGGGAAGTGTGTCAGGCACGAAAGAGGAGGTGCTCTTGCTGAGGGATGAGCTGTGCACAGCAGAAAGTGAGACTTGAGGAATGGCACAGCCCATCTCCCGGTTAATCAGGGCAGTATCACCTGTGCTATTTAAATTCCTTCCTTTCTGCCCGCCCCCCCCCCCCCCGTTGATGTACGAACTGGCATTTTCAGGCGTCTGTTAAGTAGTATGAAGAGTATGCTGCGGTTCTTCAAAAACCAAATTCCAACTACGTTGCCAGTCAGTAAAACGTAGAGCGTACTTGTGTCAGTCCCCATCTGTTGTGAGGTTAGATCCCCATTTGCACAACTGTTTGCAGTCCAGAGGGAGTAGGGGTGGGGCCAGCCAGGCCTGACCCACTGGCCTTCCCCATTCTGGGACTCGGCTGTTGGCCTTCAGTCTGCTCTTCCTCATTAAGCCTCCTTTCTGGAGGCAGTTGAGCGGGATTGTCCTGCAGGGCACGTAGCCTGCCGCCAGCAGTTCTTTCACTGCAGCCCTGACCCCCCCTAAGTAGAGATGGGGACGCGGCTGCCGCAGTACACAGGCCGGACCTCTCCCGTTCCCTCTTTCTTTTCCATGGCCAGTAGTCTTGGCTTAAGGCCCCTTAATCTGTCTGGTCTGTGCTCTGCAGAGGTTCTTCATTGCACAGGGTCTCAATAGGAAACTGGGGGCACACCCAAAATGAACGAATTCAAGGAGGAGTTAGTATAAAGGTGTAGGTATAGGGGCAAGCCTTCCCTAGTATTTTTGTGGTTCAGGGCAAGAATACAAGTGTGACCCTTCTGCGGGCCCCCTCTTCTCTGGCCCATCTTATTATTTTTTTCACATTGTTTACACGTTGAAATATTTTTGGGCATTTTGAATAAAATATAAAAATTTTTACCTGTTACCTTTTTAATGAGACTAACAAAATTTAGTCACGTGCAAATTCCATTATTTCCACTGGACAGTGCTGATTCTGATTCAGTGGTGCCCCAAATCCTGCATTTTTAATACACTTACACTCATTTATAATCCCATCTTTTAAAAAATGTTGGAGTGTATTTGACAATGTTGTATTAGTTTCAGGTATGCATCATAGTGATTCAACAATTCTATAATCAGTCTCCCCACAGTAAGTATAGTTACCATCTGTCACTTCAAGTGTTGTTGCAATACTCCTCCCTATGCTGTACTTTCCACTCCTCTATTTTTTAAGTAAGCTCTACGCCCAGTGTGGGGCTTGAACTCACGATCCCGAGTGAGCTGTATGCTCTACTCAGTGAGCCAGGCACCCCTGTGACTTACTTTATAACTGAAAGTTTGTACCTCTTGATCACCTTCACCTGTCTCATCCATCCCCCCACCCCGTACCCCTCTGTCAACCACCATTTCTCTATGAGTGTGTTCATTTTTTTTCAGATTCCACATATAAGTGAAATCATGGTATTTCTCTGAATTATTTCACTTAACGTAACACCTTCTAGGTCCATCCATGTCACAAAAGGCAAGAATCTTGTTCTTTTTATGGCTGAGTAATCAATATTCCATTGTGTATATACACCATATCTTCTCTATTCATCTATCGATGGACATTTGAATTGCTTCCATATGTTGGCTATTGTAAATAACACCGCCATAAACATAGGGTACATAAGTCTTTTTGAGATTAGTGTTTTCATTTTCTTTGGGTAAATACCCAGTAGTGGAATTACTGGGTCATACGGTAATTCTACTTTTACTTTTTGAGGAACCTCCATACTGCTTTCCACAGCGGTTGTACCATTTTACATTCCCACCAAACAGTGCTTAAGGGTTCCCTTTTCTCCGCATCCTCACCAGCACTTACTTCTTGTCTTTGATACTAGCCATTATGACCGGCGTGAGGTGACAGCTCACTGTGGTTTTGATGTGCATTTCTCTGAGATGTCATGTTGAGCTTTTTCATGTGTCTGTTGGTCATCTGTCTTAAGATTTTAAGTAACCTCTAACCCAATGTGGGAGACTCCCAACCCCGAGATTAAGAGTTGCATGCTCCGCTGACTGAGCCAGCCAGGGACCCCTCTCTCTGTCTTTAGAAAAAATGTCTATTTAGGTTAGGACTTGGATTTTTTTTTTTTTTTTTTTTTGGTGAGCTGTATGAAGTACATATATATATTTTGGATATTAACCCCTTATTGGATATATCATTTGCAAATGTCTTCTCCAAGTCAATAGGTTGCCTTTATGTTTCTTAATGGTTTCCTTTGCTACACAAAAGCTTTTTATTTTGGTGTCGTCCCCAAATCCCATACTGTGTATGTGTTCTGTGAGGAGTTTTATGGTTTCAAGTCTTGCATTTAGGTCTTAACTCCATTTTGAGTTTTTCTGTGTGTGTATGGTATAAGAAAGTGGTCCAGTTTTCCCATTTAGAGACTGTCTTTCCACATCGTATATCCTTGCCTCCTTTGTAACGTAGATTAATTGACCATATACATGTGGTCTATTTCTGGGCTGTGTTCTGTGTCACTGATCTCCTTCTCTGTTACTGTGCCAGAACCATCATGTTTTGAGTACTGCACCATGGGAGTATATCTTGAAATCTGAGGTTTATGATACCTTCAGCTTTGTTCTTCTTGTCTCAAGACTGCTTTGGCTATTTGGGGTCTTTTGTGGTCTACACAAATTTTAGGATTATTTGCTTTTTTTTTTTTTCAGGGTATTTTCTCACCAGATCCTTGGAGTGTGCTGGTGGTGGCTTTCTCTCATTGATATTTCACAACTGAAGTTTAGAGGACTTGCCCAAAGCCTACTCCATTTTGTTGCTGTAACTTTTAATGACCACCCATCCACTAAAGACAAAGCTGCCCTTAGTGCTTCCCATGTGCTCCCCCGATTCCTGCAGCAGTCATGATGTAACTCTGGGGTCTGCACTAGATAGGAGTGTGTTTTTAAGTGTTATCTAAGGACGCAGAAGGGCACTAGTCCTGAAGCACATGCCCTAGTCGGGAACCCTTGGGTAGCTTTCTGCAGGCAACAGTTCTGCCGAAATCACTCCTGGTGTCCCCATCTACCTGCAGGTGACCCACTCTCTATAATCTAACCTGAAAGGGGTTGGGGGGAAGTAAGGGGAGTGATTCTCCAAACTACTTGGTTTTCCCTCAATTTACAGATCCCCTCTAACCTCTGATACTTTGCTTTCTCTCTTGTCCTGAGAAGTCTGGGCAGGTTCCAAATGGGCAACCTCCCCATGGAGCTGCTGTGAGACACCAAGTCACTGTAGGACACACGCATCATATGATGGCTACAGAAGAAAAATGCATCTTTAGAGAAAGTACGTAACTGGTAAGCAACTAGTTTTTCCCAGCTTACCTGAGGTGGACCATTATTGTTAATACCACCATCAGCTATAATATTTAGGATTACCAGAACTTTTAGCAAAAAAATTCTTAAAAAAATTACCCTACAATTTGTATAAATTATTCCAGAGTTAAATCTCATTTTTGCTACCCTCAATGTATCAACAGAAACGAGTAATCAGAGCGTGAAAAAGACACACATATTAACAAAGTACTGTTAAAAGATTTATTGCAATAATACAATAAAAGTTTAGAAAACATTTGTTACGACTCAAACTGGTTTGGAAGTCGCAGAGTAATGGGAAATTCCTGCAACATGACACCACAAGGAGATTCTCAGACACTGTAGTTCTTTTAAAAACAGCATGCCCCCTGACTGTTCTTTCCCAAATTATTGATACACGAATCCTTAAGTGAATCCTGTCCATACACCCAATGTTGACATACTGTTTTTCCCCTTAACTTATAGATGTGCAAAACTTCTCTTAGTTATATTCCATTACAAAAAAGAAGTCTTTAACAGACCATTTTAAGCAGCCTATTTGGTGCCTGTAGGTTATTATTAGTATTAACCTTGTTTCAACAAATCATTTTATATGGAAAACATGACCAAGTTCTATGGCTTTTGTTTAAAAAAAAAAATACCAGCTTCAATTTTTTAAAAAGCGGCTTACATAAGGTTCTGGCACCCACATGAAAGATTTTCATGAGCAGCAAAGAGAGTAGGAAAAAACAGTGGTTGAAATGTATATTTAAGAATATTTACAGTGGATCCAGTGCAAAATAATGAAAACCAAAATATCTCAGCAGTGTAAGCCAGTATGTTGGTGTTCAAAACCACTAAAGGGTTTGATCATTTAACCCCAAATAAAGTGCCTCTAGTTGATATTAAAAAAACAACAAAATATACCCTATCAATCCCTATTTCCTGTATCTTTCTGAGGTTTGTGGAATTACTCTCTAGATAGGAGCTGCGAACTCCAGATTCTAGGCTTTAGCTTAATCTCACGCTCCTGGTTTCTCAAGCGGCCTACTAAGAGAAACCTAACTGTCCATCTTTTAGCTCAAGTCAATCTCTTTCCCCAAGCCCCAAATCTGTCTTCTGTCTTCTCTGAGCTTGAAACTTTTTTTTTTTTTTTTTGAGGGTCTGAAGTACCTAGACAACCCTTATCTCATGGGAGTTTAAGTCCGTTTGGTGTTTGATCAAGTCTGGCGGACCCATTCCCTATGAACCTCAGACCCGCCGGTACGATGCCAGCTCAGCCATCACGAAGCCGAGCATCTGACACCAGCTACTGAGAACCCACACGGAGAAGAGCCTGTTTCCTCCCTAGGTAGGAAATGCAGGGAGCCAGGGAACCTGAACTCCTGGGGAGGAATAAACACCCTTCTTCTGCAACTCTACCAAAGATTAAATATACCAACAGCAAAAGCTATTTAGCACCTCGGATTTGGAGGCAAATTATCAACTATAATAATTACAAGAAAAGAAGCTAGGGCAGGGTAAGTCTCTGAATGCTTTATCTGAGGTACTGTCATGCTGACCACACTAACAAGATACGGTAGTAATGCCTGTTAGGAATTTTTCATAGGAGTTCTTTTTGTAGTTGTTACATAGGACTTTTTTGCAATTATTAAAAATAAAAAACTACTTACATATTTGTACATAATGCCTCTCTACAGTTTACTTATAAGATTGTCACTAAGAGAATGACAAGACGACACATTAGCTGAAAATGATCTCTTGGTGAGGGAAAATTCTGTCAGATAAAGGTAGTATCAGCTATGATTTGCTCTGCATTTCTGAGTGAAGGGAGTGTCCCTAGAGCAACAAAGACCTCTAAGAAAACAAGCAGGATGGTTTTCCCTGGGAAAACCTGCCACCTACTGAATCCCTTAGAAAGAAACTGGGACACCACCAAAGAATGACCAGAGGCCATTTAGCTAAGTGGCTTTTAACCTGTGCCCACACAGGCATTTAGCTTACATAAGGGAACCACCTTAATGACGTTTCACTCAGTTTGGTTTCAAAACGCACACAGTGTGGAGCTAGGTAGAAATTCCATAATCGAGTTGAGAATATAAGAAAATAGTTTTTAAATCTCCAGGCAATCCTTGCAGCTGGGATTTCTTCTGTTCATGGATGTGGGTCCAAAAATAAAAAAGACCTTCATTTCTTTGGTGTGTAGGAGAAAGAAAAAACAGGAATGTCTGACAAGCTACGACAGCAGCAGGAGGAGTGAAATAATTTTTAAACTACCCCTTCCCCGCCCCACAAAAAGCCCCTCCCTTCCAAACAAAACCAAAATCCTTGACCTAAAAACCAAACATGACCAGATTCTAAAGAAATCAAGTAGTTCAAATTGCCTGCTGGTTCTCTGTACAAAAAATGATGGCATCAGCACAAACGCATATGAAACCGTTTTTCTCTTACAAGTCCTAATCATCAAGAACCACTTCCTTGTGATTCAATTTCTAAAATGTAAAGTGTTCAGGAACAGCCCCAGCATCACAAGGACCAAAGTGTCAGCCCCCCTCTGCGGGTCCTGTGGCCCACGACCAAAGGGAGCCCAAATGGATTTTCTGCTTCAACAGAACACAACACACACGCTCGTCTGTCTTCCACTAACACAGGTTTGGGCAGAAGGACCTCTGACCCTGCTGTTGTATTATAAGCGTGTGGGTCACCCCCACTGGCCACTTGATACACAGAAATGCTTGTCCCCTGCTTTTAAAAAACCCAACAGTATAACCTCTTTTTGTTCCAGGCACTATCTTAACACACAGTTTACTCGAGCATAGTGGAAGAACACCTTTCTTGACACAAACCTGGTGCGTTTCGGTCCGTGCGCATTAGCGGTGTCCAGTGTAAGCCTTAAACCAGGAGGTGACCGAGGCCGCGGCGGACGAGATCATCCCACCCGCACTGCTGCTCGCAATGGGCGGGGACGCCTGGCTGCTCTGGCTCTGGGAGCCTTCCACGGGCTGGGAAGGGATATCACAAAACCGGGGGCTCGGCAAGTTCTCCCAGTCTGTGCCCAGGTCGGTTTCCTCATCACTGACGCGCTCGTCGCCACTCTCATCCGATTCCCCAGCCACGCCGGGGTCCACAAACTCCATGGACTCCTCCAGGTCGGCTCGCACTTCAAAGGGTCCCGACCTGTGCGCACACACAACATTGTGACAACAAGTGACACAGGCCTGACGGGACCTAGGAGGTCCAGAGCCGCCACTGCACCTGTTTCCCAAGCCTGCACCGTACCCCTGATGGTCTAAATGGCGGTTTGCTTCACCTAAATAACCATCCAAGCAATGAAGAAAACCACGATACCGCGCTGCTCCTCAATTCCACCTGCTTGATT
This sequence comes from Ursus maritimus, assembly GCF_017311325.1. NCBI lineage: Eukaryota > Metazoa > Chordata > Mammalia > Carnivora > Ursidae > Ursus > Ursus maritimus. Next base: position 42,455,379 of record NW_024425008.1, read on the forward strand.
TGTGAAGATCTTGGGTGGAAAATCCCATCCACCGAGACTTACCATGCTGGTCCAAAGTACCATTCCCTCTTTAAACAACCGCGCGATCTACGCACCTCAATGAGGCAGTTCTGACAAAAACAGTCACTTGAGGTATACTCTGGCGTATCAGTTGCTGGAACAAGTAATAAATGGTACAGAAAAAAATGTACGGATGTTCTCTGCCTCACGGAAACCCCCAATTTCTACGTTCTTATGACGTGAAAGAGCTCAGTGGTCCGGCTGTGAGCGTGTGGCAGTGCGTCCTCGGATCGGTGTCAACAGCAGGCTCCCGCACCCCTCGTAAGATATGAGCCCATTTTCCAGGGGCCCATTTATAACAGAATGAGCTAAAACTATTTAGAATATAGTCATCTGGAATAATCCATACTGATGCACTGTATTTTAGGAGAACACTACTCCCCAAAGGTCCCTGATGACATCATCGTCTCCGAATCGAAATAACTTTTCTCAGGCCTCACCCTCTGGGACAGCTCCTGAGTGCCACTGTGGGACAGTGTCAGGGAACCCCGCCCAGGCCCGCCGCTGCTCTTCCCCTGGCCCTTCAAGTGCCTGTCACCTCCTGCCTCAGGAGAGCCCCGCTGCACTGGCTTCAGCTGGGCAGTCGCCCCACCGCCCCCTACTCTTCTCCCAGGATTTCCCTGTAGCCAAGGCCCTCCAGCAGCCCCTCTCTCTGCCGTTGCCCCCAAGGACACATGCCTCAGATAATGACTCTGGGGAAAAAGACAGGGGTTAGCAAAAATAAAATAAGAGATATTCCAGAATAAGTACACCTGCCATTTTAGTCTACGGTCCAAAATTCTTTATGGCCTTAACAAAGACAAAAGCGTAGCCCTGGCCTCCCGTGTACCTCACCGTGCCCGCACCTTCCAACTCACTTTCTCCAGGGTCAGGTTGCCTTTGTTCCTCCAAGACAACCTTGCTTCCTGGCTGCACCAGCAACAGCTAACATTTCTGTCCCAGGCACTGTTTTTAGGGCTTTACAAATATTAAACTGGAAGATACACCACAGGGTTTCCCTTTGGTCTCCTGTGAGCAATTTACATATCAAAGAGCCCCTCTGACCAGGGGCTTCCAAGTTTACAAGGCCTCCATCTAGCCCAGAAGTCACTTTGCAAGGGGTGAAGGCAGCCAGAACCAGGAGACACTCCCCGTGACCCCCCACCTCCTCCTGCAGCTTTTCCAAACAAACCAGCAACAGGCATCTTAGCTGAGTATCCCTTTCCTGTTTCCTTAAAAGGCTCTCCTTACAATTCATTTCTTTTCTCCTTTCCCTTGGTAAACAGGTCTACTCCAAAGATTTTTTCGATGCCTCTCTTTGCTCCTAGCTTCACTGCCCGCCAGAGATCTCCATCTGAGGGCTAACCTCCCAGGCTCATCTCAGGTTATCTGACCCAGGCGACCCTTCTCACAACAAGAGGCCCTCATGCTCCTGCTATCACGGAATAAGCCCCCTTTCAATCCTCAACACCCCCCCCCCCAGCACTACCACCTCCTCATAGCCAGCGTCTGCCTCCCGTCAGCCCCACCCGCCTCCGTGCGCTGGAGAGCTGGGACTCTGTCCCCTCACGGCACCTGCCTGTTAAAATGTCATAATGTCAGTGTCGCGGCTGGGCCTCCCTTCCAAACGCAGGGCCCGCTCACTCTCTCCTGTTGAGCTTTGCTGCGCTAGCTGCAGAGGAAGCCTGCCTTCCTGCCGGCTCAGAGCCGTGGCCTGTTTTCTGGTCCTCTCTGATGTCGCCTTATCCATTTGGCATGGGACTGCCATTGTCCCCAGACCCCCTTTCCAAAAGGTTTTCCCAGGGGACAGACAGGAGTGATGGGGGTGACACTTCCTCCAGGCAGAGCTCCCTGGGAAGCCACCTGGGACTCTAGTTCTCTGCGGGAATCCCACAGGGCAGAGTCTAGTGACACGGGGCAGGTACTCAATTAAGTATTTCAACTGAAAAACCAGTGGATGATTCCCGAAGTGGCCATCTGGAGCGATTATTGTTGCCCAGCATACCCTGAACCACACACATCACACGCAAAAGAAATCTTTTATGCTTAACGCCGTCAGGGAATAAAGATAACTAATCTTCTCAAGATACTGCAGGGAATTAGTCTTATCGATTAAGGCAACAAAATGACCTTTTTGGTTTTTTAGAAAACTCTTTTGCAAAATATCTTATTTCAGAAATATTACCAGACAGAACATACAACATCAAGAATGATCTCTAATGTTAACGGAGCCGCACCATCACGGTAAAGACTGAATCCAATACGAAAAATCAACAGATACTAAATCCAGGGGAAATTCTCATGAGCAGGATAACTGCATGGTCTCAAAGTGTCTCCCCACAGACTGCTGCTTGGCTGCAAGTTCGGAAAAATCTAGGAATTATGGAGAAGGTAGAAAGCATAGTGACTGGGTGATCAGATTAACATCACCAATGAGGGACAGATGGCCACTGTGGCCCCAGGGTGTCCAGGAAACCCTCCCGGCCCAGGCAGTGCTCCAGCCTCAAATGCACAGAATTCCTGGAATCTCGCTAAAAGGAAACTCTAAAATCAGAATGAAAGTTCTCTTACTACAAAGGGAAAAATGTTAATGTCGTAAAAGACAAAGTAGGCCACGGAAATGTTCCAGATTTAAAGGAGGTTAAAGAAACACAGCACCTAAATCCAACACCAGACTCCAGACTGGACCACGTACGGGAGGGGAAAATACTGTAAGGGACATTAATCTGGTCCACAGACAAAATGTGCAGGTGGGCAGTGGCTTAAACTACTGTATCAGTGTGGGATTTGCTAATGATAGTAACTGTTCTATAAACAGGAAAATAGCCCTATTTTTAGGAAATACATATAGAAGTATTTAGGGGTCAAGAGCCATGATATATGTATGTAACTTACCCTCATAGGGTTCAGGAAAAAAAAATGTGTGTGTGTGTGTCTTTATGGAGACAGATGACACAAATGATAAAGCAAATAGGGTAAAACAGTAACAGGTGAGCTTGGGTAAAGGGTAGACATCTTCATACTACTTTTATTTTTTGTAATTTTGAATTTTTTTGCGAGTTTGAATTTATACCAAAGAAAAAAAGGTTTTATGTTGGATTCGAGATGGGAGCCTCCCTTCAGCTGGTTCCATGGAAACAGGAAGTCCCACCCAGCTTCCAGGAACAGTCTCTCTACAGCTGGACTCTGACCGAGGCAGGTGCGGGAGGGGACTCCTGGAGCTCCAGCTCCCGGCCGCTGGCTCGCAGACCACCGGCTCGGCTGCAGTGAGCCCGCCGAGTATGTGCACTGCTGTCGCACAGGCCCCCATCCAAACTGCAGAGCTGACTCAAGGGCAAGCCCAGACAAGCCTGCAGACCCTCCAAAGAAATCCACCCCTAGCAGAAGGGAGCCTGTTTTTTTGAACCACCACCGATACTGGATATCGTCAATCCTTTCCGTTTTTGCCAAACTGATGGGTGAAAACTGGAAGGCTGTTTTGAATTGCACGTCTTTATTCTTGGTTGAGGCAGAAGACTTTTTTCATTTGAATACTGATTACTTGCATTTCTTTTGTGCGAACTGCCTGGATTAATCCTTGGGCTGTTTTTCTATTAGGTCTGCCTGCCTTTTACAGATTTGAAATTTTAAGTCGTCTAGGTATTAATCTGTTGTCTGATATACAGGCTGCAAAACATATCTGTTGCTCATCTTTTAACTTGACAGCATCTGGTATTTTACCAGAGGCATTTAGAGTTTTTACAGAGTAAAATATGTAACTCCTTTCCTTCATCATTTTGGGGTTTTGTGGCTTGCATGGTGATTACGAAACATTGTCTTTTCTCCTAGCTATTTTATAGGGTTTTTTTTTTTTTTCAATAAAATAAGGTCTTTTCTATCATCTGGAATTTATTTTTATATACGGAATGTAGTATGAGTCCAGCTTTGTCCTTTTGTGAATACCCCACTAGCCCACCACCATGGATCTATTATTATCCGGTTCATATCCGGCTCAACACGCTGGCCCTTGCCAAGTTATCCTCCTCGCAGGGACAGGCGCAGGGACAGGGCTGGTCTCTGGATTCTTCTCTTTGTCTAATTGCCCCACCTACTTGCCTGCTAATAGCACCTTAATTACCTTCATACTATGTTGTAAAAGGGGCCAAAGCCCATCCTTTACTATTCTTTTCCAAACTTTCCTTGCAGCCTGTGCTTCTAGTTCAGCTTCAGAATTAGCTTGTCAAAGTTCCATGAATTATCTGTTGAAATTCTGATCGGGTTTCCTTCTGGGGAGAAGGGGCATTTTTAGAATACTCAGCCTTCCTCTCCTAGAAAATCCTGAGGGTGTTCACTGCCTCGGGCCTTCTTTCAGTCAGGCGCACACCTCATGCAGTGCCTGGCAGACATTCAAGAAATAGGTGTTGGATATTTTTTTCAAGTTTCATATTTTCTTTATATGGTTTGCATACATGTTGTGAAGATTATTCCTATGTAATTTAGTTTGTGCTGCTATAGGGGACCCTTTTCTCATTCCATCTTCTGACTAGCCGTGAGCACGTAAGAAAACAGGGTCTCTTGGATGGCTAGTTCAACAATAATCATATCCTCTACGTCAGTGGAGTTTCTTTCTTTCCAACATAAATATACCTTCCTTCTTTGTAAGAGTGTCCTGCCTCGCCTTGGCCTCCGGAGCGATGTGAACACAGCAGTGACAACAGGCACCCCCTTGCTTTCCTCTCTGTAGAGGATGCTTTTACTAAATACCCATGTAAGGAACATGTCATTAAGTATAATCTTTTCTGTAGCCTTATATGGTAGATATCCTTTATTAATAATCTCTTTTTAATTTGCAAGTAGATTATTTATAGGAATTGAATTTTATTCACTGCTTTTCTGGCATCTCTCAAGTTGATCTTATGGTTCTTTTCCTTTTTTAATCTGTTCATGTGATGAAGTGGTGTGTACTGGCTAACGGCGTGGGAATGTACCACGTCGTGGAGTCAGATGTGCGCTGGGACCCTGGCTCTACTACTTTGCCTCTGTGATCACGGGCACGAATTACTTGACCACGCTAAGCTTCAGTTACCAACCCCCTCTGTAAAATAAGAATAATAATCCCACCTATGATTTAAGGCATGTCAGGTAGTTGGCTCAGGGTCAATAAATATTGGCTCAATAAATATTCGTTCTTATTACTAAGATTAATTTCTTAATGTTGAACCCTTTACAAATAAGGTTCAAAGAGGATGACAAACAGACTCACAGACATCAACCACTAAAACGGAGATGGATTTCTAACAGGTTCGTGTGGTTTGTGAACTAATGAATGGAATGTGAAGCGAGGAGCATGAACTCCCTATAAAAATGGCACAAAATTCTAGGTGTGTGTGCAGTTCCCTGGAGAGAGTGCACAGCTCTTCCCGAAGGGTTCTATGTCCCAGGAAAGTTACTGTTTTAGGTAGGGGGGGAAACACAAGCCAGTGGCTAAGGGCCGATTACCACAGAAAGTTCACTGCAATGTGGAGGAAGCCCAGCACCCTGGCCAGTGGAAGGGATCCCCCGTAAGCCTTGGTTCCGGCTGTGAAAGCAAACGAATGATGGGAAGGGGACTACCCCAAAAGAGCTTTTCTACCTTTTATTTTCTTTGTCCTCTTTCAAAAGTGCAAATACATTAACTAAGTCTTATCTCAGAAATGTATGGACAGACTGCTAAGAGCATGGAAAAAGGATACGTACTCAGAGAGGGGTTACCTGAACAGTACTAAAGAAAAGCTTCCTGTGTGTCATGCTTTTTGGGCTGAGAGACTAGAAAGATCCCACAGAACAGCCCTGGTTGGTCTTTTTTGTTACTCCTATTTTTAAGCTAATGGATTTTCAACTAGTTCACCCCATAAACTTCTAATACCCTTTATCTCCGATAAATGGTGGCCAGAGACACAAAAAGAAAACTGGGAAGAACCGTTACAGTGGGAGGAGACATGAAAGGGAACGCACAGGAAAAGCGCAGACACTGCACACCGCTGAGAAGACACAGACGTGGAGTCCAAGAAACAGCTTCTGGTCTTCAAGGACGGCACGAGGCGGCCCCTCCAGGAACATCTGGGTTCCACCACTTCATGTTAAGTGTTTGATATTAATTTTCTGAGAAATGATTATGTAAGGATCATAAAGGTTCAAATCTGATGAGCCACCGTCCTCCTACACAGGACCGCATTAGTTCTGTCCTTCGTGGGGAGACCGCGGGTGCGAAACAGGCCCCTGCGCTCTGCCGACGCGCACAACTCTCCTTTGAAGTCCTCACGGCACCACCACTTAGAAGAAAGCAAACAGCACTCTTACCTGCCCAGGTGTTCAGAGCTCGGGCTGACCAGGTACGTCAGGTTCCTGAGAGTGTGCAGCGGCTGGAACTGATCTAAGTTTACATGCTAGAAGAAGCAAAAAACTGATTAATATTTTCAACCAGGTAACATGTTAAAAATTAGCTCACAGCGTATTTTCCATACCTGAGAAAAGCACAGGTAAAGAATATTTGCATTCAGTTTCTTCACTGCTCGAGTAAATTTCTGTCTACTGAGATTTTCCCCACAAAATTCACTGGAAAACAAACATACAAGTTGTAAAACTGTATCTTTTTGAGGATATTCTACAGTAAAGTGTCTATTTGGAAGAGTGTATTTTACACCACGGTTCAGTATAAAACATACCCCACGTCCTCCGCCTCTTTTAGTCTCAACAGACTTTCTGAGAAGGAACTACCGCCCTCATGACGAGCCATTTCACCACCATCTATAAAAGTTACAAATGCATGTACCCTCCAACCAAGCAATTCCACTTCTAAAAATTTATTCAACACAAATACTTGCACGCTCATGAAATGAAGAACATACAAGATTATTCTGTGAAGGGCGACTGGTGAGATCCTGGCACACTTATACAAAGAAACCTCTGGTAACTGTCCACTCTATGCAGAATGACAGCTGGAGGCTCACAACGGCCCTACGAGGCCCGACCAGTTTGCACCCCCACCTTCTTCGCTGCCCTCGCACTCCCCAGGGTTTTCTCTTTGTGCAAACAGACCCACCCACGTGGCTTGCTCCCCTCTTCCCTCAGGGTCACACGTACTCACACACCTGCCCACTCACACATGCCTCCATGTTCCCGTTCCCTCCCTCCCTCTGCTTTCATGTCCTCCACAGGACTCATCACCATCGGACACACTGCTCATTTATTATCTGTCCCTCTGTCCCTCTGTCAGAATGAAGTGCCAAGAGGGCAAGGATTATGTTTTCATCACTACTGAACCCTCTCAGTGCCCAGAAAAGGGCTCAAATATTTGTTAAACACTCAAAAAGCAAGGTGCAAAACACCCTAGTATATCTTTTGTGTTTAAAAGGGGAGAGAGATGATAATACATATTTATTTGCCTTGAAATGTAAGAATGACTGGACGGGGGAAGGAAAGTCTTAGTAGAACTCAGTAGAACTTAGAACTGAGTACACTGTAAACCTTTACATTCTTTTTTAAAGGTTTTATTCTGGGGCACATGGGTGGCCCAGTTAAGGATCCAGTTCTTGGTTTCAGCTCTGGTCATGATTCTCAGGTCACGAGACCGAGCTCTGTGTCGGCTCCCCACTCAGTGCAGAGTCTGCCGAAAAGACTCTGTCTCAAGCTCTCCCTCTGTCTGCCCCCCTTGCCCCCGCACGCACATGCTCTAATAAATCTTAAAAAAAATTTTTTTTTTTATTTTTAAGTAATCACTACACCCAGTGTGGGGCTTGAACTCATAACCGTGAGACCAGGAGTCACATGCTCCACCGACTGAGCCAGCCAGGCGCCCCTACGTTTTTTTTTTTGAATTTTTAAACCACTTGTTTTTTATTTTGAAAGTTAAAAAAAATATTCAAGTGTTATAATTTACCCAGTTCTTACACATGAGCATACCCTCTGAAGATCCTGGTTTTTCCTTCAATTATTTTTCCGAGTGGGAGAATTCTCTGTGGTCTTCTGCAAGACTTCACGTGCAATTATAAGATAATGAAACAAACTTGCACAGTAGGCTTTTGAAATTAATGTCAATATTTCACAGTCATTTTTCTGGCTTAATAATACTTAAATTCCTGGTTTTGGTTTAATTAGAATAAGTACACAATAGGAAAACGAGATCTATGACAAAGATGACATCACCACCTTCGATTACTTGCCTGTTGCACAGCTTTTTGGGAAGATTTATGTCAAGTATATGCGACAAAATGTTGACCAGCTGAGTCGCATAGCACAATGCAGCACTGATCGTGTAAGCGGGGTTACTATGCTCCATGTCTGAAGTACAAGAACAACCATACACGAACGACTTTAATTTCAACAACAAATACCAATGAACTTAGATTTTATGATTTATAATTTTATCATTACATTGTTGATGATTATGTTTTGCTCCTAACATACTAATAAAAGGTTCACGGGCACATATTAATGTTTCATCATTTACGGTTTTTGCAGAGTGGAATGTAACCTGAGCAAATGAGCCCAGACAGACCCAACATAAATGAAAGTAAAGTCTGAACTGCTTGGACCTGATAATGTATTATTTATTAGAACAGTAAATGCCCAACTTAAATGTCACCTCCTCAGAGAGGCCTCACCTAGGCTACACCTGTCTTGGTGATATCACCTTCGTCTCACCAGCACCCAGCATCGTGCATGACAGAAAGCACATACTCACTGTGTATTTGCTAAATGACTAAATGAACAATCTTTTCTCCACCAAAGAAAGCTATACTGGTTTTAAAGGGTTTTTCTCCTGGGCTATTTCTATCTCCATTTCTGGCTGCTAAAACAAGCCCTTCACAAAGAAACTCTAAAAACAGGGCTCAACCATCTAAATATACTAACGAGTGAGGTCTTTTTATATAAATAAACCAATACTGGCCCCCCAAAAGTGAAATATCTAAAGAATATTCTCAGGCCGTCCACTGATGGACTGGACATACAACGTGGAAGACATCCACACTACACACACCGGAATACTGGTCATAAAAAGAATGAAATGCTAGTTCATGCCACAATAGGGATGAACCTTGAAGACATCACGCTATGTAAACAAGCCAAACACAAAAGGCCACACACTGTATGATCCCATTTCTATGAAATACCCAAAACAGACACGTCTATAGTTAAAATTACAGATCTTCCTCAGCTTACGATGGGGTTATGTCCCGATAAACCCATCACAAATCGGAAATATCCTAAGTCGAAAATAACATTTAACGCACCTAAACAACTGAACGCTTTGCCTGGCCTGCCTTACACAGGCCCAGTGCGCTGACGTTAGCCGACAGCGGAGCAAAATCATCTACCACAAAGCCTATTTATAATAACGTGCTGACTGCCTCATGCAATGCAGTGCATACTGTACGGAAAGTGAAACCCACAACAGTTCTCAGTGTATCTACCTGCTGTGGACCCTGGGGCGGGCGGGGGTCCGAGCTGCCTGGGGGCTGCGGCATCATGAGAGTACACACGGCATGGTGCCAGCCCAGGAAACGATCCAAATTCAAAATTCAAACCGGGATTTCTACTGGACGTGTATCACTCTTGCACCATCATAGAGTCCAAAAACCGTAAGTTGAACCATCGTAAGTTGAGATCATCTGGGGCCGCCCAGGGCTGGGAGGAAAGGCGACAGGGGCACGACAGCTTCGTGCCCTGATCTCCCGTCTGGGGGGATGCCGGTTGGAACTCATCAGAGGGGTAACCAAACAACACTGACTGTTCACTTTACAACTGCTCACCTCATTACGTACATTTCACCTCAGTTAAAAACCATACATATTTCTAAGTTTTCAAACACTATTTTGATTCTCACCAGGCCCCTGCGTGGTTTTCTTCTCTTCTACCCAATTGTAGTAGGCAGAGTAGTCCCCGTTGTTGGGAAGGCTAATCCAAGGCCCAGTAATGCTAATGCTGGTGTCCCCGTTGTGATCGTCACAGACCCATCTTCCCGAGAGATAAGTCGTCCTCCGGGCTTCGGCAAGCTTGCTCACAGTGCTGGAGGTCATGGCACTGTCACTCTCGGAGGACACATCTGCAGGATCTCTAAAAATCAGAACATACATACAAATTTCAAGGGAATGGGTTTTAAAGAGCATGCAAGACACTTGCCTGATACGCAGCACGCTGACGCACACACGAGGACAGGGGTTTAACCAGCACATACAGAGGTAAGTAACTCTGAGATGAAGCTCAGGCCGCTGTGGCCAGAAGCCCACACCAATGTGAAGAGCACGGCGCCATGAGCTGGGGCCTCAAGTGTCAGGTTCTCCGACTATTTGGTCTCAAGACCCCTTTACATGCTTACAACTTTTTGAAGACCCCAAAGAGCTTTTGTGTATGTGGGTTAGATCTATTGATATTTACTTGTATTAGAAATCTGAGGAAATTTTAAATTATTCGTTCATTTGGAAATAATAAACCTGTTACAAGTTAACATAGCATAAGAAAATGAGTGAAAAGTGGCGCTGTTTGTTGACCAGCTGAAACACATAGCAAAACACACCACTGGAAGACTTCTGAAAATCCCTTCAATACCCAAGGCTTGCGGCCGTTCAAGTAAAAGTAGTGTCGTGTGCGAAAACCAGCTAGCTCGACCTGCAACTCACTCAAGTGCTTTTTCTGAAGCCAACTGCGGCCCTTCAGGACGGAGCGAAAGAGCCTTCTGCGCACTTCCCATCTCACCACGTGGTGTATTAAAGCGATGTGTGCACGAGGATCAAGACAATAAAATTTAATTAAAAATATTTTTTCTACTGCTTCATCAAGAGCATTCTTGACGTCAAACGCTTTTTTCTCAAACGACACAAGTACATGATAGACTGTAAGTAACACAGCTGCCGTCACTGCTGGGACACCTGTCAAGGCACCCGTTTTTACCCATGATGGCTTCTGAGCCACCAGTGCAAATGTCCGCACGGTGAAAAAGGGGATTGAAGGGTTTCTAGTCTTACAGAAATACTCGTGACAGCGCAGAGGCCGGGAGGGCGGGAAGGAGCGAGAAGTCAGAGCGGGCGCAAACACACCGTGGTGGGGGGCGCAGCGTGTGTGCAGCAGAGAGGATCCGTGCGGCTGAGCGACGCACGAGGGAGGCGCTAGGAGCCGGTACTGTGCTGGAAAAGTACTGGCAGGCTGGGGAAGGGCTTCTGCGCTGCACTGAGTCTCGGTTCTGTTCTCAAGCCTTTCTCCTCCTGCCACAACGTGCCTGTGGGACAAGTGCCCCTGGCTGTCACAGGGAAGGGGGGGCAGGGCACTACTGCCAGTTCTGAGCGGCGTCTCTGCTTCTTCCTTCTTCCACTAACAAGTTTGAGAAATGCAAATGAACAAGAAACCTTATAGGAATAACTTCAAAACTATCAGCTTTTAATGTACCGGCATATAGCACCGTATACTGCGATAAAAGATTCAAACGGCACAGGCAGAGAGAAGTTTTTCTCCATGTTTTCTCTTCTGCAACTTCACATTCAGTTGTCTCCTTGGTCTCCTCAGATCTGGGACAGCGTCTTAAGACTGTGTCTTTGTTTAATGTGTTTTAACACTGATATCTTGGTCCATCAGAATCTAATTTAGCACTAGGGCTGCCTGGCCAGCTCAGTCGGAAGAACACGTGACTCTTGATCTTGGGGTTGGGAGTTTGAGCCCTATGCTGGGTGTAGAGATTACTGAAAAAATAAACTTTAAAAAAAAAAAAAGAATCTAATTTAGCATAATGTTTCTCTTTTATTAGCTTCTTCCTCCCCACAGTCCCAATCACCTGTTTTTATACAGTCTATGGATACCCGACTTCTCCCCACTGACCCAAAAGGCAACCTTAGAGTCTATTTCTGAACTTCCTATTCTTCTCTATTTTGAATCTGCCTTTTTATTTTTATATTTGCCAACTATTACTAATGAAAAATTACTTGGTAAGAATCAAAGAGCAAGTTTTCAAACCAGAAGAACAATCAGACCTTTAGGCTTTTGGGACGTTAACTCTGGCCAACAGCCGAAAGGACACAGTGGAGTAGAGGGAGCAAAGCAGAGTACTGGTCCTCACTAGTCACAGTCCACTGACCATCTGGGGAAGGGTGCTGGGAAGTGAGGGCAACCAAAAGAGACAGGAAAATCCTCAACTGGAACAGCCTGATGGTTAATGAGAAAGCAAATGAACTCCTCAGGAGCAGTTTTCAAACCTCATCAATTATCATCTGGGGAAATTAAAAAAAAGAAAAAAAGTATTACGAGATGGGCTGGGAAGGTTGAAGGTGTGTCCTCTGGAACCTGTCTTTTTCAAAAGTTCCAGAGTGACTCTGATGAACATCCAGGTGGGGAACCACTGTCCTGTCCATCCGATGACTCCTGAGGGTATCCAAGCACTGGAGCCCAACACTAAACTCACAGTTGCCAGTGCCTGCCAGCGGCTAGGTGCCAGGACAAGGCTAAGTCAACAGGTCAGTCAACAAGTGAGGGCCCCACTTCTCTGAGGGCCACCGCCCTTCACCTTGGCTGCCTCCCCAATTTCGTGCAGCATGTACTGTTTGCTGAAGCAGATAAGAAGACTTCAGTTTCATTACCAGGAAAGCCAATGACCCCAGAATGAACCCAATAAATGAGGTGCTGCCATATTTGAAAAATACTTGATCTTTGAAACGTGATCTATTCCTAGAGTCAAAAGACTCACTGTACCTCACACTTTGAAACATGATCTATTCCTAGAGTCAAAAGACTCACTGTACCTCACACTAGTCTTCACTTCCTCGATTGGAAAAATGACAGAGGTGAGCTCTAATATATGAGATCGCCGAAGATTTGCCAGACGCTCATAATGACTTCTTAAGTCAGTGGTTTTTTTTTCTACCAGGTCACCAAGTCTGCGATTGTGCCTCTGAATCTTTTCCTTTTTCTCTTGATGCCGCTGTGCTCGAGTATAGAGCTTCTGATTCTTTTCCTTGGTTTTGAGCAGACCTTCGGAATCTGAAATAAATCACACCCAACAATTACCTCTACAAATAGCTCCTGGGGACTGCAGAACCCACCTCACAAGTGTAAGCATCTTCCTGCAGTTTAAACTGAAAGCAAAACCTCAATCAGGTTAACTAGATAATGTTTGCTAAGTGGAAGTCGAGAGTTCAGCTTAAGTAAATAAATAAATCGAAGTGGACCACCACTAAAAGGACTCTGGGTCTCCACCTGTAGTCATCATTTGTAAGAATCAGTCAACAACTACCAAGTTTAAGCCAGGAAGTACCTCACTTATGGTAAGCACTGAAGAATAAACATGGTGGGCAGAAAAGAGATCTAATCCAAGTTTGAAAAACTTAATGGCTGTTGGATTTTCCTTAGAAATCTCTTACATGTGCCTTGGGCTCCATTCAGAGACCCAGGGAATAATCTCACAGCAGGTGGTCATGCAGCAAAGAAACAGACCAAGGGCTCTGAAAAGTCACACTGCAGTGTGGCGGCATCCAGCATGGTGGGAGCCCCTATTATGTGCCAGCATTTGAAGCACTGCAGGGGCAACCAAAGCCTGGCCACACAACCAAGAGAGGAGACAGACACTCATCCTGTCTGATGTGTGTCATTTTCATGGAGCTCCTTCAGGTTGTGAATCAAGACCTGTTACGGTGTTAGGCTGTAGCTAAATTTCTCTCGAGTGGCAAAAATGAGTTGCAAAATCTCAGACAGACTCCTAGAAGCAAGTTAGGAGGTTCAGACAAGTTCAAAATCAAGCTCGTTATTTTTCCACAAAAGTCTCATCTTGATACCTAGGTTCTCTACTTAATAATTATTTTTGACCTGTCCACAGTCTAAGTCAGTCCCCTGCTGGTCAGTTCCATGGGCTGACTACTGTTCCTTCAGTGGAGGGGTTTCTTTTCCTTCCCACTGTTACAATCTTACTAACTCTCCCCCAAACCCCACCTCCAGCTCGGTTCCAGCTCAGTTCCACTCCGGGCCTTCACCAGCCCAGTCTTCATCAATGGTAACCAGCGCCCCGCGGTTCTCCACTGCCCAAAAAACACACACCGACCTCCCTGGCCTTGAGGCCACCCCCACACTGGCACATGTCCCACAGTTCCCTTCTGCACCCCTTCACCCCAGCCTCAGTTACTAGACACCCCAAACCTTTTCCACACAGTGGAACTATTTAAATGTATGCATGCATGGATGGATACTGAACCAGTCCTCATTCCCTTTAGGATGTCCTTTACAGGGGTGCCCGGGTGGCTCAGTCATTAAGCGTCTGCCTTCGGCTCAGGGCGTGATCCCAGGGTCCTGGGATCAAGCCTTGCATCAGGCTCCCTGCTCTGCTGGGAGCCTGCTTCTTCCTCTCCCACTCCCCCTGATTATGTTCCCTCTCTTGCTGGCTGTCTCTGTCAAATAAATAAAACCTTAAAAAAAAAAAAAAAGGACGTCCTTTACACATCCTATTCAGATCACTGTCTCCAGGAATGCTACTAGCTTCTTCTCTTCAAATGTCCAAATTCTTCTCATTCAGCCAAACCCCCTTCCAGAAATGCTCTCCAGACCTCTTGCTCCTCGGAAGTCTAATGGAATGTGTGTACCTCACCTATGGCACATAGCTTAGTTCCTTACACCAGGTCCAACCAAAGCCTTGTTGTCCCCCGACTAGAATATAACAAGCATCTGATAAATGTCTCATTGGTGGTCCTCCGAGTGAGGACCACTGAACCTAGGTATTTCGCTGTAGGCTATAAGGTTTCTTGCAGTTTTATTTCCCCTTACTTGTGCATTCTCTTTACCATTCTTGCTCAGTGTGGATGTTTTAATGTTTAAGTCACTGGTTCCATCACAGTTACTTTCCAGCAAGCTCATTCATTTTCATGGTCACTACTGAGCTCTTTACAAGTGCTCCCATGACTGTCTGGCCATGGCCCCCAGTCATATGGTGGGCAGATTTTTTAAGAACAGTTTCCAACTTGGTATCATGACCCTTCACAGGTGGCAGGAGGTCGGCAGTCACCTAATCTGCACCAGTGCAGACTCAGCACTCAAGAGTTTAAGTTGTCCTTCTCCCCATGCCATTTCCCCCAAACACAAAAACACCCTGACGCTATTTCTGTCACCGACTGTTGCTTATTTGGATAAGTAACTTTATAGCACAGAACAATTCAACCTTAAAGGTTCACACAATCCAACTTCCCTATCTACACCATACAATGTATCTGTATTATTCTGTATCATGACACATAAAATCGAAAGACTCTGGAGAAATATTCATCAGGTCTACAGTTTATAACATATAACCTTTTCTGAATATATGTGATATTTTAACAACAAAATTAAAAGAAATACTATTCACTGGGTAACAACCTCTTAACTATGGACTTGAGACCAAGCATGGTTTCTGGAATCCACGAACTCCCTTAAAATTGTTTGTGAAATTTTTTGAGTCTCATCTAAAGGGTGGCGCTAGACGGTATTTATGTTCTAGAGAGCAGCGGTCCCCAGCCCTTGGTAGGTCATCAGTACCACCCAGAGGGGCGCTACTCAGCACGTGGCCCATGATCTGGGCCCATCGGGAGACTTTTACCAGTCAGACAAGAGAAGTACAGAAATGTTGAGTAAGTTTAGCAGCATTTTTCTCTGACATGGCAATATGACACTGACGTGACACCCAAGTGTGCAGTCATTTTTCTAGTATTTTACTGTATTTTACAAAAGTATTGGTATCAGTTTATAACAGATTAGAAATCAGAGAGGAACAAAATGGTCTTTTACTACAGACAGTTTAAGAACCACTGGCCCAGTCCCCATGCCTGAGATTTGAATTTCCTAAGTCCCAGGTGGGTCACAGGATTCTTTCTCTATATTTTACAAGGGTCACCAGGTGACTCTGAGGATTTGCTAGGGATGGAAAGCACTGTTACAGGGTCCATTGCTTTAGTGCCAAATCTTTTCTGTGGTGGTCGTTTTGTTTCGGGAGTTAGGAATCTGTTAAATTCAGCTGATCAAAGTTTTTTTTTTTTTTTTTTTAAAGATTTTATTTATTTATTCGACAGCCAGCGAGAGAGGGAACACAAGCAGGGGGAGTGGGGAGGAAGAAGCAGGCTCATAGCGGAAGAGCCTGATGTGGGGCTCGATCCCATAATGCCAGGATCACGCCCTGAGCTGAAGGCAGGCGTTTAACCGCTGTGCCACTCAGGCGCCCCCAGCTGATCAAAGTTTTAAACTTGCTCATCAGGCAAGGCACAAACTCAGTAAATCCAGCAATTCCAGGAGGTTCACAGATACCTGGGAGCAAATCCCCCGTGCGAACATCATGGGAGGACGTGGACAGGGGTAAGTCACAAGTCCCTACGCTGCTGCTGAACCAGAGCCTCTGGGGATGCACGCAAAGCTCTGTAGTTCTGAGCACGTCTTCCCCACGCTGCCCTCCTCTCCAGCTTACTAATCCTGTGAAACTCCACGGGAGCACTCTAATAGGACAAACATTTTCAAAGGAAGCTTTTGCTCTATTACACACTACTATAAAATACTTGCTTCTGGAAGCAACGAGCAGACGAGAAAGGGATTCACAAGGTATCATGGTGACTCACTCTGAACTTTAAACAACGATCTTCAGAAACACACGGAATATGTCTAAAGATACAGGATTTCTAAGAGGACCCTCTTAAATTCTGACAACCATCTACGATGAAGGATGAGGTACACAAATATAATGTAAGATTAATACAGATTAGAAGGTGTATGAGACTCACTAAATGGAGAGAAAAAGCCAATATTCTGTGCACCTGGAGTGAACTAATAATTATAACTGAGTACCAAGCTTCCTGTTAGCAAAGGCAAATGGGAAATATGTATTCCTTAACGTTTTTAACTGAGAAAAGTAGTTTATTCAAAGGTCGTTATATTTGTGTGTGTATACATAAAATATATATATTTGGAAAAATATTTACTTAAAATCTTTATACAAATGTTTTACAAGAGGAGGAAGGCAAGCAAGAGACCTTTCCAGGTTGCTGTTGCCTTCCTACCCCTCCTCTCTTTCTCCGCCTCTCTGGCTTATTAATCCAATGAAATAACACACTAGCCCTTTATTAGAAGAAGAGGGACAAATTACTTACTTATTTTCATTTCTTCATTTCCTTTACATATTGTTTGTTTCAGCTGTTCAATCCTCATCTTGCAGGACATTATTTTCCATCTCTTAAAAAAAAGTATGCAATAAATATCACAAATGTTGGTCTCTTATGATTAATATGATTATCTACCTAGGATCACTATTATTTTGAGGCATATCTTACAAAACATAATGAAGAAAAGACCAATATAATTATGTTTATTATAACTTTTGTGACTGTGGTAGATTACAAAAAAGAAGAAAGTGTTATTCTGGTTTAGCACAGAAGCTGGTAGGAAATTAAGACAGAGAAATAAATTCACATAGTTCTTTCATGTGTTAATAAGGACAGAGAAAAATGGTGAAAATTATTCTTCTCTTGACCTGCCCTGTCCAATATACAGCTAGTGATCACATGTGGCTATTTAAAAGTCATGTGAAATTACATAAAGTTCTGTTCCTACTCAACACTACCCACGTGCCAAGTGTTCAACACTACATGAGGCTAATGGCTACCATATTGGTGAGTACAGACATAGAACATCTGTGTCACCACAGAAAGTTCTACTGTTGCACTGCTCTAAACTCTTCATGTTATTTACTGAGGAGACCATTAACATCACTGTATTATCTCACTAATACGATATGCAATAATTACTTGCAAAATAATAAAAACTTCAATAAAAACAGAAGGTTTTCTCCACCAAGACGAATAAAAGATCAGTAAAAATGCAACCTGGTAGTCAGTTAAAAGTATGATTACCCATTCTATAATGCCCCTATAAATGTGGATAATTAAAAGCTTAAAACAGCATTCAGATATTTATGGTGTTTAACACCAGCCTAAGCAGTCTGATGGTCCAAGACACAGAGCAGAGACGCTCCAGCCGGCCAAGTGCTAACCTCCCTGATGGAGGGACACCTGAAAACAGACTCGTGGGGACCGATGGACTGATTCAAAGATGAATCAGTCATGAGACATCTTCACTTTTAAAGGGTATTAGTCTTCAAGAAGCAAGACTGAAATTTTTTATAGAAAAACTAGAAAACAGTACAGGGAATTTAGAAAAGTGGCAATAGGATTCTTCATAAATCGCCTTTAGTGGTCTTTTCCCATACAATGTGTCTTGTTTCTATAACAGAGCATAATAATTCACTTATATCACACACATTCTTCAAGTATTATTTTAAAATTATGAATAATGCTTATTGTGAAAAAAAATCACAGAAAAACATCACAGAAGAGAAAAAATAAAGTGATCATTAGCCTGACTCCTTCCCATTCATCAGGGATGTAATCTCAATTAAACTTTAATATGTTTCTTTTCAGAGTTTTTAGAGTATATTGATATTTAAAACACATACGCAAATGAAAACATACCTCACTCTAGCCTACTTTTTGTTTGCTCTGTCATTAAAAACTGTTGGGTATCAGTCCGTATCAACACATACGGGCCGAGCATTCTTTTGAAAAGCTACACAGTATCAATTATGTATGTCATCCTGTTTGGTGAGCACTTAAGATATTCACAGATCACTACCCATGCTCTCGTCAATCAGCTTCTTTGCCCATAAATCTCTGCATCTTGGGAGGAAAACTGCCCAATATACCACATGTGCAATTAAAAGAACAAAACAAAACACCCCAACAAAACACCAACTTATCCTCCAACCAAATACATCAATGTACACTCCCATCAACACTGAATAAAAGTGTTATCAATCAAACTCCGTATTTTCACATGCTGTACTCACTTCCCCCCCAGTTATGTTCATTTTGCTCAGAGTCTTCAACATACAGAACTTTTAAACTATCACGTGGTCTGTGAAAATGTTTTCCTTTATGGCTTATAAAGGTCTGCTCATCTGTAGGTTACATTTATAAATACCTTCCCTTATTTTTTAAAAATATTTTTATGAGTTTACTTTTCACATTTAATCATCAATCCATGTGTTTACAATGAGTACATTTTTTCAAAAAAGATAGTTCATCGTTCTTTTCTCTGTCAACACCAGACTTCATTCTTATCCTTTATAATGGTTCTATAATTAACTGCCAGTACTCTGTGTTTGGCATCTAGAGAAAATATTTGAGGGCCCACACTACAAATATATTCAAATAGAGGGCTGCCAAAAAAATTATTAAAATAAATTTAAAGCACAACCAACTTAAAAGCATGTAACCTCAAGTATAAAGAATATTATTTAAATACTTCTTACAGCTTACCAACTGATCTGTTATCCATTTTCCTTCCATAGCTTTTAACACTCTGCACAGAGAAAAGACAATAATAAATTCTGTGAAGCTCAAAAATGTAAAATCAGTATCTTCTTAAAATAAGTTCTTAAAAATGTCTGGAAATACCAACGTGAGACTCAAGCACTCAATAATGTTCTCCAGGGGTCCCCGGCCAGCTCAGTCAGTGGAGCACGCAACTCTTAATCTTTGGGTTGTGAGTTTGAGCCCCATACTGGGTACAGAGATGATTTAAAAATAAAATCTTTTAAAAAATAAAAAAATGTTTTCTAAATTCCCCATTCTCTAATTTTTTTCCTCATTTCCTTCCTTTTGCGCTTTTAATACTGTCCAGGACCTTTCTGTAAACATTCACAATTTCCAGTAACAGCCAGAGCCTTTATCCTCAGTCATAATCAATAATTTCTATCCATCATAATTATTAATAATAACAGTTACAAGAGAATTCATAATCTAAAATGTGATGCTCTGTTCCCAAAGAAATGGCGCAAGCCGGCATTCGTAAAAATCTGTTCTATGGAAGAGATAGAAGTTTCTGTGATTAAGTTAGAGAAATGACTTAGACAAATCGAAGCACGTTCTGTAACGCAGGGCAGCTCAAAAGATTTAATCTGGTCATAAATGTTTTCACAGACCCAGGGTGCATCTGAAGAACAGTGACTAGGTCAGTTTGGGACAGAAGATTCTACAGGACGATTCTCCAATCCAGAGGGTGAGATTCATCAGGGTTGCTTGTTAATAACTCAGATCCCAGGCCTTCCCCCCAGACCTCAGAATATCTGAGGATAGGATTCCAAGAATCCGCATTTTTAACGGTTACCTCAGCTAATGAATTCTGATGTAGATAATACGAAAAGACCACGCTTTGCAAAAGGCTGATCCAGAAGAAGGAAAATATATGGAAGATGTGATATCCTACAGGAACCACCACTTACCTGCCTGTTCTGGACCCATTTGCTGCACATCAATTACCCGGGCGAGGGGTGTGACTCCTCGGTCTCGTCCCTGAGTGCCTGCTGCCAAGGCACTGGGTCCGATCCCAGTGTTTTCTAGGAACTTGAAAACCTCTCCTATTTTGCTTCTCCCAGATGCCCTGCTCCTCCGCCCTTTGAGATTGTACCCTAAATTCAGCAAGTCAGCAATCCACACAGCTGCACACCACAGCCCTGAATCAGACCACACGGTGGCAAGAGAACCTCCACACACGGAAACGCAAGAGGGAAACTCACTCTTTTTGAAATTCTTCTTGCTTGCTCTTAAGTTGGCTTAACCTTTCTTTCTTGTCTATAAACCTGGAAGAAAAAAATGTAATGTTTTATTTAAATGTTCATCCTTTTCAATTCAGTGAGATTAAATTCCTAAGAGCCCATCATTTCTGCAGACTCATCTGGAGATGTCGCGGTCCTGAAAGTAAACACACATCTTCTCAAGGGGTGTGCACACGGTTGCTCACGCCATTTGCTCATTTTAAAACTAAGTTCAAATTCTCAGCTTTAAAATTCTTCCATGGGTTTAGGGGCGCTGGCTGGCTCAATCAGTAAAATTATTTCATGGGTTTATAAAAGATGTTTACAAGCCACCCCCCCCAACCCCGCTCAGATTAAATTATCCTCCAAAACAGGCACATCAGAGCACTAGAGTGCATTTGAATTCAAGGAAGTTGAGGCTTCTAACATAAACATGATTTTAATTTTTTAGCTTCATTCAATCCTGCTCTCACCTATAAATCGGTTACTTATAATTTTTAAAGTACAATATTTTTTTTCCTTACTAATTTTATTGCTAGTCCTTATGGGCTAACAAGTTATTTAGTACAAGTTATCAGAAGGAAGGGATATCACACTGCAATTCATTTTCTCTACAGTCTTCTCCCTTTATTCTTTTCTTCCTGTTATCTTATTTGGGGTTTACTCTGCCTTTTTTTTTCCTTTGTGCAGTTTAAGATGGAAACTTACACATCCATTTTAAGCCACTCCCTTTTAAATATAAGCATATAAAGTTATAAATTTTCCCCCAAGTATTGTGTTAGCTAAACCCCAAAATGTCTGATAATGTCTGATAGGGTTATTTTCATATCATTTAGTTTGGAATTCCTATTTTTCCACAAATTCCCTCCTTGACCTCAAAGTTATTTAGAATACATTGCTTAATTTCCAGATATATGGGCTTTTCTAGGTAACGTACTGTTAATTGTTTTGCACTTTCTGACGTGGTCACAGAATATACTCTATGAGATTTCAATCTTTTGATTTGAGAGTATCTTACAGCCTTGCATCTGGTCTGCCCTGGTGAAAGGTTCCCTGTGCACTTGAAGGAATATGTATTCTATAGCCACTGGGTACTGTGTTCTAGAAATGTCAACCAGCTGAAGGTGACAAACAGGGACATTCAGATCTTCTGGATCTGTGCTATTTACTAAGAGAGCTACCAGTCACATATGCTGAGTACCTAAAATGTGGCTTGTTGCTTACTAAGGATCTGGGTTAAAAAAAAATTATATGACTAACTCATGCAACTGACTTTTAAACAAGCTAACCGTGGCTCGCTATTTAAAAAACACGATCATGCCATATGCTGTAGTAACACAGTATGGAGTCCAAGATTAGGTTTTTGGCTGTCTCCCAAATCCCTAGCCTAAATGAAAACAATTTAACAGAATAGTAACAGCCCTAGAAATCGCTTCCTTAAAATGGTTCAGACTAATAGCAGTCTCTCTAAAATATTTCTAAAACCCCATGTTTGAAACATATCCAAAGATATCTACTTCAAAATGGAAGGGATCAATAGATGAATGGATAAAGAAGATGTGGTAAATATACATGGTAGAATATAACCCAGAAAAAAGAATGGGACTTTGTCATTTGGGACAACATGGATAGACCTAGAAGGTATTATGCTAAGTAAAATAAGTCAGAGAAAGACAAATACCAAATGATCTCACGTATATGTAGAATCTAAAAACCAAAACAAACAAGAAAATACTTAAATACAGATAACTGGTGGTTGCCAGAGGGGAGGTGGGAAAGGGGAGAGCAAAATAGATAAAGCGGATTAAGAGGGACAAACTTCCAGTTATGAAGTCACAGAGATGAAAAGAACAGCACAGGGAACATAGCCAATAATATTGTAATAACACTGTATGGTGTATGTGACAGATGGTGAGCACTAATATCCAGAAATGTTGAATCAATATGCTGTACAGTACACCTGAAATTAATTTAACATTGTAAGTTAATTATACTTCAATTTTAAAAAGAGAAAAAAATGGGAGGGACAAAATATTCTAATTATGGCCCTACCATTTAATAGGCAGTCACTGAAAATGTATAACGTATGTTAAACAAACAAACAAAAAAAGCAAATCAAGTGATACTATATACTTGTGTGACTAAATTAAAATTAGATTAAAAATTCAGTTCCTGGGTGGCTCAGTCGGTTAAGCATCTGCCTTTGGCTCAGGTCATGATCCTGGGGTCCTGGGACCGAATCCCAGGTCGGGCTCTCTACTCAGCCGGGAGCCTGCTTCTCCTCTCCTTCTGCCTGCCACTCCCCCAGCTTGAGCTCTGTCAAATAAATAAAAGTTAAAAAAAAATTAAATTAAAAAAAAATTCAGTTCCTCAGTTGCACGAACCACACTTCAATAGCCCCACATGGCTGGCAGCTATCTTACCGGTCAGTGCAGATGCACGACACTGCGGAAAGTTATACCACGTCGCACTGCAATGGCCAGTAAGCTGGTAACTACATGCAAGAGTAGAACACTCAGAGATCGGTGTGGAATTTAGACAAACTCACTGATTCATCCACTAATTTATGAGGCAACTTACAACAAAACATCTTTCAGAATATTAGTAAATGTAATTATACATTCTGCAGCTGTGTATTTTTTGACATATTGTTATATGCTTCCATCTCCACGTATCAGCAACGAGAAACTAATGCGGCATTTACTTCTATCTCACTGAGGCAATATGGTGATTCATGTTCTGATAACCTGAAGGAGGTGACGAACTCACAAGACTCATTAAACCAGACAAAGACTGACGTGGAGGATAAAAATCTTGCTCTTAGAGGCTATAAAAGCTCTCCTTTCAGATCTGTTTTAGAAATGTCACTTTGCACTAAAACAAATTGTGATGACAAACAACCCTGTCCAGCTTTTACTGAGCTGGTTCTTTTGGGCTTCATTAAAAACAAACATACTTAAAACGTAAATACACGATTGCCAGCAGGAATAATAAACAAAAGATAACGATTCCTACTGTACCAAACACTTCATGAGTCATGTTATTCTTCAGGAAGAAAATTAAAAATAGGTGGTGTTAAGAAAGCTAAACAGCAGATGAGATCAAGGAATGTGGCTGGGTCAGCGTTTCAACTGCTCGTCTGCACACTCATCCACTCTCTGCATTCACCGTCCCACTGCTCATGGAAAGATAGATTCATTCCACAGTTCTGTGCTTTCTCAATATGGTCCAAGAAACAGAAAGATTAATGCAGCCATCTATGCAAACTAGATTTTCTTTAAAGATTGCATTTATTCATTTGAGAGAGAGAACATGAGCAGAGGGGCAGAGGGAGAGGGAGAAGCAGACTCCCCGCTGAGCAGGGAGCCTGCCTCGGGCTTAGATCCCAGGACCCTGAGACCATGACCTGAGCGGGAAGCAGATGCTTAACCGACCGAGCCACCCATATGCCCCCAAACTAGATTTAAGGATATTTTACCCCCCCTAAAAAAAGCAGAGAGGAAAGGAATATTTTATGTACTATCTTTCAAAAGTGGGGTTTATCACATAAAATATCTTGTGTCTTTTTCCATGTCAGAACATACAAACTAATTTCATTCTTTAACAAATACACAGAATGTCAGTAAACGGACATCCTGTAATTTATTTATATGAACTCCTACTGATGAACACTGGCATCACTGCCAAACTCTCACTATTATCAGTAGTGTTGTAAGTGTATATCCTAGCGCACAGATCTTTCAAAGCTTTTAGGTTTCTCAGAAATGTCTATAAATAAAATAAACTGCTGGGTCAAGTATTTACATGCAAAATTCTGGCAGTTATCTTTAAATTTCCTCAGAATCATTTCATATAATTCACAACCCCATCAACAGTGAGTAGCAGAGCCTGTTTTAGCTCACTCTCTCCACACTGCACACTTCTTTTTAGTCTTTGCTACTGGTCGGCCTCCCAACGTCTTCCTCCCGAAGATCATTATCTATTTGCTTTTCTTTATTTCACTATTAGAAATGCTGAACGCCTTTTCCTACCTTATTGGCTACTTATTTTTCTTTTGTTGC
Organism: Ursus maritimus; assembly: GCF_017311325.1. Classification (NCBI taxonomy): domain Eukaryota; kingdom Metazoa; phylum Chordata; class Mammalia; order Carnivora; family Ursidae; genus Ursus; species Ursus maritimus. Next base: position 42,480,072 of record NW_024425008.1, read on the forward strand.
TCCCCTATGTCTTTTGTTCATTTTTCTATAGCTTTTTAAAGGATTATTAGGGAATTAGCCATTTTTCTTTCCAACATCTTGAAATTATTTTTTCTCACTTTACTTTCTGACTAACGGGTGTTTCTGCTCTACAGAACTTTCCAAACTTTTATGCGGATACATTTAGCAATTCTTTTGTTGTTGTTGAATGGCTCAGTTTTGTGTTTTTTCTGAAAGGACTCTGACAGTGAACCTGTACCAGGCATTGGGGTTTTTACAACACTATATTTTCTCTCCCAATTTAAAAATGCCTTATATTTACCAAAATCCTCCATTTTTCCCCCTAAAATAAATACTTCCTTAAATGGACTTTGTCTCCTAAATTCTCCCTTACTTTGCAACTATGATTTTTTTTCCCCATTAAAAAAGTACTCCCTTGAGAGCGCCTGGCGTGGCTCAGTCAGTTAAGCGTCTGCTTTTGGCTCAGGTGATGGTCTCAGGGTCCTGGGATCACGCCCCACATCAGGCTCCCTACTCAGCAGGGAGCCTGCTTCTACCTCTCCTTCTGTCTGCCACTCCTCCTGCTTGTGCTGTCAAATAAATAAAATCTTAAAATTTAAAAAAAAGTACTCCCTTAAACTAACTTTTAAACACTCCCCCTGCAGTGGAGACTGATGAGAATAGGGGCCTGTGGTCCCACACTGCTGGGGTGGCACCAGCACTGCACACAGCCCGGCTCAGGGGTCATGCCTGTCTGGGCTGCCTTGGGGATGGGTTAGAGCCGGCAAAGGGAAGGCAGGCATGACAGGGAGAGGGAATTCTGCTGTTTCACAAGGCAAAGAGCCAATCTGTCCTGCACGAAAGCATTTCAACGCAGCAGGTAGGCTAACAGGGCTAGGGGTGTGCTGCTGAAGCATCAGTGAGGAGCGTGAGCCCGGTCTCTCCACACCGTTCCAGGGCCACAATCACAGGTAACAGAGTAGATCTATCCACAGGTTGGACTATTCATACAAATCTGCTCCATACCACCAGAAAAACAGCACCGGGGTGTGTACTCAATCAGGGACCCATATTATTAATTCTATTAATTCTAGGTGATAATTAACAACCTCATAACACCCACAGCTTGAGTACTTACTATGTCCTAAGCATGTCCTTTCCTAAAGTAACTCTAATCCCTCCATCTGCCTGCCCAGTCCTTGCCCTCATCCTAGGAATGTAAGTTTACTGTGTGCCTAAGAATATGGCAACAGAAAAGTCTAAGAGAGAAACACTAATGAATTTTAAGAGAGGCAAAAAAAACTCAAAATAATCTTTCAAATGTGGAGCTGAGAGCCTTAAAAATATTAAACCCTTTGAACCAGTTATTGCAGTTCAAAGAAATAGACCAGAGATGAGGAGGATGATTTATATATGAAGGCACCCCTCTTGAAATCGGTCATAATAGCAAAAATTGGAAACAACTTTAATGTTCAACAGAACAATTTACCAAATGATACTATATTGCCATGCAGGGCATATTTTTGAAGACATGAGCATGTGTTTATGAGATGTTGGGTTAAAAAAGGTGCAACAGGTTATATACACATGGTATGATTCCAAATGAAAAAATCTACACACACACACACACACACACACACATATATGCAGAGCAACAAGGCTGGAAAGAAATATAACAAATTATTAACAGAGCTGTGAGAATATGGGTAAAATTTTTCTTCTTTAGGTATTTCTGTATTTTAGAAGTTTTCTACAATAATGATATGTACATTCACAATCAAAAAAAGATATAAATCAATCAAAATTTCTCATGCTTCTCCTCAGTGGATCATATATACCATAAAAATATATACATAATCCCCTAAAAGTACCTACGTTCTTAGGTCTCCTGAGACAGATTATAGCGCTTGGGTTCCTTAAATCCAAAAGGAGTAATGAGCACTAAGAGTTTTTAGGTCGGTGGTGGTGAAGATTCCCCACCTCTGATTTGGGCACAGGTTTGTTAGAAGAATTAATGATAACTCTGGCTCTAGAAATAAGGCAGTGGGGCTTCCCAGGCAAAAGTGAGAGCACAGAGCTCTCTCTTATATAAGTAGAGATGGTTACAGAACTAAATATTACTTAAGATATTAACATGGTAAGAATTCTTAGTCATCAAATTTTCCTTCCTTAAATTCTTTAGGCATACAAGGGTATGATGTTTACGGACAAATACAATTTGAAAAAAAAAAACATGATCCGTATCAGATGGTTCTTTTATCTTCTGTTAGAATATTTATAATATGAGAAAATATGGTAAAAATATACTCTACTGGCAGAAATGAAGATTAAGTCATTAAAAGAAAATAGAAAAAAAGCACTGTTCAGTTTCCTCACTTGTAAAACGGGAATAAGGCTTATGCTACTTGGTTACAGGGATTAAATAAGATAAATGCAAACATAAAGTACAGGCAACTTTGCAGATAATATACGCTAGTTTCCCTTTTTTCTTCATTGCAATGAGTGATTTTTGCACTTAATCTTACGAATGTATGAAATTGAACTACATATATAAAAATATAGTTCAGACCTGGAAGTGAGTTTAAGAATTAGCATAGCCCAGGAGTAAATAAGATACAAATACTCTGAATTTCCTGTTAAAAATAGGTTAATAACTCATGGGTTTGTAGTAAGGAACAAATGAGATAATAAATGTGAAAGCCTTTTATAAATTCTAAAAGGCATAGTGATAAGAGTAGCCACTGATACTGACTGAAAACAGAAGCTGTATTTTCTTAACAGACGCGCATATGTTGGTATAAATACAATTATTAAGCTGCATGGGATGGGAGTTGAGTTCCTTCCTGAAAGACGCAAACAGAAGAAAGGCTGATGAACTCTTGTCTAAAGATGGGGAATATAGCCACCTGTAGAACTTTCGTTCTGCTGAGTAGGGTGTTCAAATGTGGGTTTGGAACTGAATTCTCAAAACAGTGGATTCTTATACGCTACAGTGACTGACAACCAAAAAGTTCTGGAGGGAGAAGAAATATCTAAAGAATAATTTTGCGGGGGGGGGGGTCTGGGTGGCTCAGTTGGTTAAGTGTCCGGCTCTTGATTTCAGCTCAGGTCCTGATTTCAAGGTGGTGAGATCCAGCCTGGGGTCTGGCTCTGTACTCAGTGGGGAGTCTGCCTGAGATTCTCTTCCCCCCTCCCTCTGCCTCTCCCCTCTGTGCACACGCTCTCTAAAATAAATAAATCTTTTTTTAAAAATAAGAATAATTTTTTGGATGTTAAGTGTGTCTTCCCCTTGAAATCTTCAGTAACATCTAAAATTTTCTGCTTGTCCTGTATCCCACCACTCAATTTATTTAGCACCTGTATTTGTTTCCCGGTAAAACTGTACCATGTATCCTTAAAACTCATCAGTGAAGATAATGCTGCATCATTCCTGAACACCTACTTATAAAAGCAATATTCATATGTTTATAAACATCTTTCTTTTCTGATCCACAAGTTAAAATACCTGGTTCGTAAACCAGAAGGCAGATTTTCTGGATGCTATAGTCTCTGGTTATCCTCAGATGATGTTCCCCATCTCAATCCTACACCTATCATAAACTGGCAACCAATTTCTTTCCAGTCTTGAGTGGAAAGATCAGCTTAACTTGTCAGTTATCTATTGGGTAACAGTATTATTTTTGGTGTCAAGTAAATGTAAATCCAGAAAATTATGTTTCTGTAAAAAGCCCTGTAATTTTAGAATGTTAACCAAAAATCCAAATAAAACTGTGTTGAGAGCACTGCTTAATATCATTTCTCTCCATCTCTTAGAAAAGTACAAAAAGGCAGATGAAAATCAGAGAAAAAAGTTGGCATTGTTTTAGGAATGGGGCCAAGGTGGGAGATGAGGACAGGATAGTGTTGGTGAGGATACCAAGATTATAAACCTTCCCACTGAACAACAACAACAACTTTTTCAATCAATCAATCTGCCAAATTCATTTAGTCCACAAAATTATACGAAGACCCATGTCCCTTTCTTAGGAGTCAAAGGAACTAATTGTTGTGAGGTAGACTGTTCTCTGATACCTAATTTTCTGTGAACTGCTAAACTATTAAAACCTTTACATGCAGCTAATCTATTAATGAAGTCTGAAAAAATAAATTTACAAGAACTTTTATATACATTATCACATTCAAGATCCATGTAGGCACAGCTAATTTGGCTAATTTACCGAAAAGAAACCAGAGGTTAAACAAGGGTTTTTAAACCGTGCTGTAAGTGTCCATATTTTATTTCCAAGTGTTTTCCCGCAGTTAGTGAGGGGCTTTTCATAAAGTACAAGGAAAAAGAGACTGGAGGCAGCAAAGCAGAGAATACAAAATTTTTCATAAATTCTGAAGATAGTAGAAGATCTCAAAATCAAGCTATGACCTGCACAATTTAAGGCTTATTAGTATTAAGTGTAATTCCTTGACAGTGAGACCTTTCTCCTCTGTAACTTGCCAGGATATTAATGCAGATAGCTGTACCCGCTGAGAGCTCATTAAAAGTGATTTGACTATTAGGACAGTGGTCCTGGGTCTTAAGAGATTCTTACATCCTACTAGATATTGGGCACTGTTCTGAGGAACAAAGGAAAACAAAACAAAACATTCCACTTATTAAGGAATGCACAGTTGGGAAAAGGGAAAGATGGAGAACGAAGTGAAGCAGGCGGGGCAGATCACTGTGGCAGTCCTGTCATCCCTGAACTCTAAAGTTTCTTTTTTATTTCTAAAAATTTTGAACGGTTCTGGTATTTACTCTTCATTTTTCTGCTTGGTCAGAAAAAGAAATCCATGATTACATGGATTACTTTAATGTTCAGATTTAGCAAAGAATTTCAATCTCAGTTTTTAAAGTGGTATTACCTTTGCCATTCTTTCAGCAATATGCCCACCATGTGCTACCGGTGATGCAGCGGAACAGAATCAGAATTCATGCCTCCGTGGAGCTACATTCTGGCTGCAGACATCTTCCTTGAATCAATAACACTACGCATCATGCTCTGCACCAGGCAAGAACTGAGTATTGCAACAGAAAATGATGGCATGGCAGAGGGGAGACGGAAGTGGGAAAATACCTGAGCGAAGGTCAGGGAAGGCATCACTGAGAAAGTGACATTTAAGTCGCGACTTGAAAGACAGAGTGGCAATCAGGAGGAAAAGTGTTCAGGCACAAGGAACAGCAAGGAAAAGGCCCAGTGGTGGAAAAGTTTCATATGTTTGAGGATTTGATGGAAGGTTCCTGACTATGGAGAAGTATGAAGAACATGGCAGGAGTTTATTTTCTGAGTGCTTAATACATACATCATGCTAAGCACTTTAATGCACACTCTTATGTCATCACTACCAAACCTATGAAGTTAGATTCCCCCTCCCCATTTTCAAAAGGATATAAACACGCATAGGAGAGATTAAGAAACTTGTTCAGAATCACATAGCAAGTGATGGGGTGTGGATTCAATTCAATGCAGCATGAATCCCGACTTAAAGCCAAAGTCAGAAGATAAGCAGTAGACAAACCAAATGGAGCTTTATATGCCACAGTAAGGAGCTTGAATTTTATTCTAAATGCAGTGGAAAGCCACTGAGAAGTTTAGACAAAACAGTAACATTATCTGATTTATATTTCTACTGTAGCTGCTGTACGGAGGAGTCATATGGGTAAACAAAATGAAACCAAAAAGTAGTCGGGACAGAAATGATGGCTGTCTGGACTAGAAATAAACCAATTTAAGATCTATTCTGGAGCAAATCAAATTAGCCTTGCCAATGACTTGGAGACATGGAATAAGAAAAAAGGGGAAGTCTAGAGTAACTCCACTGGCTTTAGTAACAAATAGATTATGATAGATAATCATGAAATGGTTTAGGATCAGACTAAGTTTAGGAAAAAGGGATAGTGTCATTCAGTCATTCGATAAATCTTTATTAAGCCTCTAAAATGTGAAGATGCAGCAGAGTACAAAACTGATAAAGTTTTGTCTTCATAGAGCTTAAACCACTGGGGGGGGGGCAGTGAGACAAACTGATATGCAAACCATAAGACAGTGCTAGGGAAGACAGCAAAGCAGGTGAGGCGGGGAAGAAGGTTACTATTTTAATTAAATGGTTAGAGAGACCTTCTCTAACGTATGAACAGAGGCCTAAAGGAAACAAAGGAAGCAGCCCTGAAGATTTGTGGGAGAGAAGAGTTCCTGGCAGTCTGAGTAAGACTGCATTGGCCCTGAGGCAGGAGTGTTCTTCGTATGTTTGAAGACTGGCAAGGAAGCCAGGGTGGTGTAGAGTAGGTAAGGGAAGATACAGATACAGATCAGAAGGGAACAGACACCATGGAACTTCTGTTAAGGATTTCACCTTTTTTACTTTGGGTAAAACAGGAAACCCTTGCAAGATTGAAGATCTGAAGAATGGAGGAGTGGTGTTACTTCAGCTGCAAGATGGAAATTACACTATAAGGGAGCAAGGGTGGAAGCAGAGACTCAAGAAGCAATAATCCTCTGGTGGATCAGACCAGGAAAGTGTGAAAGGGTCAGATTTAGATAGGTTTTAAAGAGCAAATAGGATTTCTTGATGGAATTAGATATGGTGGCGTTAAAAGAAGAGTCAAGGAAGGCCAGGCAGGTTTTTCTTGACCTGTATCAAAGAAGAATGAGGTTACCGTGTACTGGGTTGGGATGAGCATGGGAGAAAAAGATTTATGAAAAATCATGAGTTCAGTCTACCATATTAAAATGGAGACACTTATTACAAATTTAGAAACAGATGTTGAGTAGGCAGCTGCTTACCGGATCTCAGAGAGGTCTGGGTTGGAGATACAAGTCTAACAGGCAGTCTTTAACACACAGACATTATTTAAATCATGGGAATGAATCTGGGAAAAAGTAGAGACAGAGAAGAGGCGCCCGAACTGAACCCCTGATAAACTCCATCAGTTAGACATTGCCGTCTCATGACTAGTAGTCTTATAATAAAACAACTAGTTTAATTTTTAAAGCTATCACTTATTACACCAGCAATTTTTCTTTTTTTTTTTTTTAAGATTTTATTTATTTATTTGACAGAGACAGCCAGCGAGAGAGGGAACACAAGCAGGGGGAGTGGGAGAGGAAGAAGCAGGCTCCCAGCGGAGGAGCCTGATGTGGGGCTCAATCCCAGAACGCCTGGATCACGCCCTGAGCCGAAGGCAGACACTTAACAACTGAGCCACCCAGGCGCCCCTACACCAGCAATTTCTAAAGCCATCAAGCACATCAATGAGACACAGTAATGAACTAAAAAGATATCATACAAAACTCAAAAGAGAAACTCCATTTATGATCAGTGAAATAATAGGAACTCAAAACGTTTCCAAATATAGAGAGAATCCTGTGGTTAAGTGCATAATATATGATATACTCAGGCTGTCTGGATTTTAATTCTGGTCCCTACGCTTATTATCTGTGTGACCAAGGCATGGCACTTACTGTGCAGTTTCCTCAACAGTAAGTTGGATATAAAAACATATTGGGTTGTTGTAAATGAATACCTGAACTTTCGCTCTCAAAAAGTTACCTTACTGTCAATGACACTAAATCACTAAAACGAAAGTTGAGACCCTGCAGTTAATCACACTAATTTTTCAATTATCTTAACTAGGAACTAGTAGCTGTGTTTAGATTTCAAAACAAGGCCAAAACATGCTCCTAAATTCAATTCTCTTAACTAAGGGTTTGCGCCTCCCAGTCTGGATTTTTAAATAAAGCCAAAACACATCACCAAATGCTTTAGTATCCAAAATAATCTTCAGAGGCAGAGAGGGGGAAAGGGAGCAACTAGCTAGTTCTAGTTCACACATAAGAATAAGCATGTCTCATAACAAGGTCCAGCTGTGACAGAGGGTAGCACGGCCCGAATCCTTCTTAACGAGTTATTTGATTCTCTCCTGGTCTCTCCTCTAGAGAATGAACGTGCTTTCGAAGATAAAGGTTAAACCAAGCTTTTGAATGGAAGTGCAGCAAAGTGCTGAGAATCCAACTCTATGACAGTAATAGGGGAAGACTTATCCAGAGTCACCATCTATCCCTTACCTTTAGTACCCAGGAACACCGTGGGGTCAGAGTCTTCTCGGGTGGGTTAATGGGGAAACCGCGACCCTCCCTCTTCTGGTCCCCACCCCCGACCCCTGGGAGCAAAGCGTCGGCGAAAAGCTGCTACCCTCCCCATATTTCCCTACTCTCGCGAGGCTCCGGGCCCCGGACCCGGGCCCCAGGCTCTAACCTCCATTCGCCGAGCGGTAGGAGACACCCGGGGAAGAAACAATAGAGCCGCGGCGGCTGCCGTACCTCTCCCGGTCGCGGCCGTCGAAGTAGACGAAATCGCCGTTCTGAACGCACTTGGCGCAAGTCAGCCGCCGGCGGGTGGTGTTGCACAGCGGACACCGCTCGACCGCCACGTACAGCCCCTCCGCGTCGTCCACGGAGTCCACCAAGTCCCGGGCCAGCGGCCGAGGCCCGCAGCCAGGAGCCTCCGGCGCCCGGGCTCCCTTCCCACTGGGAGACGCCATGATGGCCTGAGAGCAGAGGCAGTCACGTGGGATTTTGTTTTCAACCAGGTGCATCCTGGGCGAGGAGGAGGGGCCTGGGGAGGCGCCGGGAGGGCGGGCGGGGCCTGGGGAGGTGCCGGGAGGGCGGGCGGGGTCCGGCGAGCCGGGTGCCCAGCCTCTCCGCGCTCTCCGCCAGGCGGGCGGGAGGCGCTGTTGCTTTTCCTGCCTGCAGAGGGGCAGCCAGCCCCCAAGCGTGGAGGATTATGTTAGAGTGGCGAGTCCGCCAAACAAAATGTCATCATCCGCTTGTTCGTGCCAAAGCTACAAGTTAACGCCTCAAACTTGTGCAAGAAATAGTAATACGATGCCCTAGGGATTCTGGGAAAACGGACTGGGAACAAAATAAGGCAATGTCTTTAATTCGCTATGGGTGCTTTTAAATTTGTTGAAAGTACAGCAAAGTTGGGTGAGGGGGCTGGGTCTTGGAGAGAGGTTGTATTTGGGCTCACCTACCTCTTTTTTTAGCTTTGTGATTTGGGTGAAATTCATAACCTTTCTGTACTTGTGTTCTTACCTGTTAAATGGAGATACAGTACCAACCCAACGTCGTGAGGATGAATCATACATTTAACAGTGATCTGATAGTACTTCACTGATAATAGCGAATGGAAACAATCGTACTAAACGTGGAAATCAAAGTTATCTTCCCGAAAACTGAATTTTAAATTAATGTCCAACATTCTTCTACTCTGGGCCATGCTCTGAGAATTTGAACTAGGTAGAATTTAACCTAATTCGATTACTCCAAATTACTTTCTGTGGAGGAAAATAGGATGGGTCGGAGGATTAAGTCAGAGTAATTCGTGTTTGAAAATGCCTTCAAACTACAGAAGGAAAAAAGTGTGCCTACAAGTCAGTTTACCTAGACCAGTGATTCTCAAGGATTCTTTTGGTAGGCTGTCAACTGATACCTGCCCGGGGTTCTCTAGCTGCGACTTCTCTCCCAAGTCCCACACCCGAAAATTCACAACCACCTAGGAGGCATAAAAAGGTGGCCACCACAAACTTAGCATGTCAGAAACTGAACTCTCCCTCCTCACAAATCTGCTTCCTCATCTGGTGCAAGACATAATCCCTGACCACTTGGGAATAAGAGCCATGAGTCATGTTAATCCCATCCCTCCCTGATAACCTGCACATCTCCATCAAATTCTGAGGATTCCACAATCTAATTGGGTCTTGCATCTGAACCCTTTGCTCCATCCTCCTAGTCTTCTCTGGTTTACTGTAATACCATGACATAGAATTATGGCACAAAAGAAACAAGAAGTCTCTAAACTGTTTTCAAAATAGAGCTTACACTAAACCTGAATGGTTCCTGAAAGTTTATTTTTAAGCAGGAGGAATAATTTCCTCTGATCATTTCAAACAAAAGGATATTTGTCTTAAGGTTTCAGACTTTCATGTTTCATTTGTATTCTGACGGGATCCTTCACAATGCCTGTACCTAATGGTCAGGACCATCTACTCAATATTTTAAAAGGCAAAAAAAAAAAAAAAAAGGCACATTAATTTCTATCCTTCTAGATGATGTTGCAGATATGATCTATGCAGTTATCTGAAATTTCTGTATATTCCTATGTATTTTCAGGGAATACATGTTAACAGACTACATCTTTCACAAGAGCAGAGCATTAAATTTTAATGATTAAGCATCATTAAACATCATTCTAGCAAGGCCCTAAATCTCTCAAATTTTGAAATGTTTACTTTTTCAGTTTTTAAAATAACATGTGTATCATTTTGAAAAAAAAGTCTCTTCAGTTCTTAGGCATGGATACTCCTATAGAATCATCCCTTAACAAATAAAGTCAAAATCTGCATGGAAAATCTACAATCCAGTGGTTTGTGTGCTGGGATTATGCACACACTCAAACCAATATAATGCGAGATGCTGAGGTGACATACTCAGGCTTTTTTAAAACCCTTTAGAATAGGATAGATGTTTTCAAATGCTTCATAGATCTCAGAACGTTCTTTGGCACCTATAAAAAAATCCAAGTTTATATAATCTTTAATATAAAGACAATACCCAAATTTTCTTAAGACTAAAATTTCATTGTCATTTCCCAGTATTTTATATATGAAGACAGATCTTTAGGTTTACTTGAGAAGTGACATTTTGGTAAAAACAAAAGAATTTGGTGGTGACAGCCGTATTCCCACAAACACATAGCCTGGAGCAGAGTTTTCTAGTACTTTACTACGTGGGCATCTCAGTTAATCTTTCGCCTCACGGAGCACAGTAGGAAGTCTGGAATGTTATCTCTCAGCATGCCATGAACGCAACCACAGAACATGACCTTTGTCAGTACCTGTGGACCCTTAGCTACCAGCAAAAGAGTCTTCCTTTGATCCACTCAGGTCTAGTTAACATCTTGATTCCCTAATATTGACTAACAGAGTGAGACAAAACTGCAGCAGAAGTTTTACATTTCATTGTAAGAGATTATTAGAGGAGGAAAACTCTACCACTGTCCCTCCTTAGAGACTTAAGTTTCAAGGGATCTTTAATTAGAACTGCTGTAGGGATAAAATGGGTAAAAACATGAATTAGACATGGTCCGTACTCTTGAGAGGTTATCAGTCAGATGCTGTTCACCTCTCCCTACACCCACTGCCACTAACTACTTCCACCTTCAAAGGTATGCAGGCACTTTGTACTGAGTGGGACTGTACTGGGCTATGGACTGGACGTGCTGATGTTTATATGGCGCTCTCAGCTAGTCAAGAAACTCCTATCTGATACCATTGGCAGGAGACGAGGAGATTAAGGAAAAGAATATAAAAACCATTAGCATGAAGAGAAATGGAAAATAGCTTAAGTTGATAAAGACTCTTCCTTGAGAGCCATAAAGCTTAGGCTCAGTAAGAGAGAAATAACCTGTGAGAAGTGGTTATCTGGTTTAATTTCAAGACTAATAGGGGTGGCTCAGTCAGTTAAGCGTCTGCCTTCTGCTCAGGTCATGTTCTCCAGGTCCTGGGAGAAGCCCACATCGGGTTTCCTGCTCAGCAGGGAGTCTGCTTCTCCCTCTCTCCTTTTGCCCCTCCCCCTCCCCCATGTCCTCATGTGCTCTCTAATTAAATCTTAAAAAAAAAAAAAAGGCTAATTAGAGGATGGATCACCAAATTTGAGAATCAGGTAGAAATCAGGATTCAGAATCAAGGATGAGCTATATTAATTTTAAAAATGGAAAATAACAAAGTATTGGCAAAGATATGGAGAAATTGGAACTCTCATACATTGGTGGGGGGAAGGTAAAACTATTCAGCCACTGTGAAAACCACTTTGGCAGTTCCTCAAAAATGTTAAGAATTACCATATGACCCAGCAATTCTACTCCTGGGTATATACCCCCAAATTGAAAACAGGTACTCAACGTGCATGCAGACACATATTCATCGCATCCCTATCCACAAGAGCCAAAAAGTGGAAATAACCCAAGTGTCCATCAACAGATGAACACACTGTGATATATACATACAATGAAATATTACTTAGCCACAAAAGGAATGAGGTTGTGATACAAGCTACAGTGTGGATGAACCCCCAAAACAAAATGCTAAGTCAAAAAAGCCAGACACGAGAGGTCACACGTTGTGTGATTCCATTTGTAGGAAATGTCCAGAATAGGTAATTCCACAGAGACAGAATGCAGATTGGAGGTTGCCAAGGGCTGAGGGGAGGAAGGAGTGGAGAGAAACTGCTTAACGATATGGGATTTTATTCTGGAGTAACCGAAATGTTTTAGCACTACATAGAGGTGGTGGTTGCAGAAACTGTGAGTGTTCTAATGTCACTGAATTATTCACTTTAAAATGGTCAGGTTTATATTACGTGAATTTCTCCTCAAGTTTTTAAAAAATGCTAAAGAATCAAAGGTGAAGGCCTTATAAGCTTAAATTTCTTGGAGAGGCAAGGGCTAGGGGGAACTGTATTAGATTTGCTTTTCCATCCTCAGCACCTAAAACAGTATGGGTACCTGACAGGCACCCAAGTGGATGAAATATCTGCCATCTATCAATAAGGTTTCTAAGTCCATCCCTACCCCTTAGCCAGCCCAAACATCAATTTCCAATACTACTCGGATTTTCCAACTCTATTTTTATGCCAAGTCATAACAACACCTCTCATTTTCCCAAGTGATACCATGTGTGTGTGCACACAAGGGGAAAAGCTTACAAATTGAAGAGAAAAAAAAAAAAAGAAAAAAAGAAAAAAACAGCATTAAACCCTTCAAAGTATACATTTTACAGTACATACTAACTTGCTATTATTGGGGGATTCCTGGCAATGACTGACAGGGATATTCTCTCTCTGGCCTACGCACTAACAAGTCTTGCCATCTTTATGCTGCCCTCTGACCGAACTCATTTCCAAGAACTGCTGATGTCTAGCTGATGGAGAGTTAGCAAAGTAACTCTCCTAAGTAACAAAGACCCAGCTTCTTAAGAAATCCATTATGCTGGAGGGAGAGAAAGAAACATGAAGCATTTTAGACGCTAGACTAAAGCCTCTTTAGACTTCATACTCCTATCATCAGGGCAAGACACCCCAGCAAGACTCCAGTCTTTCAGGGCTGGGGGGGAACGACTGGGCTCTGGCCAAGGGAATAACAGCTAACATTTATACCACGTTTACCGTCCACCACGTACTGTTCTCCTCCCTCCTCACACTTCACAGGTAGTTTCTGTGGCCACCTGCCTCTACATGTGTGGAAACCGAGGGGGAGAACTTAAACTCACCCAAGGTCATACAGCCAAGAAATGGTCACGCCTGGATTCAAACTGCACAGTTGGTTTCCAGAGCCCCGCCTCCCAGCCAGCACACCTGCTGCCTCTCACCGCGAAGCGTATTTCTTTCCCTCAGCTGACAAGGAGGACTGGGGAGAGGGTGTCCCCAGAGACCACACAGGCGTTTGCACAGACATCTAAAGAGCTGGGGGCCCCGGTGAGTACATGGAGGTGGGGGGCTCTGCAGCCCGGCTGCTCACATTCCCACCTATGCTGCAGCATGTACAGCTGACATTGCCAAGGCCACTTAACTTCTCCACTGTCCCCATACAGGGGAGGAAACATGTTCAGTACAACCTCACGGAGTTAACTAGAACCCACATAAAAGCTCTTATCATACTGCCTGGCACAGACATGCCCAACATACATTCACTTTCTGGTGTCTGATCTTAGAAATGAAAGCTGACATAGTTGCTGTTCGTTATATATTATTCCAGCAGATCCTAGCTATATTAGTTTTACTGTGGTCTGCGAGAGAAAAATCCTAGGTCCTAAATATCATGTCAGCCATAGAAAAACAGCGTGGGCTTGGGAAAACAGTGTTAAGCTTGGCTCAGGTCCTGTTGCTTTTTGCCGTCAGGGACCATGACACGGTAGGGTGGTAGGGCTTCTGTGCCGTCAGTTCACTTAAGTATAATTAGAACATTCAGTTGTCGCCCTGGACATGGTAGCCACAGCCTTGGCACCTCAGGGGAGTAAGACAATTTTACATGGATAAACTATTTTCAGAGGCCTTGAAAATGGCATATGATATAATGGGTTAGAATTGCACTTACTGCAAGTGTGCTGGTGTTCCACAGTTCCTACCTGGTGAAGGGCTGGGATCCATAATTTAATTATAGTGAAATCCAAAGTGCATTTGTAATTTCAGTACTCGAACATTTTCTGGACAGAAGTTATTTACCCTTGTTGGAACCTTTCAAAACATCTCTGCAGAGTCTTGCCATGTGTGCCCCTAGGAGGCCCCTGGACACTCCACATGACCATCCCCAGCTAAAGTTCTAGAAGCAAGGCTAAAATGAGGCCTCCTTGGTCCCTTTCCTCAGATTTACACCCAAAATTAGGCCCTTGAGTTTTTAAACCCTTTGCAGGTGAAAAGAGTCTAGAAATGTAAGGATAGAGAACAAGGAACATGTGTCTCGATGTTTGGAGCAAAAGTAATCTAAACCATGTATTCTAGGTGAAAATACAGCACAAGCAGGGGAAGATACCCATAGATAATTACTCATATTTCAATGTTAAGACATTGGTGGCTTTTACTTCCTATTGTAAGCCGAAATTTGGACTTCAGTCAATACAACTCATCCCCCCTTCACAGAAGTGATGATCTACATCTTGCAAGAATGAAGAAATTTGGCTTTTTTGTTCTACATGCTGAATGCATAACAGATTTTGAGGGAAGTGTATTGCACAGTCTTTGGTATTGAGTGTAGACAATTCTTTAGTTCTGTCACTCGAAGCTTGTAGCAAATGTGTACACGCAAGCAGTTTTTCTTTCTCCTTTTAATTGGGGTAAGTGGGAAAGCCGGTTTGAATTAAGGATATCTAAGGGGACTTGTTTTTCTGTGTCTATAATAGAAACTTAGCCTGTACCTGTCAATTGGCACTTTTAATAAGACTGATTAATAATGATACATAGCAAGTATATGAATGTGTCCATCCCAAGGTCTTCCAAAGTTTGTTCCCTTAGGTAGGACACAGGTTTGCTCCAATATTTATACTATTCAACTTACTTGGCAGACTTCCCCCCCTTCCCTCAGGACCTATAGAAGCAAACTCTGAGTCAGTCACCAGGAGGTCTTAATTATCCTAGACTCCACACTGGTAGCATCTGAGAAACTGTCGCTTTGTCCTATTGAAAAGGTTCTTGAATTCCATACAGGCTTTCCCCACTTTAAAGACATGTTATTTGTTAGAGTAAAACAAACTATGAAACTTTACTGTTTCTAAAAGAAAGTTCTAAAGTACAGTTCTAAAAGAAGACCTAAGAACAGAAATGCCATGTTTTTGGGTGCTGAGCGATAACTTTATGTGTAAATATAAAGGCCAAATGGAGTCATCACATGTTAATAATAAGGAGAGTACCATGTCGTGGTAAGCTGGCTGGCTGGGTACCTGAGGGAGGGGCATAATCCGTTTGGCTCCTGCTATATAAAATTTGGCATTGATCTTGCTACAGAATAGTAAAATGTGTAAAAAGTCAGACACAATTAGACAAAAATAGCAAACTTGAATAAGATGGTATGGAAGAGAGTCTCAATCATTTACCTCAAGAATTTAAAAAAAACCTTCTTTATGTAAAAATAAACCAACTGGAAAAAGCCAGAAGAATAACAAAGAGTAATTACTTTTAACATTATGGTGAACTCCTACAAATCCTTAGGGGGGAAAAATAATAAAAAGTAAGTAGACAGAAAGGATTAAGTTATGTACACACTATCTACAAAAGATAAATTGCTATTTCTTGAATAGGTTTAAAAAAGTCATCAATTTCTATTTCTGATTACAGTGAGATAAAGCAGTGAAATCATTTTCACTTATAAAGTTAAAGTTTTCTTTTGTGCCATTTTGTTTTGAATGCTACTGAGGGTTTGTAAAAGATACTTAAGTACATTGCCGGTAGGGACATATAATAGGAGAGAATTATATTGTGTATCCCTTTAGAGAACGACTTGGTAATTTGTACCCAGAACCTTAAGAATAGTCATATCCTTAAACAAAGTTCCATTTCTGAGCATCCACACTAATAATTCTCCACACATAAAAATAGCCAAATGTCTCTGCCATTATAAGCAGCAAACAAAGAAGGAACATTTAAATGTCTGACAATGGAAAAATAAGTTTGATATGATAATGTGTTTGAACAGAAGTCAGGAAACAGATGGCTAGTCCTGTTTTTGTATAGCCTGTGAGCTAAAAATGGTTTTAAATTCAATTGTTTAAATGGTTGGGGGAAAAAAAAATCAAAGAAGAATATTACATGACCCATGTAAATTATATGGATTATATTAAATTTGCATTTCATTGTACTTTCCTTTATGTAATGTCTATAGCTACCATCGCACCAGCCATGGCAGAGCTCCATTGTGGCAACAGGGCCCCTATGGCCAAAAAGCCTAAAATATTTAGAATTTGGCTCTTTACAGAAAAAAAGGTCTGATGACCCCTCTGTTAGAATGCAGTACAGCTGTTAAAAGTGTTCTTAAGGAGTTTGTAGCAATGAGCGAAGCTACATGTTATAATGGTTAATAAAAACGCAGGATGTAAAGATAAATATACATATCAAAATGACATAAAAACATGAAAAAAATTATATTGTTTTGGGTATTGAGACCAATGAGTGATGTTATAATCCTTCCTACTTTTTATTTGTTTCCAGGTGTTCTACAATAGCAAGACTTACTTCATCGTGGTGAACCAAGGTATTTAAAAGGAAAAGCAAAGCAGCACATAGTTACTGAAGTTTATGAAAGTCAGAAAACAATCTTAGAACTCACCTGTCAACACAACTTTTCCAGATACAAAGATAAGCAACACAACTCGTGGTTTTACCATTCTGTAGATAAGGCCGGGGAACAGTTCTGGTTCATAACTGTTCAGATACAAAAGGAAAAAGTGAAAAATAGTGCTATTCAACTGCTTTCCCATAATATTCAAGACCCAGCGTCTTAAAACTAGTCTACCAAAAACCTTCGGCCATCTTAAGAAAATAGTCTGGAGTGCCCTAGGCAATTTCTTGTGACAGTCAAGAACAGAATTCATCTTTGGTTATAACATTTTTTTTCAAGTGCAGGTCATGCTAAGCTTTTAGAAATTAAGGTAAGTTAGGCTGTCAAATTTAACATATTAAGATCTTCTTGGTTAAAAATAAGTATCAGTAAAAATACATAAACATGCTTTCTAAGTTTTCTAAATTTTCCAAGTTTCCCAATAACGAATATATTTTGTATGCATTTATATACCGCTAAAGATAGCAATTTTAGAACCTAAAAAGTTTTCTAGACCACCATCATTTGTCTCTGGACAGGTGCTGTAAAGAAAACTAAACTATCCCAACTCTTAAAAATTTGGGATTTGTGGGGCGCCTGGCTGGCTCAGTTGGAAGGGCATGGGACTCTCGATCTCAGGGTCATGAGTTCAAGCCCCACACTGGGTATAGCAATTACTTAAAAATTTAAAAAAAGAAAGAAGCTTAAAAAATTTAAGATTTGGTCCTATAAATAGTAACTCACTTATATTTAGTACTAAATGTAGAAATGTAGAAGGATGATAGGGCTAAGAACTGCTTCAGTCTTCAGCATATAGAAGTAGAGAGACTCCTAGAAAGGCTTAACAAGACTTCAAAAAAGAAGTCAAGAGTTAAAAGGAAGCTAATGAAATAAAAGCAATGGCTAAGAACAGATGTAAGAGAAAGAAGAAATCTGAGAAACTGAACACAATACACGTAAATCTTTGCATTTAATGGGTGAATCAGGACCACGCAGGAAAAACTCGCTCCATTCCATTCTATGATGAGTAAGACCCATACGACAGCAGACATGAAATCTCTTATCGGTACCAGAATGATGCGTTACAGTGGTGAGGCTACCCTCCTGAAGTACTTGGAGGTTGCTCTGGGTAGACATGTCTTCCTGGGATGTCACTCCTACTGCAGAAAGCCTGTCAAGACATTACCCACTTACCACTTCTCAACACTGGGGAGTCAATGATACTAGCTGGAGCCCTAGAAAATCTGTATGGGAACTGTGAGATTTCAACCAAGAAACTGAAATGTAGGGACCCAGAAGGAATGTTTCCATTTGATCTTCCAACAGAATCTTAGCATTTTAAAGGGAAAAGAAGGGACGCCTGGGTGGCTCAGTTGGTTGAGGGTCCAACTCTTGGTTTCAGCTCAGATCATGATCTCACAGTCATGAGACTGAGCCCCACACTGGGCTCTGCTCTCAGCAGGTAGTCTACTTGGGATTCTCTCTCTCCCTCTGCTCCTCCCCTTGCTCAAGTTCACCCGCTCTCCCCTGCTCCTGCCCCCACAAAAATAAATAAATAAATCTTTAAAAAAAAAAGAAAAAGAAAAAAAAGGGAAAAGAGAAAACCAAAATCTTTGGTATGTAAGTGAGGGCGAACTGCAATTGGCTTTCAGAACCATAGTTTTAAGATATCAGCATAATGAACTTCCAAGGAGATATTTACTTCATTTTATTTATTCTCTGCCTCATTTCAGAAGAAGGTTGAGGTGGGGGCGGGGGGAAGAGATTTTGGTTAGCGATGGAGAATATCATGAGTCCAAGAATAACAAACACTTGCCAATCTCTTGGCCAACCCAACTTCAACTCATGGTTCAAGTTTTGGCTTAAAGGTCACTTCCCATAAGAACTTTAACCTCCACCCTATTACATTAAATATCCTGCTTCATGGCACCATAGCACTCCAAGGGGTGTTCACCTTCATAGTTACCATATTATCTTTAGCTTTTCTGGCTTCTCTTTTAGACAGTGAGCTCCATGAGGGCAAGGGACCATGGCTGTGTTTTTTCCTTCTTTTTTCCTTTTCCCTTTTTGAGACAGAGAGAGTGCACCAGTGGGGGTAGGGGGTTGGGCAGGTGGGGTGAGGGAGGGAAGAGAGAGAGAGAGAATCCCAAGCAGGCTCCATGCTCAGCATGGAGACCATCGTGGGGCTCAAACTCACAACCCTGAGATCATGACCTGAGCTGAAATCAAGAGTCGGACACTTAACCACCTGAGCCACCCAGGCGTCTTGGACCCTGGTTTCATTGACTATCATGATCACTGTACCATCCGCTACACAGTAGCCACCTAGATATTACTCACTTAAGAAATATTTATTATCAGGATATCTTTGATTTAGAAACTGAAAGAAGGAAGAACAATGCTCGGGGAAAACTGGAAAAAATTATGGCATCGAAAATGACAGCGGAGGGGCCAGTGACAAGGGGGATACTTGTGGTAGCAGATGCTAACACACAAACTTGTAGAACCAGGGGAATTAAAGGAACTTGAGGTTTTAACATAGGCAAACTTGACCTAATAATTACAACTGATGTGCGCCATGGTCCCCCTAGGGCTGCAGACGCTTAAAAGAGAGGCCTCATTTTAAAGACACAAACCTGTTGAGAAAGAAGTGTTTTAATGCCCCAGTGTCATCAATACACACACTGGAGTTGGAATCCATAACCTAACGATGGAGTCTGAATGGCAAACTTCTGGAGGGGCAAGACTAGAAAGAGACAGTGGTAGGAACACAATGCAGGCTTTCGGGCTAATTTTTTTTTTTTAAAGATGGATGACATAATAAAACTGGTTCAGAACGAAGCTAGAACAGCGATGGACCCACTCCAAGTGGCTAAAGCCAGTGCATATGATGAATTCTCATCTTGTGCTGCTGGTCATTTTATCTTTCAGAGGGTGGGAGCAGTGACAAGAGGCACTCCTACCCTAGACTTAAATCTGAGCTACAAAGATGACAGTGCTGGTGAAAAAGAAATGAAAGCAAACTTGGGAGGAATGGCACACATCATTTTAGAGCCCTTAACGGCCAGAAAGTGGAGTGCTAAATCTGATACAGACAGGCAGAATTCAGGGGGAGATCATACATTCAGAAAAGGTTGGTTCAGAGAGAGAGACAGAGCAGAGGCCCATGGCTGAGACTCTGGAAGAAAAAACAGCTCCTGTGTTGAGATACTCTAAAAAAAACAAAATTTTTACTATGAATTTACAACCCATCCCAAGATTGAAGAAAGAAAAAGATCCCTAAAAAGGCAATATTTCTTGCATGGGGAGCTTTGCAGTGAGCTCAATGGGCACATCACAGGCACCCAATAAGCATATGTTGAAAAAAATTAATGCAGAGGAAAAGAGAGACAAGGGGAAAATAAACATTGCCTGAAGAATATCATCAAAGCCAAATCTCAGCATGAACTTGGATTTTTGAAAAGCTAGGAAAAAAAAAAAACTAAAGGAATTTTTAACAGCTGTTCAGACCATGTCTCAAAGAAAAGGCCAACGAGTGTGAGATAAAGCAGAGCTTTAGGGTCCCCGTTCACTCCGTTAACAGGAACGACCGCTCCAAGGTAAGGAGGGGAGAGGGGAGTGAAAGGACAGAAGTTCAGGCTGGAGGAAGAGAATTTAAGAGCATCTGTGATTCCAAGCAGCTCAGTGGCCTTGGACAGGTATATGTGCCCCAGAGTGGTGGGCACCAGGGCTGACCCATCCGCCCCCATCACTGCTGAGCGCCCGGCAGGCTGGGAGAAACACCAGCGGAGAGAAGGGGACGCCGAGCCTTTGCTGGGGAGAGGGGACACTCCCCGTGAAGCAGCAGCCTACAGATGCTCCCCGAGGAATAGGACTCCACCAGGGAGGAAATTGTGGTGGGGGCTACCATGACACGAACACACAAAACCCCCTCAAAATCAACAGGACAAACACTGGATAGGAGTGCCCTCACAGAATGTGCTGGGCCACTCTTTCTTCATCCTCTCTCCCACCCTCTCTCCCCAGCCAGCTGTCAGCCATCAGCCCCTTCCGACCTGCCTAACCCATCTCATTCCCCTTCTCCTCGGGGGTCGCCACCCCCAAGCCAGGCGTGCCTGCTTCAGAAATCTGCACACTAGTGAGTCCCAAGCCTCTGGCAAGCAGGACTGACGTCACCTGGGAGCTGGTTAGAATCGCAAATTCAAGCAACATCTATGGCGATGCAGCCCAAGAAGCAAAGTGTTTTTTAAAAAGCGGTCCAGGTGATTACTATGCAGTTTAATTTTGAGAACCACTGTTTCAGAAGATTGGACACACAGAGGAAGCAGGAAGGACCTAAGCACAGCATCTTGATCCTTTCACCTACAGTCTTTAAAAAGAAAAACACCACTTTCTCCAAAAGATTCATTATATAAGCGGCCCATAACACAACTTCAATATCTTGGTAAATGCAGAAAGTTCTAGAATGGTCATACCTACTGAACTGCTGATGGGTCAGCACCAAACCTTCCAGCCTGATGGCAAATCTCACATCACAGCTTCCAACCATGTTCTGAATTTTAAAATCGAGGAATCTGGCTGGGAAGCCCAGCTTTTGCACCACACGAGCATACTTCCTCGCTGCAAGTCGAGACTGCTCTTCACTGGGGAGGGACAAATGCATTTAAAGAGATCTTAATCGCTGTGTCCTCTATACTGCTTGGGCTGTAGTCACGCACTTCCCTGATTGTACTTTTAGCATCTGTACCATGTTCATCTTTCAATGTACATTACAAACTTGTAGACGTTGAGGACAAGGACCAACTCCCCTACTTGTGTCCCTAGCACCTAGGAAAAGGTATGGCACAATGGTCAAAACCAAACCATAAACATATTTTCAAGTCTTAATTTGTCATCTTTCACATATAGGGTATTTTTCTCTTTTACTGGTTTTAAATGCTATTAGATAAAATTAACTATTCCACTTGTTCTCAGAGTGTGTCCTCAGACCTGCAGCAGCGTCACCACCTGAGAACTTGTTAGAAATGCAACGTCCCAGGTCCCAGCCTCGGGCACTCTGGGGTTGGCCCCAGCAGTCTCTATTTTAACAAGCCCTCCAGACTGTGATGCTCAGGAAAGTCTGAGAACTATCCATCTGGTCTAAAAGTGTGTGCCACTTAGATGGGAACAAGAGCAGCAAAAATAAGGACACATGCATTAAAAAAAAAAAAAACATGAGGAAGTAAGAGGTATGCTAATTAGGTGGCAAAGAGGATATTAGGACTTGGATTTTTATGCAACAAATTACTTTTTCTTTTTTTTTTTAACAAAAAAGCATGAAAACACCTCAAAACCTTCCAGTTTTGCTCAAGCTTTCTTCACAGAATGGTCACTTAACTCACACCCAATTTGAGAAACAAAGAAATTCATTCACCTTTGTGGCCATACTCTTCTAAGCGTTTGTCCTGCTCCAACCCTAAATCCAGGTCAGAGAATATGAGGTCCTGAGATGTGGGACTTGATTTGGCAAAACAATGAGTAGCAGGGGTTGCCAAACAGGGGCCAAACCTGGTGGGTGAACCATGTGAACTCCACCCTCTCTTATGGGTCGCCCCGTCTTTACACTGAAAATCAGAAACACCTGAAGGAAAAGCCAGATTGAACTTGTTTGTCTGGACCAAAGAAAGCATTCCATTCTCTTTCCTATCTATATCCTTCACCACGCTGCCCCTCTTATGTGTATTAATTCCTTCACATATTTCACTCCACTCCACGTTGCTTCTCCTCACCCACTTCTAACTCTTGAGATGTCCCCAGTAAGACCATGTACCCAAGTTAGCAGTGAAATAAAGTTTCTATTTTGAAAAAAGACATTTTGCTATTAGGCCCATTACATTGTCGATCGTGCTCATGTTTATAAAGTCAAATTTTAAGAGTCTGGGTAGCCCTGTAATTTCATGGAATATTAGCTGTGAATAGGACACAGAAATTCCCAAACAACTTGTGGTTAAAGTCTACATACATGTTTTTGTACAAACATTAGGAAATAAAGTAAGAACCTTGAAATGTCACCACCAGTGGTGATAACCACGGATTACATTTGACCCTTTTGTATTTTTCCTGTGCAAAAACAGGTATCCTTCACTAGCTAACTCTGGTTATCACAACTAAAAAGAATAGGTTTGGATCCATTTTTGGAGATAATTCTGATGGCTCTTAGACCAACCAAAATTTCACAAATCTCTATCCAAGACTCAAGAACCAAATAGATTTTGGTAACAAGTATCTCTTATTATCTGAGCTCAGTAGCCGAACTTTCACCATCAGATTTCAGGAAACAGATAAATTCAGATAGGGAAAGATACTCATGAATATGTATGTAATATAAGCATATTTTAAAGTGAAAGTTGGATAATAAACTTATAATTTAGCTGCCTGTTCCCCTACAACTTAACATAATGTGACCATCCTTCCAACTCGATAGATGTATGTTTTTATAGCTAAATATAATTTTATTTTTTTAAGATTTTATTTGTCAGAGAGAGAGCGTGAGCACAAGCAGGGGAAGAGGCAGGCAGAGGCAGAGGGAGAAGCAGGCTCCCTGTTGCGCAAGGAGCCACATATGGGGCTCGATGATAGGGATCATGACCTGAACTGAAGGCAGATGCTTAACCAATTGAGCCACCCAGGCATCCCTTAATTTTATGATCTAATCAAAACTTTATTACTAAGTATTTGTCTCCCATTTTTTAATTTTTATTCCCCCCCATTTTACACAATGCTGAAATGAACATCCTTGCAGATACCTTAAAGAATTGTGCTATATGGACTTAAAAATGGTAGATCTCTAGGTCTAAGGACACACAGATCAACAGAAGATAAAGCCCAGAAACTTACCCAGACACATGTAAAGCATTTAACATGTAAAAATAGGTGGGGGGGGATGTATTAAGAATGGATTTGTCACATAGATGAAAAATCCTCAACAAAATATTAACAAACCACATATAACAATACATTAAGCAGATCATTCACCATGATCAAGTGGGATTCATTCTAGGGATGCAAGGAGGATTCAATATTCACAAATCAATCAACATGATACACCTCACCAAAAGAACAAACGATAAAAATCATACGATTATCTCAATAGATGCAGAAAAAGCATTTGACAAAATTCAACATCCATTCATGATAAAAACTCTCAGCAATGTGGGTTTAGAGGGAACATACCTCAACATAATAAAGTCCATAGATGAAAAACCCACAGCTAACATCACACTTAATGGTGAAAAACTGAGGGATTTTCCCCTAAGATCAGGAACAAGACAAGGATGCCCACTCTCACCACTTCTATTCAACATAGTACTGGAAGTACTAAACACAGCAATCAGACAAGAAATAAGAGGTATTCATACTGGTAAAGAAGAGGTTAAACTGTCATTATGTGCAGATGACATAATACTATATATAGAAAATCCTAGGGGGCGCCTGGGTGGCACAGCGGTTAAGCGTCTGCCTTTGGCTCAGGGTATGATCCTGGCATTATGGGATCGAGCCCCACATCAGGCTCCTCCGCTGGGAGCCTGCTTCTTCCTCTCCCACTCCCCCTGCTTGTGTTCCCTCTCTCGCTGGCTGTCTCTCTCTCTGTCGAATAAATAAATAAAATCTTTTAAAAAAAAAAATCCTAAAGACTCCACCAAACAACTACTAGAAGTAATGAATTCAGCGAAGTTGCAAGATGCAAAATTAATACCCAGAAATTGGTAGCACACGCACACAAAGAAAGAAAACAATTCCACTTATAACTGCACAAAAAATAAAACACCTAGGAATAAACTTAATCAAAAAAGGGGTAAACGACCTGTACTCTGAAAACTGTAAAACACTGATGAAAGAAACTGAAGACAACACAAACGAATGAAAAAAAATTCCAGCTCCTGGGTTGAAAGGATATTGTTAAACTGTTCATATTATCCAAAGCAATCTATAGATTCAATGCAATCCCTATCAGAATACCAACAATGCTTTTCATAAAACTAGACTACTACTAAAATGGGTATGGAACCACAAAAGACCCCAAATAGGCAAAGCAATCTTGAGAAAGAAAAACAAAGCTGGAGATACCACAACACCAGATTTCAAGATATACTACAAAGCTGTAGAAATCCAAAGACACAAACAGGCACAAAAACAGACATATAGATTAACGGACGGAGGGTCCAGAAATAAACACATGATTATATGGCCAATTAATCTATGACAAAGGAGACAAGAATATAAAACAAGAATATAAAACAATTTTCAAGCTGGGAAAACTGGACAGCTGCATGTAAAAAAATGAAACTGGACCACTTTTTAACACCGTACACAAAAATAAACTCAAAATGGATTAAAGACCTAAATTCAAGACCTGAAACCATAAAAATCCTAGAAGAGAATACAGGCAGTAATTTCTCTGACATCAACCACAGCAACATTTTTCTAGATATGTATCCAAAGGCAAGGGAAACAAAAGCAAAATGAACCAGTGGGACTACATCGAAATAAAAAGCTTTTGCACAATAAGGAAACCATCAACACACCAAAAGCAACCTACTGAATAAGAGAAGATTTTTGCAAATGACATGTCAGTTAAGGGGTTAATATCCAAAATATATAAAGAACTTATACAACTCAACACCAAAAAACAATCCAATTAAAAAATGGGCAGAAGATCTGAACAAACACTTTTTCCCCAAAGAAGATATACAGATGGCCAACAGACACATGAAGAGATGCTCAACATCACTCATCATCAGGGAAATACACATCAAAACCATGATGAGATCCCACCTTATACCTGTTGGACTGGCTAAAATGAGAGACAAGAAATAAAAACTGTTGGTAAGGATGTGGAGAAAAAGGAACCCTCGTACACTGTTGGTGGGAATGTAAATTGGTGCAGCCACTGTGGAAAATAGTATAGAGGATCCTTAAAAATTAAAAATAGAAATACCATGATCCAATAATTCCACTACTGAGTATTTACTCAAAACAAAAATACTAATTTGAAAAGATAAATGTACCCCCATGTTAACTGCAGCATCATTTATAATAGCCAAGATACGGAAGCAACCTCAGTGTCTAGTGATAGAGGATAAGGAAAATGTGGTATATATACACAATATATTATGCAACCATAAAAAGGATGAGATTGGGCCATTTGAGACAACATGAATGGTCCTAGAGGATATTAATGCTAAGTGAAATAAGTCAGACTGAAAAAGACAAATACCATATGATTTTATTCACATATGGAATCTTAAAAAAAAAAATACACAAAAAGCAGAAGCAGACCTATAAATACAGAGAACAAACTCATGGTTGCCAGAGGGGAAGGGGGTTGGGATTTGGGCAAAATGAGTGGAGAGGGAGATAAAGGCTTTCAGTTCTGGAATGAAGAAGTCAGAGGACTGAAAGGCACAGGAACATAGTCAAAACCACTGTGAGAGCAAGGACAGATGGTAGCTACGCTCCTGGGGACACTGCATAACACGCAAACCTGCTGAGTCACCTGAAACTAATGTAACATTGTGTGTCAACCATACTAAAACACCATATATGGATTGTTCAATAAATGTATTAGGTCACTTACTGGCTATTAGAAAAAAAAATTCTCTTACAGTGAAATAAAATTCTAGGCCACCTCTGCCCAATATGGTAGCCCCTAGCCACATGTAGCTAATTTTTTTAAATTCTATTTATTTATTTGAGAAAGAGGTAGATTGAGAGAGAGAGACCCGAGCAGGATGGGGAGGAGCAGAGGGAGAGGGAGAAGCAGGCTCGACTCAGGTGCCCCCACATGTAGCTATTTATATTTAAATTAAAATTTAAAAAAATTAAGTTCCAGGACACCTGGGTGGCTCAGTCAGTTAAGCGTCTGCCTTTGGCTCAGGTCATGATCCGGGAATCCTGGGATCAAACCTTGAGTTGGGCTCCCTGCTCAGCGGGGACACTGCTTTTCCCTCTCCCTCTCCTCCTCCCCCTGCTTGTGCTCTCTTGCTTGCTGTCAAATAAATAAAATCTTTAAAAAATAAAAAAAAATTTAAGTTCTTCTGTATATTACCTATACTTCAATTGTTCAACAGCTACTTGTGACTGGTGGCTACCACACGAGACAGCACAAATGGAAAGTATTTCCATCACCTAGAGAAAGCTCTAATTGAATCAAAATATCAACTTCTTTTCCTCAATACAAAGCAGGACCTGAAAAAGGCCAGAAAAATATACAGAGGTCAATATTTATATAATGCTGTGCATGGGGAGTGCCTTCCTAAGCATGAAGCCAAACATCAAAACCCTAAAGAAAAATGGGACTGTACACACACAAAAATGTTAATTGTGTAAAAAAAGAAAAAAATCATAAAACACCAGTAACAGTAAATTGGGAAATAACATTTATAGGACAAAATGGTGGAAATACTTACATACAAAAAGCTGTTTACAAAAGACCAATAACTCCATAGACTATTGGGCAAAAGACACAGTAGGCAGTTTATATGCTTATGAAAAGTTTTCTCACTAACAAATCAAAGACATGTAATTAACACTTTTTTTTTTTTTGGCCAAACCATTTGGCAAATATAAAAAAGAATATTAACACCCAGTGTTCTTTGGAGAAAATGAATCTTGGTATATCTGTAGAGTGAAGACAAATTCATACGACCTTTCAGGAGGCCAATTTACTACTCATCTTCGAACACGCAGAGGAACGAGCAGCCCTCCCACTACGGTTTATGGTGAAAGGGTCTATATCCGCACAGGGCTTCCTCTGCATGAGATCCAGGGAAAGTGAGCCTTTTAAGAGTTGCCTCCTGAGCAAATGCTCAAGATAATGGTCAAGAAGCACCTAATTTGCCTCCCTTACAAAGTTCTATCCATGTATCTGCAATACGGAAAATATACAGTAACTACTTCCCCAGGCTTGTAACAGGCTTTATTACCACTGTAGTTTCAAAGTGCACCTGAAGACCAAGTTCTAACAGCCCACCTAAGCCCCCTCAGTTTGATGGGGGAACTGCACAGTGGGACAGGAGTCAGTACCACACAACTGAACGTTTTTAAGCCCGAATTTGGCATTTCATGAACTTAATGCTTCGGCAGAGTATTTTGCTCCTCCTAGGTGTTTTGGAATATAAATACTACCCTTCCTTGTTTTATATGCTGAATTATTTGTCTGATAAGGGTGGAGAGTGGTTCCACATACCTTTTGGCTCCCGTGCAGACCATTTTCCCAGAGCTAAAGATGAGGGCTGTTGTTCTGGGCTCTCGGATCCTCATTATGACAGCAGCAAACCTCTATACACAGACGTGAAAAGGACAATTAGCCTCTGCTAGCATTGAACACTATTCCAGCTGAAAAGCTGAGCTGGACATAAAGAGTCTTGAATAAACAGAGATTTGATGGGAAAGCGAAAAAATGTCTGCACGCTAAGGTAAACAAAACCCATCATGATTCTAAAGTGTACTTAGAAAAAGCAGGTAAGAATAAAAACAATAAAACTAAAATGTGAGTGCTTGTTCTATTTCAAGCCCAATGCTAAGAGCTTTACAAGTTTTGTTTCCTTTGTCCTCAGGATAGAGCTCAACTGAGTCTGTGATCACCACCATTTAGGGCACAGGGAAACTAAATGGTATTTAACTTCCCACATTACACAAGCAACGGTAAAGTTGAGATTTAAAGTCACAACTAGTCAGATGCTGTGCTTTTTTACTTTGAAATACTTCCTTTTTCATTCAAAGACTATTTGGAGGGGAGAGTATGAAGTATGTTAGTCTTGCCAAGACTCTAGAATGTACTAAAAAAAAATATATATATATATATATATATCCAGACTATAGAACAGAATATATATATATATAGATAGATAGGCATGCTGAAGATGAAGGACAAATTGATTTTCAGTTCTCAGTGTGGTCCCCCACCTGGCAGTATGGGCAGGCCCTCCGGGAGGTGCTGATGCAAGGGGCACCGGGGAGGACAGGCCTGCCATGCTGACATGTCACCAAAGACCTGCTGCTCCTTTTGGTCCTACACAGGCACCCCCGTCTGCGCTCATCTTCCCCAGCAAGCTGGGAAGGAAACCAGGGTGAGTATTCTGAAAGACTGCGGCTTCCATGGGTCGGAGGGGGCCCACGGGACCAAGGTGGGTCTGGCAGTTTCAGATTTGAAAAGTGTTGATTGAATCCTGTGAATGTTTTCCAAGTGTTTAAGGTAATACTCTAACCCGGTATTCATTTTATTAAATTCTGAAGGGAGCTTAAATGCCAGGCCAGAATTTCTCTGGCTGTCAAGTCCAAGTTTGGATAGACCCTATACACAAAAATAAAATAAGGGAGAGCAGAGGATGATAAAATAAAATAAAATATGTATAAATATGCTGATTTAATAGTGTGGGCAACCATGGCTGTGACCCTAAGAATCCTAGCTTATCATCGTGCTTCTGTGCTCATCATAGCCAGCTACATGAAATAGAAAAAGGAAATATTTGGCTAATATTCAGGTACATTTAAATTCAGAAATCAGCAAGAACACTCCCGCAACGGCAAAAACAATTTAATCCATAAACAACTAATGCTCACAAGGTCCTCTTCGTTGCTACAAATATGGCCTTTTTCATCTAAGGCCAAAAATCCTCCACCACCCAAGATAGTGAGCTTTTCCCTAGTAGGGACGGGTACATCTTTGCATTCATAGGTACAGAGACCAGCCAGTTACTAAATGCTGATTGCATGAACAAATCTACTTCCTCGGTTAATAGGCCATTAAAATTGGATGCTTAGCCTTGGCAGGACACAACAAAGAGTAAATTTTATTAGACTTTGAGAGAAAAGAAATCCCTTAGTAAGTAGAAGCTTGAACTTCACACTTTAAACAATTTAGCTTTCTCAAGCAAGGGAAATTGTAAATGGAAAAATACATGTCAAGCGGATGGGACACATTTAAGAAAAATTATTTCCCCAACTATGATGGCATTTTAAGCAAGTCAGCATCCCCATAGGCTGAAAGTGGCCATACTGAAAAACCTTTTTGAATGGCAAGGGAAAAATCTTAACTTTTAGGAACTGCTCAATCACTGCTTTATTCAGCACAGAGAATGAGGTTATTTTTTTTAGAACTTCAAAGCAATGAGGCAATTAACCTCTTGAGTTGCCAAAAGCTTTGCCCTAACAATTTTTTTTTTTGTTTCAAAAACAAAAGCAAAGGAATGAGTCAATAACATGATCATATGAAGTAAATCTAAATAGAAGCTAATTGTTGAAAGGAATACTGAGAAATCTCACCTTTGGGTTATACTCTGCATTTTTTGCATGCAAAGCTATTTTCTTCAGATCCAATTTACAGGCCAGGTTTACAGTGGAAACTATATTCCTGAAGAAATAAGTCAATTTAGAAAATTACATCAGACATAAAAAGTAAAAAAGAATTAAAATGTATTAACTTCCTCATTTTATAGACCTCTTAGCAACTCCCTAGGAGAATCATTCTCAATGTGGTAGCCACAGTGACGTGACAAACCTTAGGAAAATGTAAAGATTTCAAAGTGAAGTACTAAAATAGCTTCTTCTAAAATGTCATGACCAGCTGACTAAAAGCAAGTTTTAAATCTTTTTCAAAACCATGCCTCAAAATAGAAAGCATAATTCCAAATCAATTTGCAAACTGAATTCAATTTTACATCTTTATATTCTTTGTGTTTATCCAACCCCAACCCCAATTCTCAAAAATTACAGTGCTTTAGTATAAACAATACAATCCTTCAAGAATGTATATACCAACTCTTAAGCCTCTCTTAGGAGTTTAAGAGCTAGTACTTCATTTTTCAGATAACCAAACTGTCTAAAGCCACAATCCATTAAGAAAAGATAGAAGAACCTGAAATTCTCTTCCCTACACTATTTTTCTGAAATTAGTTGTCATTACATTCGGGGACATAAAATGTGTACCCAGGAGCATCGCTGGTTAAAAAAACACACATACACACACAAACAACTTACTGTAGTTGAGGCACAATTCCAGAACATTCTGAAACAGGGGTCATTGGTGTCATGGGAGCTATGGACGCCAGAGGCATGGAGTCTGGTTTCTCAAGAGAGGGCTGGACTGAGTCAGCATCACCAGGGTACAGATGTGAATGGGAATTCGAGAAACTGCTGTTGCTTATTAAGCCCAGACCAATGTCCTGTTCTCTGGGTAATGACAACCTACTTTGCTGACTCTGAGTTTTACAATTTTCTTCAATTTCATGCTTGCTTCTAATGATATTCTGGTCTTTATTTTCTTGGGTAAGTTCATCTGGTAGGAAGCTAAGATCCACAGATGAGAAAGGGCCAGATGTTTCTTTGACTTCTTCAAGATGTGAATTAAACACAGTCTCTGGATGGGCTGAATTAGGGATGTACACTTCATCAGGTACAACTGGGCTGAGCAGCGGTGACCCGGGCGGAGCGAGGGCATCCTAGGCCATTCCCAAAACAAAATGCAAGAAACAGAACAGCAAGTCACACCAAAAGGATACCACTACGGCCAGCAGGCAGTGTGTTCCAGGTGCCAGGCAGCCCAAGAGCACTTATATTCCTTCCTTGCCTCGTTCCATAAAGTACCACGGAAGTTATATTTCAGGGTTGGAGCATACTTAATACAAACAGGAAAGTAGATCTTACAATGCAGAGAAAGCATTTTTCAAAAAATGTTTTTCCTACATTAGATCCATAGTAAGTTGCCACTCTAATTTTGTAATAAAGAGCAACCATACTCTAAATTGTGTGTGTTTTGGGTCCTCTTTCCGCCATCGTTCTATGCTGCCATAATGGTACATGTGAATGCCCTGGCAGATGCTCTCAAGAGCAGTAACAACGCTGAAAAGAGGCAAATGCCAGACTCTTAGTGGGCCTTGCTCCAAAGTCATCCTCTGGTTTCTGTGATGATGAAGCATGGTTACATTGACAGATTTGAAGTCACTGATGATCACAGAGCTGGGAAAATTGTGAACCTCACAAGCAGGTCAAATAAGTGTGAAGTGATCAGCCCCAGATTTGATATACAACTCAAAGATTGAGAAAAATGGCAGAATAATCTGTTCCTGTCCTGCTGCGTTGGTTTCATTGTATTGACAACCTCAGCTGGCATCATGGACCATGAAGAAGCAAGACCAAAAAAAAAAAAAAAAAAAGGAGGGAAAATCCTGGGATTCTTTTTCTAGGGATAGAATACATATATGCAAATAAAAGACCTCAATGAACAAAATAAAATTTAAAAAAAGAGTGTGTACTTTGACTAGATTTACTGGATTCCTTGATTATGAACTTTAGTTAAGTATTTCTTAGAGGTTTTTTGCTTTTAAAGATTTCATTTATTTATTTGATGGAGAGAGAGAGAGCACTCGTGCACAAGCAGGGGGAGCAGCAGGCAGAGGGAGAAGCAGACTTCCTGCTGAGCAAGGAGCCCGATATGGGACTGGATCCCAGGATCCTGGGATCATGAGCTGAGCTGAAGGCAGAGGCTTAACTGACTGAGCCACCCAGGTGTCCCAAATTAAGTTTGAGTGGGTTATTTTTCCACCGTGTTTTTTTTTTTTTAAGATTTTATTTATTTGAGATAGAACTAGGGGTGTGGGCAGAGGGAGAAGAAGGCTCTATCGCTGAGCAGGGACCCCCACTCAGGGCTCGATCCCAGGAACCCGAGACCATGACCTGAGCCGAAGGCAGATGCTTTAACCGACTGAGCCACCCAGGCACCCGTTTCTTAGTCTTAAACTCATATTTTATAAAGAGACAAGTGAAAGAAGCTTAAGAGAGATCTTGAGTGCTAATCAATACTCCACTAAAGACCAAAGGTTATTCCTTCTAGTCAAAGGAGATATGAGCAAATATTCTAGTTTCGTGAATTTACAATAGGAAAACAGTTATTGAAATTTAAAAGGCAAGAATAGTTTAAATCAATATATCGTATTTTCAGTCTGGGGAAGGCGCTCAACCTCCAATACCATCAACTGAGGGAATGAGGTGTGCAACTGGGGGAAGCAGCTCATGTAAAATTCACAGGCTTTTTTATGGAAAAAATCGATTACCTCGATCCATATATTACCACCTGCTTCGCCCGAGTTGTAGACCTCGATTCCGGGTTTGGAGCACTGCTTGCAGGATGACCTCATCCCTTAGAAGATCTGACTTCTGACAACAGAACATTCCTGAACGCCCCGCGCTGGATCTTCATGACGAAGCTACCTCGAGCTAACGTAAAATGTCTGGCTAGGTCCTACTGAAGTGTTCTGTTACTCCAAGTCCAGCAGATGGCAGGGGTGACTTATTGTTCAAAGAGAACACTTCTTTAGAAGAATGCAGTTATTCTCTTGAGATAAGATTTTGGACAGTGTTTCATTTTGAATTATGTAATTCTCCCCCCTTACCCCCACCTCACAGATCAGCTTTAAGAAAAGTGAGGTGCGGGGCGCCTGGGTGGCTCAGTCGTTAAGCGTCTGCCTTGGCTCAGGGCGTGATCCCAGCGTTCTGGGATCAAGCCCCACATCAGGCTCCTCCGCTAGGAGCCTGCTTCTTCCTCTCCCACTCCCCCTGCTTGTGTTCCCTCTCTCTCTGGCTGTCTCTGTCAAATAAATAAATAAAATCTTTGAAAAGAAAAAAGGAAAAAGAAAAGAAAAAAAGAGGGCGAGAGGGGGAGAGGGGAAAGAAAGCAAGAAAGAAAAATGAGGTGGGGAAAATGGCCGGGATTCCTCTCCATTGTCTCATGAGCCTCTCCTGTACCGGCTGGAAAGGATCTCATCAGCCAATTTACACTAAAGCACTCCTATCTGCAACAATCCCTGTCTCCCCTCCTTCTCCCCATCATGGCATTTTAGCAGGGAGGAAGCGCTCCCCAAGGAAACTCAACCTGCACCAGGAATCTAAGGCAATGGCAGCAAGATATCGAAGAGGGAGGTTTTATGGCAATGGAAGTTTACCGTAGGAACACACCTTACAGGATGTACTTGCAGCATATTCACTGCATCTCTGGCCTTCTATCTGCAGAAAATTTTTGTTAAACTGTTTTTACAGAACCATCATCTCTTCCTGCGTGGGCTTTCATTTGCTATGTTAAACGTAATAAGGCTTCACTATTTCGACTTCGGTGCTAATCATTGTCTTTTTTAAAAATCCCCCACACTGAAAGTTGCACTTTTCTTTTTGAGGACTCCTTGCTCTTTTTTCTACAATACTTGACTCTAAAGATTTTTTAAATTAAAAAAAAAGACACACCCTTAAGAATCCCGAACTGAAAGAAGCCACAGGTGTCTGCAATTCAAATGTTGCGAAACCACCCCCCCTCCACGCACACCTGTCCTTAGAAACTATTTTTTGAGGCCTGTTCTTGGCACCGAAGGCTGCCACCCCTTGAAAGTGCAAGACCAACGCTTCACGGGGTAGTCCGCCTACGTTCGCCCTAGCTTAGCAGAGACAATGTTTGGAAGCAAAGGGCCCTACAGGAGACACAGACGCGAACTCTCCGTGTCTGCATCTTTCTAACCGGGACCGGACCTGACCATCTAACCATGGCTCCGGAGTCACCCTACACCAGGTTCCACTTCTGGTTGGCAACCGTGGCGAGTTATTTCCCCTCTGGAAGCTTCGAAGCTTCTACTTTTCAACTTAAAGACGAGGACCATCAAGGCCACCTCTGACGGTCGCTAGGAGTTCCGTACGAGATAAAGAAGGCAAAGCCCCCAGGGCTCAGGTCTGGGCACGCTTGGCAATAGGGCGCGTTGGCCCCTGGGGACAGTGGCGGCGGCTTCGGGGCTCACCTGGGCGACACACTGGTCCAGATAGAGCTCCAGGTAGGTCTGCTCCTCCTCCATGGGTGGAGGCGCCACTGTTAGAAGGGCTGAGAAGGGGCAAGCGCCCAGGCAAGTCAAGCTACAAGCCGAGCCCGACTGAGCGCACGTGGCGCACGAGCCATTTATCAGCCCGGCGGGCGGGGCGGGGCGGGGAGGTCGGGCCCGAGCCTGGGGTGGGGGCGAGATGCGGCGGGGCAGGGGCCGCGCGGGTTCCCGGCCTCGGCCTGCGCCTCCGCGCAGCCCACAGCCCTGCACACCGCGCAGACCGAGGGAGGAGCCGGGAGGAGACGCGGAACTCAGCCCCGGGCCCAGAGGCCGTTAGGATGACGGGGAGAGTGGCGAGCATGCAAGGAGACCGAGGGAAGGGACCCCTCTCCAGGGTGCAATCACCGCGCTCCGCCGCAACTGAGAAGCCGCTTGGCCCGCGAATCTGGAGCTTTCCTTCAGTACCTGCAAGTGCTGCCTTTGCCTCCAGGACAGAGGTCTCGGTGTTAGCAGCATAAAAAGTGAATGCGTTGGACGATGAGAAAATGAAGGATATCCTCAGCCCCCTTTTTAAGGGATTTCTCTCTCTCTCTCTGTCTCCTGAGCACAGCGAGTGGAATTTGAAGCCCCCTTACCCAGTCAGGTGTGGTGCTTTCACGTGATGAGTGCTTCTCACCTTCACATCCCAGGTGTTATTTCTCCAATCCCAGAGAATTCAGGCTAAAACTACATACAGTCTGAAACTAATATAACACTGTATGTTAACCATACTGGAATTAAAATAAAATATATATATAAAAAAATAAAGCTCCGTACAATGGAATGTGCTGCTGCAGTTTGAGGCAGCTTAAGCAGATAATACAAAACCCAAGTATTCAGTTGCCTCTTTCTTGAAGTCATTATTTTAATTTTCAATGCCTCAGCTTTGCTAAGAACTTAAATGTTCAGATGGTTCTATAAATATAACTGACACTTTCTATGTAAGATATTTCAAAATGTATATGGAGACACATAAAATGTCTTTCCTGTTACTCTCTGAGAGCAGGAATTTTGATTACTCATCTTTGTGTCTCTGTACCAAGCTCATCGATGATCCATAAAACTTCCTTGGTGAATGAAACTGCCCTCAAAATGGAGCATGGTGGGGGGGGGTGCGCCTGGGTGTCTCAGTGGATTAAGCCGAGGACCTTCCTCAGGCTCCCTGCTCAGCAGGGAGTCTGCTTATTCTTCTGCCCCTCCCCCAGCTCGTGCTCTCTCTTTCTCTCTGTCTCACTCTCTGAAATAAATAAAATCTTTTTAAAAAATGGAACATGGGAAACACATCATGGTAGAGACAGATGGCTCTCACAATCAGATCACAATAGGAATCTTATAGAATTTCTAATCAAGAATATAGGAAACATTTTGATAAAGCTGACTTTTATATAATGGTTTATAATGACATGTAATTTTGTTCCAATTCTGCCTACAAGAAATGTTTAGCACAGTACCTGGCTGGCAGCTGAAATACTAGCTCTTGGTTTTGTTATTAGACTCTTAGGTCTGAAATGGGTTCTCCCTCAAATTCATATGTCAAAGCTCTAATCCACTATGACTGGTGTCCTTACAGGAGAGAGAAACACCAGGGATGCATGTACACAGAGAAAAAGGCCATGCCAGGACACAGTGAGAAGACAGCTATCTACACCCTGAGGAGAGAGGCCTCAGGAAACCAAACTTGCTGACACGTCGATGTTGGGTGTTCAGCCTCCAGAACTGTGAGAAAATAAATTTCTGTTGTTTAAGCCACTCAGTCTGTGCTATTTTGCTGTGACAGCCCTAGCCAACTAATACATAGAATCATAAAGGGTCTCATCATATGTGGTAGGCAGAATTCTGAGATGACTCCACAAATTCCCACCCCCCTGATGCATACACAGTTTCTCCCAGTTACACACTAATCGAGGTGCTACCATGAAGGGATTTTGCAGATCTAATTAAGGTCCCAAATCAGTCAACTTCAAGAATGGTAGATTATCCTCGGTGAGCCTGACCTAATCGGGTGAGATTTTAAAACAAACTGGGTTTGTCTTCCTCCTGTGGGAGATTCCAAGTATGAAAAGGATTTACCATGAAGGAGATTCTCCACTGCTGGCTCTGGAGATGATTGGAGCCATGTTGCAATGAAGGTGGGTGACCTGTATTTGCTGAGCGTGGCCCACGGTTCACAGCCAGCAAGGAAATGGAGACCTCCTCGTATAGCTGTAAGGAACTGAATTTGGTCAACAACAAAGAAAGGAATCCCTGAAAGGAACTCAACCTGATCAATACCGTCATTTCAGCCTTGGAAACCCTGACCAGAGAACCCAGTCAAGCTATGCCCAGACTTCTGATGTATACAACTGTGAACTTATAAATGGCATTGTTTCAAGCCACCAAACCTGTGGTAATTTACTACTCAGAAAAAAGAAAATGAAAAAAAGAGATGGAAAAGGAATACATCAGAAATAATAAGTAAGAGGAAGGCGGAGTTAAGATGGTGGAGGAGTAGGAGACACCGTTTTCAGCCGGTCCTCCGAGTCGAGCTGGATAGGTACCAGACCAGCCTAAACAACCACGGAACCAGCCTGAGACGCAGGAAGACGCATCTGGATCTCTACAAATGAACATCTCCAGCGCTGAGTATTGAGGTACGAAGCGGGGA
>NW_024425008.1:42517636-42549965 GCF_017311325.1 Ursus maritimus
TTAGAAACACAAAGGACAGAGACGCGCCGGCCCTGGAAGTGAGGGCTGGGACGCCGGGTGTGGGGCGCACATCCCGGGACGCTGCAGGGTTGAGCAGCACCAACAGAGACAGAGTTAAAGTGGCCAGAACATTAGTAGAGAACGGACCGCAATCCCTCTGTTCTGTGACAGAGGCTGAAATTTGGCCGCTGCTGCTCTGACTCTCAGAAGAGGCACAGCAGACCGCCAGGGAAAGCCGCCAGAGAACAAAAGCCTGGAAATACCGGCTCAGAGAGTGCCCATCCCCATCCCCCCTCGCAGGGGACGCCGAGACTCTACCCAAACATGGCTGCCTGAGTATCGGCGCGGCAGGCCCCTCCCCCAGAACACAGAAGGCAGGCTGAAAAATCAAGAAGCCCACAACCCGGGGCGCCTGGGTGGCGCAGTCCCCCCAGAACACAGAAGGCAGGCTGAAAAATCAAGAAGCCCACAACCCGGGCGCCTGGGTGGCGCAGTCATTGAGCGCCTGCCTTCGGCTTAGGGCGTGATCCCGGCGTTCCGGAAAGGAGTCCCTCATCGGGCTCCTCCGCTGGGAGCCTGCTTCTTCCTCTCCCACTCCCCTGCTTCTGTTCCCTCTCTCGCTGGTTGGCTGCCACATAAATAAATAAATAAAATCTTTAAAGAAGAAGCCCACATCCCTAAGATCCCTATAAAACAAGGGGCACGGCCTGGGACCCAGTCAATAATTTGGGCTCTGGAAACCCCGCAACCTCTCTTCATCAGAATGACAAGAAGGAGAAGCCCCCCCCAGCAAAGAAAAGACAGTGATTCTGTGGCCTCTGCCACAGAAATAATGGATATGGATGTAACCAAATTATCAGAAATGGAATTCAGAGTAACGATGGTCAAAATGATGAGTAGAATTGAAAAAACTATTAACGAAAAGGTTACTGAGAATATAGAATCCCTAAGGACAGAAATGAGAGCGAATCTGACAGAAATTAAAAATTCTATGAGCCAAATGCAGGCAAAACTAGAGGCTCTGACGGCCAGGGTCGCAGAAGCAGAGGAACGGGTTAGTGAATTGGAGGATGGGTTAATAGAGGAAAAAATGAAAATAGAAGATGGTCTTAAAAAAATCCACGCCCACGAATGTAGGTTACGGGAGATTACTGACTCAATGAAACGATCCAATGTTAGAATCATCGGCATCCCCGAGGGGGTGGAGAAAAACAGAGGTCTAGAAGAGATATTTGAACAAATTGTAGCTGAAAACTTCCCTAATCTAGCAAGGGAAACAAACATTCGTGTCCAAGAGGCAGAGAGGACCCCTCCCAAGCTCAACCACGACAAACCTACGCCACGTCACGTCATAGTGCAATTCGCAAATATTAGATGCAAGGATACAGTATTGAAAGCGGCCAGGGCAAAGAAATTTCTCACGTACCAAGGCAAAAGCATCAGAATTACGTCAGACCTGTCTACACAGACCTGGAATGAGAGAAAGGGTTGGGGGAGCATATTTAAAGCTCTTTCAGAGAAAAACATGCAGCCAAGGATCCTTTATCCAGCAAGGCTGTCATTCAGAATTGATGGAGAAATAAAGACATTTCAGAATCGCCAGTCACTAACCAATTTTGTAACCACGAAACCAGCCCTACAGGAGATATTACGGGGGGTTCTATAAAAGTAAAAAGGCCCCAAGAGTGATACAGAACAGAAAGTCACAGCCAATACAAACAAAGACTTTACTGGCAACATGGCAACATTAAAATCATATCTCTCAGTAATCAGTCTTAATGTAAATGGTTTGAACCATCCCATAAAACGCCACAGGGTTGCAGATTGGATAAAAAGAAATGACCCATCCATTTGCTGTCTACAAGAGACTCATTTCGAACCCAAAGATGCATTCAGACTGAGAGTAAGGGGATGGAGTACCATCTTTCACGCAAATGGACCTCAAAAGAAAGCTGGGGTAGCAATTCTCATATCAGATAAATTGGATTTTAAACTACAGACTATAGTTAGAGATGCAGAAGGGCACTATATTATTCTTAAGGGAAGTATTCAACAAGTGGATATGACAATTATAAATATATATGCCCCCAACAGGGGAGCAGCAAGATACACAAGCCAACTCTTAACCAGAATAAAGAGACATATAAATAAAAATACATTAATAGTAGGGGACCTCAACACTCCACTCTCAGAAATAGACAGAACACCCTGGCAAAAACTAAGCAAAGAATCAAAGGCTTTGAATGCCATACTCGACGAGTTGGACCTCATAGATATATATAGAACACTACACCCCAGAACCAAAGAATACTCATTCTATTCTAATGCCCATGGAACATTCTCAAGAATAGACCATGTTCTGGGACACAAAACAGGTCTCAACCGATACCAAAAGATTGAAATTATCCCCTGCATATTCTCAGACCACAACGCTCTGAAATTGGAACTCAACCACAAGGAAAAATTTGGAAGAAACTCAAACACTTGGAGACTAAGAACCATCCTGCTCAGGAATGACTCGATAAACCAGGAAATCAAAAATCAAATTAAACAATTTATGGAGACCAATGAGAATGAAAATACAACAGTCCAAAACCTATGGGATACTGCAAAGGCAGTCCTAAGGGGGAAATACATAGCCATCCAAGCCTCACTCAAAAGAATAGAAAAATCTAAAATGCAGTTTTTATATTCTCACCTCAAGAAGCTGGAACAGCAACAGAGGGACAGGCCTAATCCACGCACGAGGAAGCAGTTGACCAAAATTAGAGCTGAAATCAATCAAGCAGAAACCAGAAGTACAGTAGAGCAGATCAACAGGACTAGAAGCTGGTTCTTTGAGAGAATCAATAAAATTGACAGACCACTGGCAAGACTTATCCAAAAGAAAAGAGAAAGGACCCAGATTATTAAAATTATGAATGAAAAAGGAGAGGTCACGACGAACACCATTGAAATTGGAAGGATTATTAGAAATTTTTATCAACAGCTATATGCCAATAAACTAAGCAATCTGGAAGAGATGGAATCCTTCCTGGAAACCTATAAACTACCAAGATTGAAACCGGAAGAAATTGATTCCTTAAACAGGCCAATTAATTATGAAGAAATTGAGTCAGTGATAAACAACCTTCCAAATAACAAAACTCCAGGCCCGGACGGTTTTCCTGGGGAATTCTACCAAACATTCAAAGAAGAAATAATACCTATTCTCCTAAAGCTATTTCAAAAAATAGAAACAGAAGGAAAGCTACCAAACTCATTCTATGAGGCCAATATTACCTTGATCCCCAAACCAGGCAAAGACCCCCTCAAAAAGGAGAATTACAGACCGATTTCCCTAATGAATATGGACGCCAAAATCCTCAACAAGATACTTGCTAATAGAATCCAACAGTACATTAAAAGGATTATCCATCACGATCAAGTGGGATTCATACCTGGGATGCAAGCGTGGTTCAATATTCGCAAATCAATCAGCGTGATACATCATATCAACAAGAAAAGACTCAGGAACCATATGATCCTCTCAATCGATGCCGAAAAAGCATTTGACAAAATACAGCATCCTTTCCTGATTAAAACCCTTCAGAGTGTAGGAATAGAAGGTACATTTCTCAATCTCATAAAAGCCATCTATGAAAAGCCTACTGCAAATATTATTCTCAATGGGGAAAAGCTGGAAGCCTTTCCCTTAAGATCAGGAACTCGACAAGGATGCCCACTCTCGCCACTATTATTCAACATAGTACTAGAAGTCCTTGCAACAGCAATCAGACGACAAAAAGGGATCAAAGGTATTCAAATTGGCAAAGAAGAAGTCAAAATGTCTCTCTTTGCAGATGACATGATACTCTATATGGAAAACCCAAAAGAAGCCACTCCCAAACTATTAGAAGTTATAGAGCAATTCAGTAACGTGGCGGGATACAAAATCAATGCTCAGAAATCAGTTGCATTTCTATACACGAATAACGAGACCGAAGAAAGAGAAATTAGGGAATCCATCCCATTTACAATAGCACCAAAAACCATACGTTACCTTGGAATTAACTTAACCAGAGACGTAAAGGACCTATATTCTAGAAACTATAAATCACTCTTGAAAGACATTGAGGAAGACATAAAAAGATGGAAAGATATTCCATGCTCATGGATTGGAAGAATTAACATAGTTAAAATGTCCATGCTACCCAGAGCAATCTACACTTTCAATGCTATCCCGATCAAAATACCGAGGACATTTTTCAAAGAACTGGAACAAATAGTCCTTAAATTTGTATGGAAACAGAAAAGGCCCCGAATCTCCAAGGAACTGTTGAAAAGGAAAAACAAAGCTGGGGGCATCACAATGCCGGATTTCGAGCTGTACTACAAAGCTGTGATCACAAAGACAGCATGGTACTGGCACAAAAACAGACACATAGACCAATGGAACAGAATAGAGAGCCCAGAAATGGACCCTCGGCTCTTTGGGCAACTAATATTTGATAAAGCAGGAAAAAACATCCGGTGGGAAAAAGACAGTCTCTTCAATAAATGGTGCTGGGAAAATTGGACAGCTACATGCAAAAGAATGAAACTTGACCACTCTCTCACACCATACACAAAAATAAACTCCAAATGGATGAAAGACCTCGATGTGAGACAG
Source organism: Ursus maritimus (assembly GCF_017311325.1). Taxonomy (NCBI): domain Eukaryota; kingdom Metazoa; phylum Chordata; class Mammalia; order Carnivora; family Ursidae; genus Ursus; species Ursus maritimus. The sequence continues at coordinate 42,522,288 of NW_024425008.1, forward strand.
GAATCCATCAAAATTCTAGAGGAGAACATAGGCAGCAACCTCTACGACATCGGCCAAAGCAACCTTTTTCATGACACATCCCCAAAGGCAAGAGAAACAAAAGATAAAATGAATTTATGGGACTTCATCAAGATTAAAAGTTTCTGCACAGCCAAGGAAACAGTCAGAAAAACTAAGAGGCAGCCCACGGAATGGGAGAATATATTTGCAAATGACACTACAGATAAAGGACTGGTATCCAAGATCTACAAAGAACTTCTCAAACTCAATACACGAGAAACAAATAAACAAATCAAAAAATGGGCAGAAGATATGAACAGACACTTTTCCAATGAAGACATACAAATGGCTAACAGACACATGAAAAAATGTTCAAAATCATTAGCCATCAAGGAAATTCAAATCAAAACCACACTGAGATACCACCTTACGCCAGTTAGAATGGCAAAAATAGACAAGGCAAGAAACAACAATTGTTGGAGAGGATGTGGAGAAAGGGGATCCCTCCTACATTGTTGGTGGGAATGCAAGTTGGTACAGCCACTCTGGAAAACAGTGTGGAGGTCCCTTAAAAAGTTAAAAATTGAGCTACCCTATGACCCAGCCATTGCACTACTGGGTATTTACCCCAAAGATACAGACGTAGTGAAGAGAAGGGCCATATGCACCCCAATGTTCATAGCAGCATTGTCCACAATAGCTAAATCGTGGAAGGAGCCGAGATGCCCTTCAACAGATGACTGGATTAAGAAGTTGTGGTCCATATATACAATGGAATATTACTCAGCAATCAGAAAGAACGAGTTCTCAACATTTGCTACAACATGGACAGCACTGGAGGAGATAATGCTAAGTGAAATAAGTCAAGCAGAGAAAGACAACTATCATATGATTTCTCTCATCTATGGAACATAAGAACTAGGATGATGGGTAGGGGAAGAAAGGGATAAAGAAAGGGGGGGTAATCAGAAGGGGGAATGAAACATGAGAGACTATGGACTATGAGAAACAAACTGAGGACTTCAGAGGGGAGGGGGGTGGGGGAATGGGATAGACCGGTGATGGGTAGTAAGGAGGGCACGTATTGCATGGTGCACTGGGTGTTATACACAACTAATGAATCATCGAGCCTTACATCGGAAACCGGGGATGTACTGTATGGTGACTAACATAATATAATAAAAAATCATTAAAAAAAAAAAGAAATAATAAGTAAGAGGTAGGGACCCAGATTTGCGGCGATCTGCAGTGCCATGGTAAGGCAAAGAAGTAAAATTAACAATAAGCACATTTGGGCAAGGGGTACATGAGGGGTCCTAGTACTACTTTTATTTTCGTAACTTTTTCTAGGTTTGAAATTATTTCCAAATAAAGTTTCAGAATAAAAGAGGGGTGACTATTTGGGTGAATGTTTTCAGTTGTTTTGTTGAGAGTTAATTTGTCCAACATCTTAAATTGTTGTATTTCTGAGAATCAAAGATTGATATGGTTTGATTGAATAATAATTAAATGCTAGCATTCACTGAACTCTTAATTTGTGCCAAGCACTGTTCTAAGTGTTTCAGACGTGAACTCATTTAAACATCACAACAACCCTGTGAGGTAAGTACTCTTTGATCCCCATTTTACAGTAGAGGATACTGAGGCACAGAGAAGTTAAGAAACTTGTCCCAGGTAACACCACCCCTATTCAGAGTATTTGACTCTCGAGCCACATGCTATGTATTTTCCCACATCGAAGTCTACACATGCCATTTCAAATTAGTAGTTTGTTTTCACTTGAACTGTGTTTGTTAATCTGTTTTGATTTTGATTTTTTTCTTCAGATTTTGCAATATTTTGTACTTTGGCGGAAAAAGAAGAAAAAGGAAAACAAAATAATCTTATCCAAAAATTTTAATCTATTCTTTCTTAATTACTGTTGTGAAGATTAAATGGGAGTATGGGTAAACTTTTAGCAAGCATTTTGCACATATAAAGTATTGTTTTTAATGTCTTTAAGAGAGTAATGTTAAGATTTAGATGGCCCACGCCAATAGTTATGAAGAGTGTTTAAGAGAGGTCAATTATTTGGAAAATAGGCCCTTAACTCTTATTTTAATGGGCCCTGTCCTTCATCATAGAAAACATTAAAATAAACCCATACCCCACATTAAATGTAATTTGTAAATCACTAAGAGTTGAGTTGCTTGTGACCAGTTGATATGTCCCATTTTGTAGACATTTAATCAAATTTACTAATTCAGTTTTGGAATTTAAGAACATTTTGGAGCCAACAAATTTTTCGCAGCTCTCAAACAACCCAGAGCACTGGGCCTAGGCCTCTAAAATGCAATGGCCACGGTGGGGCCAGTCAGTCAGTCACTGGAAGGAAAAAAAAAAGAGAGAGAGAGATGGAACTTCAGGGTTGAGGGAATATTGGGAAACATGTTTCACTAGGGGGCGCTCTTTTCTCTCCATAAATACCTTTGGTTTGGGGCACAAACAGCTTTCAGAGTCAGGTTACAAAGGGGTCCACACATCCCCTACATGTTAAAATAAAAGGTGGATATTTCTCTGTGGCAGAAGACTAGGGGTTACTTTCAAAAGAGAAGATCAGTCACTGTACCAATCAACGCAAATACATTTGTCCATATTTATACAAAGAGATTCAATTTACCGTGGCTAAACCAACCGAGAGTGCTTGTAGAGTAATCCACACCCCTACCACCTTGATGGGTGTCATATGTGAGGGGCAATTTCGCTGCCTGGGAAAAATCTGTAACGCAAGCATTTTCGTAAATGTGATTAGGTTTCTTGAGGCCACACGAGGAGAGAACATTATTCTAATCTGTGGCCATTTTGCTCGATGCAGCCTTCTTTTTGTCTTGGCAGCCGTGGACATTCCTTGCAATTAATCTCTATATTGAACTGCAAGTTTCCTGACAGGGATTTTTTTTTTTAAGATTTTATTTATTCATTTGACAGAGAGAGAGACAGCCAGCGAGAGAGGGAACGCAAGCAGGGGGAGCGGGAGAGAAAGAAGCAAGCTCCCAGCGGAGGAGCCTGATGTGGGGCTCGATCCCAGGACTCCCACGCCCGGAGCCGAAGGCAGACGCTTAACGACTGAGCCACCCAGGCGCCCCGACAGGGATTTTTTTTATACACAAGAACAGGAAGGTGGATTTGAGCAGTGCTTGAAGGTCTTTTCTGGATCAAAACTTAATGAATTTTGGCCTTTCAGTCATCACTTGAAATAAAAATATCCCCAAATAACTCATCCTTCTCCTTCTCATTGGTAATGGAGCCTAAACGTCAGCCTCTGGGAAGGAGCCTGTGTAATGGCTCAGTCAAGAAGGTGTGAAGCATTGTCACAATGACCTTCTTAGTCCCTGTAGCCGTGGCTCACCAGTCTCGGTCCCCAGAAAATCTTGAACCGTAACGTCACCGTGCTTCCTCCCCAGGGTTACTGCAGTTCTTCTCAGGTGGGGCTGTACACTGAACGTCAAGAAGACTCGCTCTATTTTCCTTTTCCCAGGAAAATGGCTCAAACTCATGTAAAATTAAAGCCAAGAATTAAAATTTCACAAGCTCCTTTTTCTCTTTTGGACTAATCCTGATTATTTTCTTTCTGGATGGACATCTACCATCAGAGAGTTTCTACAAGAAAGGACACGTTATTTTTTAAAGCATAGTATAAATAAGAAGTGTTATTCATGGGCACAGCTTTGGCCGCTGTTACGTGAAAATGGAACTGCACCCGTCAGCCCCGATTCTGGGCAGGAGAGAGGAGCGTGACCGTTTCTCAAACGGAATGCACCCAGGGCAGTCTGGTCCCTGCCGTGCACGGCAGCTTGGGTTTTAGGGCATCTGCTCAGGAAAGTACATATAAGGGTTTCAGCTTCCTCTTCTCACTGAACTGAACTCTGTACACACCTCCTGAAAATGTGAATCCTTGTACATGCGTGCACTTGCGTTCTGTATAATTAGAGTCCAGTTAGGGATGACTCTCCAATGCTTCTTCTCCGCCCCGAGAATTAACATTTAAAATCTTAATTCTGATAAACATTCTCAGGAAACTTGAAACACGTTTACGTTTATTATGTAAAATCAAGGACAGTTCCGAGGTTGCAGCTGTTTGCCCATCTGCGCCTGGTCGGCCTCAAAGTTTCTAACCTGGGAGATGCAAGAAGACTGTTGTTTTCGCTCAGTACTTCGATACCGAGTGGGCCTCCTTTTTGCAGTTGTGGAGAGAGAAAGATCTTCCTTTCCTGTTGTGCAGACACGTATTAGGAGGCAGTGGATACAGTGTGTGAAGAGCCTGAATTTGAGAGTTAGAACTCCGTTCGAATCTTTGTGTAATCACCCCCAAGGCTTGTGACTTTCGGCAGGTTACTTAATATCTGTAGGCCTTAACTTTCTCCCTTGTGACATGGAGCTGACCCTAGAGTTGTGGCAAGGATTACACGAGATGACCAGTAGAGCCCTGAGTACAGAGCCCGGTCAGCGGTGGTGGCGTTGCTAGGACATTATCTGCAGCCAGGTGGGAGTGCCTTTTAGCCCTCATTCCTAATACTGAAAATCTTCTGGAAACCTTCAGAGTATTCTAAAACGAAAGACAGAACCCTCCATCCAGAGCCTTTAGAAGGCAACTTTACAGAGTAGCCCGTGGGCTTCTGTGGGGTAGAGAAGAACGGGCAGTGCCACTGAAGGCTTCCGCAGCTCCTGAGAGGCCCTGGAGGGAAGCAACCTTTGGGGGCGGGCTGGAGGCTGAGGTGAGTCAGCACACCCACCCAGTTCCTGAGAGAAGGCTCCCTAGGGCCACTGAGTCACTCTTCCCTTAAACCAGGAGTCAGCCCCTCCCCCACCCCTTTTTTCTTTCTATGTCAGAGTCAAGTTAACGCTAAGAGGTATAATGGGAATAATAAAATGTAATTACCATGATGACAAATCTGCAAACGATGTTCCTTATGAAAATGAATTCTCCTTTGGATACGCTGTACTTACTCAGGAGGGCCACTGAGTGGCAAATCTCCAAGTGGTGCTTCTTTAAGTCAGCGGTAGTAACTGTTGGCAGAAAGGTCTCAGGAGTGACAGGAGAGACTCTCCACCTTTGCGGAAGATACCACTGCAGATAGGGATTGGGCAGGGGACCCGCTCCCTTCAGAACATTTCCTGATGTGTCTCTGCGTTGACTATTTTCTTTTTTCTTTTTTTCAGATGTATTTATTTATTTGAGAGAGAGAGAGAACGTGAGTGGGAGGAAGAACAGAGGGAGAGAGAGAATCCTCAAGCAGACTCCCCGCCGAGTGCGCGGAGTCAACACGGGGCTCCCTCCCAGGACCCTGAGATCACAACCTGAGTGGAAATCAAGAGTGGGTCACTCAACCAACTGAGCCACTCAGGCGGCCCGACCATTTTATTTCAAGACAACTTATCTGTTATTCCCGCCCCCCAACACGTTCACTCATCCATTACTCTGTGCGAGTTACTCCTTAGATCCCATCATGGATACAGAGATGCCAGCCATTAAGCAACCTAAGCATGGCGGAGACGGTGACAGCAGCAACAGTAATGAGGACAGTGATAATAACCACATTCACCGATGACTTCCTCTGTCCAGAGGAAGCTCCTTAAAACCTCTTTTTTTTTTTTTAAATCAAAACAAGGGTGTAAGTAGATGTAATTATCATCTCGGTTTCAAAGATGAGGGAGCTGAGGGAGTTAGGCAACTCCCTCAAAGACAAGCCCTGCGTGCAGACACACAGTACCCCAAGCAGAGTTCTGCTCGGTGTCCCAGCAGTTTATGGGGGAGAGAGCCCTTCCCGTGGGGAGGCATCAGGGCACACCGCACAGAGGGGGCTAGGATAGAGAGCAAAGTCTTGAAGGGTGTAGGGGGCTGACTTGTGGCCGCTCCAAAAGACATGACCTCCCCAAACCCTTGAATGTGAGCTTATTTGGAAAAGGTTGATTGCAGATGTAATTAAGGAGTTCAAAATGAGATCATCCCAGATTTAGGGTGGGCCTTAAATCCAGTGATAGGTGTCCTTATAAAAGAAAGGCAGAGGGAGATGGGAAGCGCAGTATCCTGGAGAGAAGACCCTGTGAAGATGGAGGCAGAGACTGACAGCCCCAAGCCCCAGAAACGCCAAGGATGCAGGCAGGCATCAAAAGCCAGGAGTGAGGCACTGAACAGACCCTCCCTCAGAGCCTCCTGGAAGAACCAACCCTGCCAACACCTTCGTTTTGGACTTGTGGCTTCCAGAACTGTGTGAAAAGAAATTTCTGTTGTTTTAAGCCACCCAGTCTGTGGTAATTTGTTCTGGCAGCCCCGGGGAAGCGAGTACAAAGGGTCTGAGAGAATCGCCCAGAAACACTGGCTGGAGCAAAGACACCGAGAAGGAAAAATACGGAGCTTTGCGTGTGTCTATTTTGGTTTGCCTGAAGCATAAGGATCCTGAAAGGGAGCTGGCTTTTTAAGATGAAGGTCATTGGATGGAGGCTTTGAATGTCAGCTTAGGAAATCTAGATTTTACTTGATGAGCAATGAGGAACTCGATGAGCGTTGCATATTTAGAAAATCAGGTGTCCCTGAGCTGGCAGGAGGTAATATGGGGCTGAATTAGGTCAAGGGTTGTAGGAATGAAGAGAAGGGACAGAGGGAAAGTGTCTCATAGGAATCCAAGAGACCTAGCGATCAATAAATTCTCAGTCTGACTCCTGCTAAGTAGCTTGAGTCGTATCTTACCTGCCATTGTTCGTGCATTTTTGTCTCCTGGGAGGCATGACACCCACCCTTTAGATGAGCTATCCCAAGGCTTTGGGCTGCCTGTCAAGTTGGATTATTGACTTGTCCTGGCTTCCTGACAGTCTAGCTGAGCTCTACGTTGAGGACTTTCTTTTTCTGAATCTTAGGAGAGCGTTTCTTTTGCCTTCTCTGGCCCTGTTCCTCCTACGTGAGCCACGCCTCTAGAAACTGTTTCAGTACCCTTAGTCACCTCTTCTTGGCGTCCGTTCCGCCCGAGCTGAGGGCAGGAGGCAGGGTTGCGGGGCGACGGTGCGGGCCTCTCTCCGGCATTCTGTTACCGATCCTGTCTCCACATTCAATGCTAAGTGCCGTGACAAGTGAGCAGATACCAATCTTAGAGCCGCGTCAGAAGTGGGACATTGCCAGTGCCCCAGAGACCTTTAATGGGGTCTGAACCTTCAAGCCTCATCAGCATCATATTCCTTTGTTAGTTTCCAGTTCATACTGACTCTCTGTATCTGGCTTTAGAATACGGGACCAGTGGGAGGGAAGGAAGAGGAACGGCGCTTACTCAGGGCTTATGCATCATGCTAGGCGCTTTGCCTGCGTTACCTCATTTCATCTTCATGTCAGAACCATGAGGCAGGTGCTATTATTCTCTTTTTTACAGATGAAGAAATTGTAGCTCAAAGCAATTAGGTCACACAGTGACTGGTGTTGCCAGGATTCAACCTTCGGGCTTTCCCACATGCCACACTGCCCCCTACATAGGCGATTAGTTTTTGACGGTGCCACTGGATGTTAGGATTCAGTTTGTGGCATACGTACGGGATCTGCCTGATGCGTGCTGGGTTTTGACTTCAGGCTGTGATTTTGTACCATCATGTCTCCCCATGTCTCCACTGACCTAGCACTTCCGGGACATCAGCTTCAAGAATGTTGGAGAACCTTTAAGCTGATGAACTTGTGCGGTTTCCCAAAGGAACAGAAGTGTAGTTTAACATCAGGTTACAGTCTGCAGTTGTCTGGTTTCATCTCTAGGTTGGATTGTATTGGAAAGAATGAATGAAATGGGTCTTCTTATGTAGCCTTATTTCTACATTGGTTTGGGTAAAGGACATGGCTTGGACATGGGTGGTCCTGTCTGCAGTACTTGTCATGTAGGACTTCTGTTTCCACGCTCTAGTTTCCAAACCCAGGCCGATATCCCCAGGACCCCAAGCTCACCACCCAAACCACCTTTATTCATTCTGCTTTGGTCCCACCTTTCTCCTGCTCAATCCCAGAAGGTACTTCTCCCTTCTCTCTGTAATTCCAATACTAAATGTTGCTTGTGGCTCAGTGCCAGATCACTGCTTCCAGTAAGCCTCTCCTGGTCTGCTTTCCATCACCGAGTTCCTGCAGTCCTTTTGCTTCTATGGTGCTCTTCCCCAGCTTTCTTTCTGGTTCTGGGTCTGTGCATTATCTCTTTAATGGATTACAGCCTCTTAAAGTAGGGAGTTCAGGTTTCTTTTTTGGCCTGGTGGTGCCTGGCAGAATGCTGGGCATACAACGGGGGGGTGAGGGGGAGCTCGTTAATTATTGATTGAGTCTGTAAATTGCAGATACATTTCTAGAACACAGATTACCTTATAAAATCTTCATGGCTTTCTTCACTGTGTTTAGAATAAAGTGCAAATTCCTGAGCATGGAATTAACAACAACGACAACAAAAGAGCAAAATATAAAATAAAACAAAATAAAATAAAACCTCTCCATCTTTAGTTTCCAAACTATACTTCCAAGCTCTGAATAAGCCCTAGGTTATCATTGCTCTTACCATTCCCACAGCTGGGAATATCATTCCCAGATTCTCTGCCCTGGAAATTCTTCCTATAGCCTTCAGATGCTGCCTTCTGCGTGGAGCCTTCCTTGATCTCCCAAGACACACCCAAGACAGTTTTTCTTCTGCTTGCCTATACCATGTTACGTTCGTCCAATTTGGCCTGTATTTCATTTAACCTTGCCCTTTATTTCTTTGTTTACATCCCTTCTGGATTGCACACTGCTTGAGGAGTGGAAAGCTGTTGAGTCACTTTTGCATCCAGTTAATGCCTAATATAGGATAAGCAGCCTTTCGTTAAGGCTGGCTGTGCTTGATGTCATTCCGGTCTGATAAGAATCAGCGGCAGCTCTAATGCTTTTCAGCAGCTTGCTTGCCTGTAGAGGAGCTAAAAGGGTAGCTAACCCCTAGCAGGGAATGTACCTGTTCCTTCTTCTTTCACACCCTCCCTGGTGGTGGAGACGGTGTTCTTAGGTCTCAGTCTCTGATGCTGTAGCTGGCCTTCCTTAGCAACCTCTCTCTGCTTGGGGGGGAGACAGAAATTGTCCCCAATTCAAGGGCACGCATTGCATCAGAGGCAGGCCAGGGCCCTGGTGTCTTATGAGTCAGCAGGCATTAAACCAAGCTCATCTCTTCCCCTTACTTCTAAAGTCCGCAAAGCGGCAAACTCGTCTTGCTGCACAGGGGATAATGAGCATTAGGCCGAGGACAGAGCCACCGGGACTATGGCGGGGGCTGCTTTTTCTCAGGGATGGTGCAGTGAGCCATTTTCCTTCAATCTCTCTTGAGTTATATACTACTCCCTGACAGTGATTGACATCATTAGTCACGTGAGCCAGAGGTCAGCCACTAGATGTTTCTAACTTCCCCAGTTTGCTGAGCCCATCTGGTTGTTTATGACTTAGTAAAAATTGTCTCAAATTCCCACCTCTTGTGCAGTAAGTAGTCTGGATACTTTGCCAATAGCTCTGAGAATTCTTGCTGGCAGGGTGTCCGGAAGGGCCCTGTGTTCCCCCGCCATACTCTCCCTTGCTCGGCTTTCTTGGTGTCTGTGTTCTGCCTCCTGCATGACCTGTTCCGTTTGCAGATAGTATCTGCTTACTGGACTCCTAACAACCCCTCAGTCCCCAGAGTGCCTCTCTTCATCACTGCGTGTGCTGCAGACTTTACTGAGGATTTGGCCGATGGAGTGTGTGTGTGTGTGTGCGTGTGTGCGTGCGTGCGTGCGCCCATACGTGCATGCCCGTGTATGTGGTTTCCTAGGGCTCTGTGACAAAGTAACATTGGCTTAAGCAGCAACTTATTGTCCCACAGTTCTAGAAGCTAGAGTCAGTGGGGCTGTACTTCATCTGAAGGCCCTAGGGAAGGACTGGCTCCTGGCCTTTCTCCTAGCTTCTGGTAGTTCCTTGGCTTGTGGCAGCAGAGCTCCACTCTTCGCACAGTGTTTTCACCATGCATGGGTTTATATCCAAATTCCCTTTTTTTTAGAAGGACACTAGTCACACGTGAACAGGGGCCACCCTTTTCCAGTATGACCTTGTCTTAACAGCAACAACCCTATTTGCAATAAGATCACATTCTGAGGTATGGGGGTGCTAGGACTTGAATGTGTGAATTGGAGGGGATATAGTTCAATCCATAACAGTGTGTGTGTGTGTGTGTGTGTGTGTGTGTGTGTGTGTGTATGTGTCAGGGTTAGCGGTGCTACATGACAGAATAGAAGGGCAAAGCACTTACAACTGAATATTTAACCATCTCAGTTTTAAAAGTTCCTCAGCCATTCCATCCTCTGGGGGACTTTTTGGGGTCCCCTTCCCTCAGCCTCCTGCCATGTGGCTGGACCCCTTCTGATGCTCTTCTAGGACCTCTCCCTGCTTCTTCCTGTTTCATTCAGTTACAGCTCCAAAAATTACTATGCATTTCTGAAACAAAACAGTTTAACTACATTCCTCTCTCCAGAGGAAACCAGCCAGACTTGGCCTACGGGGCCATCGTGATAACTAAAAGCTCCATTTAAGATGTTTCTCACAAAGACAGTTCTCTAGTTGAGGAGAAATTCTGTGATCAGCTCTGATAAAAACTTGTTTTTCCCTCCTTTCATCAGTAAATAAAACAAAATTATTTATCGATCTAAATATTCTTGTGAAACTAGTTTCTGTTTGTATCTGGGTGCATCAAAAAATGCTTCCTGCACAAAATGAGAAAAAAAAAAACAGAAATAAGGTGAATGTAGGTTGTGCCTCACGGGCGATAGATGGACAACTTATTATTCTTCCTTCTACTGCAAGACATGCTGATAAATGTGGCACCTTTTTTCTGCCGGGCAAGGACATGGCTTTCCAGTCCTCTATGGAGTTGATTCAGGCCATTGTGATGAGTCCATTAAGTTGACGTGAGAAATGAAGCCAGTTTGCCACCACAGTTCCAGACATTCTGTGGAGGGAGTTTTGTGCTTCTGGTCATTGTTTCTATTTCTGTTCATTAACAGTTGCCAGTTTGGAGAAATGGATAGAGTTTGGGGGATGTGATGTCTGTATTAGTCAACACAAACTGGGATATGCTGTGGTAAAGAATGACCCCCAAATCTTGGTGTTTCTTGCTCATGCCACATGTTTTTCAGGATCAGTGGGAGCTCTGTGCTGTGTCACCTTCACTCAGGGGGTCAGGCTGACAGAGCAGCCTCTATCTGGAACGTTGCTGGTCTTGTGGCAGAAGGAAACAGTCCTGTTGAACCATGCACTGCCTCTTAAAGCTTCTACTTGTAAGCAATGCTTGTGGCTTCCACTCACATTTCAGTGAGGTGGGCAAGTGTAATCTTCCCTGAGGAATGGACAGCAAAAACATAAATTCAGTTTATGTCAGATACCTCCCTTTTTTATTGTTCTTAAATGTCTGGGGAATGAAGTGAAAGAAGATGGAGAACTTTTCTATTTATCAAATTTTAATGGCTATTCTTTATTCTTCTTACTATATGTGGTAGAAATCTTATTATGAGGTTTAAAGAATAGAAATACATATTTGATATGATTAACATCAGGACCTTTATGATTCAATATCTCTTCTTCAGCTGGGATGTAATTAGTTTTAACAGAAGTCTGCTTAATGGTCAAAATTAGGTCTATTAATGCAGACCAAGATAATGATCTTAGTGGTTAAATCTGGCCTCTAATTATCCAACACAATAGTATGGTCTCTTATTTACCTTCACAGCAGAATAAGGTAAAGCTAACGGTATTAATCTCATGAACCATAGCCCTTTCAACCTTTTAAAAATATGTTGTACTCTTATACATACTTTTAACAGGAAAATAATCTTTCCCTATTGAAATTCATTAAAGCAGATATAAAAACAATGATCACATGCTGTGTGATTATTTACTTCATCCCATTAATGGAAGAGTTTCAGCATGTGACCTACAAAGCAGAGCTGCTAAAGGATGTTTGGAAGAACACTAGCTTAGAAAAATGTTAATAGATGTTACACCAAAAACAGTTTAGTAATTCAGGGGTTCAGGGAGTTCTTGCTTAAACACAGTAAACAGGTTTTGTGATGGGAGTTATCTCAGAATCTTAATGATGCATTATTAGTACCTGAGCCATTTATCTGATAATATTCTTCAGAACACACTGAAATGCTGACTCACAGCGTTCCTACCAGTCCTATTATAACCACTTTCCAACCTCACTGAAACTCTAATCCTTTGAGCCCTCTGTTTACTTCTAATCAATAGCCCTCTGATTTCTTTAGTTCCTTGTTTATCCATCTGACACTGAAGATTCATCGTTTCAGTATCATGCTTGGCCATTTATCTTATCTCTTAGTTGTACCCAGGTGGACAAACCCAATGGTGGATGAATCCCACTTTTTGCTTCCTCCAAGCTCTGCTGGAGAAAGCTATATGGCCATTCACTTCAAATAGGCCCCTAATATCTGACAATCCCCCTGTATTTCCTGTCAACTCACCTCTTGCTCTCCTGCCTCCTTGTGATACTATTTCAAACTCTTCCTACTTCCTGGATTTGAAAACTGGCTCTTTCCATCCCCACTGCACACCCTACCCACCTAGCTCTTCTGCAGAGTGCAGTGTGCCTGCTGTTCCCAGTCTCACACCTCCTGTAGCTGCCCTCATTCTAGCCTCCTTTCCTCCTCTTGGGATGGTGGAAATGTTTCTCCTCCATCCAAGGACCATCCCTCCACTTGTACTTTCATTCCCACACCCTTCACCTTTCCGAGGACCTTATGCTATCAGTGATACTTCCGACGTAGAGTCAGTCTTACTTTTCAACTGGTCTTGCTCATCAACCATCAGTGTTTTACATATGCTTAAGTCTTTCCCATTATGGGGAGGAAGGGAGGAAGGGAGGAAGGGAAGAAGAGAAGAAGGGAAGAAGGAAGGAAGAATATATTCAACATTATATTCATGCCAGCTAGTGATTCCTCTTCATGGCCAAAAATCTCACTGTTTCCATTTCCTTTCCCCTCACTCTACTCAACCTGCTCCCATCTATTTTTTTTTAATTTTAAATTGAGATTTAATATACATATGGCAGTGTGTATTAATCTTAAATACACAGCTCAGTGAAGTTTTACATAATTATACACCCCATGTAGCTACCGCCCAGATCAAGCTATAAGAGCATTTCCAGGAACAAAAAGTAACAATATCCTCAACGTTTCATAACTTGGTATCTTCACTTAACAATACATCCTGTTCATTCCACAGCAATATATTGAGACTTTCTTCATTTCTTTACTGCTGAGTCATGCTTCCTTACGTACCTGTTCCGTCATGTACCTGTAGATGGACATTTAGATTGATACCAGTCTTTTGCTGTTCTAAATAGTGCTTCGATGAAGAGATTTGTAGGCATCATTTCATATTCTGCCAGTGTCTGTTTGGTACAGATTCTTAGAAGTGGAATTACTGAGCCAAAGGTTAAATACATTTGTAATTGGGTTAGATGTTGTCAAATTCCTCTCTGTAGAGGTTGTACCATTAGTATTCCCACCCGCACTGTATAGCAGGAAAACATCTGCTTCTCCACAGACTTGCTAAAAACTCAAGTTTAAAAAGTTTTGAATTTTATGGGGCGCCTGGGTGGCACAGCGGTTAAGCGTCTGCCTTCGGCTCAGGGCGTGATCCCGGCGTTATGGGATCGAGCCCCACATCAGGCTCCTCCGCTAGGAGCCTGCTTCTTCCTCTCCCACTCCCCCTGCTTGTGTTCCCTCTCTCACTGGCTGTCTCGATCTCTGTTGAATAAATAAATAAAATCTTAAAAAAAAAGTTTTGAATTTTATATGCTAATCTTTTTAGTCTCTTTTTATTTTCTTGCAGCTCAATTGAGATATAACGGACATAAAATACACAGCACGCAATTTGATGAATTTTGCCATATGCGTGCAGCTCTGAAACCATCCCTACGATCAAGATAATGAACGCATCCATTTCACCCTAAAGTGTCCTCATTTTCCCTGGAATCTATCTTTCCCTCCCCAGTCCCCTCTCCCAGCATGGGAGGTCTTAGCAATTTTACTTCCTATACACCCTTTTTTGAGGTATCAGGAGATGTGCCTCCCAACATTAGGGAGTAAATGAAGACTGAAGGAAAGAGCCTAGTAAACCCAGGAGAGAGAACATGTCATCCTCAGCAGAAGAGTGAGGGGAAAGCCTGGTCTGTGGCCTGCTGCAATCTGGGCTCAGGTACCAGCATGGAGGGCGACCGGTTTGAATTGGCAGCGGAAGACTCCAGGAGAGATGAAGATGAAATCAATCCAAAACCTGGTACATCGAGCATGCGGAGTGAAGAGTCAGAGACTTAAACAGAATTGGTGGCTGAGAATCAAGCAAATGAGCAGAGAAAGATCATAAAGAAAGAAAGGAAAAGTTATGATGCGCCAAATGATCCAACTACGTAAATGCTGAAGTTGATTTAACCAAAATTATGGTATGAGTGTCTAGGGGGAGTGGTGGAATGGGAGGGCCCGGGCACGCCATCGGGGTGAACGAAGGCTAAACTCCTCAGGGCAAGGTGAAGGAGCGTGCTTACAAGTGAAAGATACAGAAGGAGTAAAAGAAGATGTTTTTGGGGCGCCTGGGTGGTTCAGTAGGTTAAGCATCCGACTCCTGATCTCAGCTCAGGTCTTGATCTCAGGGTCCCGCGTTCAGACCCCGCATTAGGCTCCATGCTGAGCATGGAGCCTACTTTAAAAAAAAACAACAAAGAAGCGGCATGTTCTTGGTAATTCCTACACAGCCTTCCAGCGTGGCTTGAGTGACAACTCCACGTGCTCCTTTCCCTGACTGCCCTTGCTGGCTCTCCTTCAAGGCAATCTTGTGCATACCTCTGTTAGTGCGCCGTCACAATTTTTTATTTACTTTTCTATATGCCCGTGAGATTGTACGCATCTTGGGGGGAGGACAGTATTCTGACACACAGGAAGTGTTGAATTCGTGAACAATACTACAGAACATTGCAAAAGCAAAACTTACCAAGTCTTGGTAAAATTACAAGGAATTTAAAGAGTCTGTTAAAAACCACAGTATATTAAAATTAAAATCAGATCATAATGATTTTAAGGCATTGACTCATTTTACTCCCAGAAGTCTCAAAATACTCCATTTTCCAAGGTAATGAACTGTTGGCAGGCATATATCTCTACTTAACTCCTCGGGCTACTGTGAATTTTTCTTAATGAGATTAAGTGCTTGGGGCCCTTTCATGGGAACATTTATTTAACTTTTCTCATGCATTAATGGAAAGGTTTTTATATTCACATTTCTATTACCTCCTGCTGGGATAATTTCATAAGCCCTAGTTATCTCATTAGGAATAAGATACCACTATTTCCAGGAAACATGATGGGGTATTGAATTGTGGTTAACAGTGCAGGTGTGTATTACTTTTAAAACTCAATATTAAACAAGTTGATTGATAAAATATATTCATTTTGCTGGAGGTAGAGAGCAAGTAGAAAAAGGAAGTTTGGCGGTGATTAATAAAAATAATTTTCTTTTTGCAGAACAATTTGCTTTACGTTATAAGCTCCCCAAACGCATTTAAAATACAGTTCAATTTGCCACACTTTGACTTACAGATAGATATTTTTCTAGGAGCACATCCATGACATAAACACGTCAATCTGTTTTCCTACAACTACAATATTTTGAGCTATATGCTCCAAATGACAAAGGGGTGGAGGAGGCACCTTTGACTATTACACTCAATGACCCAATGGCAAAATTTTCATTGCCTATCTTCAAAGTTCTGTGTTTTGCTTCATGCCCACAGGAGGAATGCTTCCACCAGCAGACACAATCCCGAATGGATGGGAAGGTGAGGTTTCCACATCCAGTGAGTGAAAAGACCAAAAAAAGTCCATTTGTAATGTTGTTGCGGTGACTGTGCCTGCCTCTTAAGGAGCCATGGGACCGCTGCCTGTGGAAAGCAAGGAGATGAACCATCCCGATTTCTCTGAAGGAAGGACTTGCTGCCCTGCTATGAGCAGCGTGGTTAGCAGACAGCTTCCAGCTGTCAGGTCCTCCTGAGCTGCAGAGAGCCAGCTCACCCGGGGCCACCTCCTTCCTGGGTTAGCCGGTGGAGCTTTGCGGCAACGCTCCCTCCAGAGCTCCCCACCAGGCTGGCTGAGGCTCTGCCAGGTTTGCTCTGCAGTGCGAGTCTTCCGCTCAATTCTGCTTCTGCTCTCTCTCTCTTTTTTAAAATTTTATTTATCAGAGAGAGAAACACAAGCAGGGGAACAGCAGGCAGAGGGAGAAGCAGGCTCCCCACTGAGCAAGGAGCCCGAAGTGGGACTGGATCCCACGACCCTGGGATCAGTGACCTGAGCTGAAGGCAGACGCTTAACCAACTGAGCCATGCAGGCGTCCCAGCTTTTGCTCTCTTGACATTACAGGTGTTGATCCTTAGCAAACACCTTGCATCCCAGCTGTACCTCGGTGTCTGCTTCCAGAGAACCCAGTCGGCACACATTGCTCACAGCGAGGGGGAGAAGGACTGTGGATGGGACTCAAGGGAACCCCTGGGCTGCCTCCTCTGTTGCCACTGCCCTGCCGAATGTACAAGTCAGTGCAACATACAGTAATTTGACACAAACTGGACCATAAGAGGCTCGGACCCCACAGAAATTAAGGTCTGGTTCACTTCATCACTTAAAAAATCCCCACCAGCTGAGGCGCTGGTAGAACGCCAAGGGAACATGAAAAATAAACCGTAAATACCAACTGTGGTATTTATACACCATTGCAGAAGTAAGAACAATTTCAAGAATACATGTTTTCTCCTCTGTTGTGTCATGGATATGCTGCCGTACTTCTCCCCTTTCCCCCCCAGTTACATATGGGGCATATCGGTGGTAGTTACCTTTAAATTGTAGTTTGCATAATACCATCAATAAAGGCTGTGATGGAACAAAAGAGAAAGAGACATCTCCCGGATATCCTGGACATAGAGCTGGACCTAGCAACTGTTTAGGCTTTGGGAGGCTTTTTTAAAAAACCGTTTTATTTATTTGCTTGAGAGAGCACACGGGAGCGAGGGGAGGAGCAGAGGGAGAGGGAGAAGGACAAGCGAACTCTGCATTCAACACGGAACCCGATGTGGGGCTGATCCCAGGACCCTGAGATCATGACCTGAGCTGAAACCAAGAGCCGGATACTCAACCGACTGAGCCACCTATGCGCCCCAGCTTTAAGACTTTAAAGAAGGGCTGAATATATTTTTGTTTGCGTAAGTACACTTTAATTTTGTTAGGTAAGAACACTTTGGGGACTGTAAGTATGTGCAAAAAAGGTATATGTTGATATTGGGCAGTGAAGGACTGGAATGTAAGAAGAGGAAGAAGAATTACTTTAATATCTAACATTTACTGAGCACTTGAATTAACTCATTTAATGAATTAAATCATTTCATCTTTGCGACAGCACTGAGAGTGGGGCCATTACTATCTCCACTTACAAATGAAACCGAGGCTCCTAAAGCTTAATTACCTCGGCTCCAGTGGCAGGGCGTTTGCACGCAGGCGTTCTCTGTATCCTATACGCGCTCTTAATCTCCCTAAGTGATATCGTCTTATTTTACCGTAGAGGAGACACCTCATTCTCTCAGGCTGCCCAGCATCTGAGTCCTCTGATTGTGTGTGCGAAATTCTCTTGCACGTGAAACTGCGTAGGAGACAGAGCCCACCTGCCGCTATGAGGGCGGATACTTCCCTCCCACCTTCTCTTGCACTTTGGGTGTGGACATGTTATCGATGCCACCTGGAAAAGAACCTTTTAACCTTGAAAAGAGAGCTGTCAGGTATTTCACTAGCAAAGGTGGATTTATCCAGGAACAGCAGAGGATGGCACCTGCGATAAGTGAGCTGTGGCAAATCCACAGAACAAAGGAGAAGAAGGTCTTTTATAGAGGAAGGGAGTGGAGAGTTGGGAGACCTGTTACAAACAGAAAGTCTTTTGAGGTAAACTAGGAAGTCTACGTATGGTGGCTTCTCATTGGCTGGGCTGTGACCATCTCTCATTGGCTGGGCTGTTGCTAGGGTGAGGAAGAAACCTGCCTTCCTCCCGCTGGGATAGTAAAGGAGCATCCACCTACTTGGCGCACCACTTCCTGTTGGATTCGGATTGACCGGTGCTGAGAGCTCCCCCTGCTGGCCTCCCAAATCCATTCTACCCAAGGTTTACTTTTATTAATTTTCACAAGGCTTACTAATCAGATGCACTTTCTGGGGGTTATTACGGCAAGATCAAGTTTCAAGAGCACCAAGGGCAGCAGTGCTAGTGGTGGTCTTCACTGTCCAGTGCCAGGGGTGTTGGGGTCGTAAGCTACAGCTTCTTGTGCTTGGCAGCCCCCATGGGCCTGTCCTCACCAGACCAGGCTTGTATTATTTTGGATGTTTTGGCTATAAAGCTGTTCAAGTTGTCTATGCCTCCTTTCCAGAAATTCCGTGAGGCACCCAGCATTCTAATTTGTGGCAACACCCCTTATGGTTGTGTAGCCTTATTTCTTAAAATGAAATACTAGCTTGTACACAAAGAGCTCATGGCTCTTTTTCTGTACAAGGCACTGGTCTAAGTGCATTACATACATGAGCCAAATGAAGTCTTAGACCAATCTTAGGACTTAAGTTGGACTATTGTTCTCATTTAACAGTGAGGAGACTTAGGTACAGAGAGCTTACATAACTTGTCCCAGGTCACACAGAGATGTGATTCAAGCCCAGGTCACCTGTCACCAGAGTCTCTCCTCACCACCAGCCATTTTACCAGGGTCCCTTCATTTCTGAATTGTTTTGGTTCTACCCTCCCTTAGATGACTGGATTTTATCATCAAAGTTTTGTTTCCTTTTCAAGAATTGCTCATAGATGTTGTTTTGTTTGGGTTCTTTCATGCTGGAGAGAGTTTATCTTTTGCCTTTAGAGGAAGAACAAACTTGCTGAATATAAATTCCTAGGTCACACGTTGCTGTAGAACTCTGTAGGCATTGTTCTACTGTCTTCTGGAATAGATGATTTTTGTGGTGAAGTCTCAGGGCCACCATATTTTTCTGTCTTGTGTGTAACTTCTTTTTTGCTTTGTTTATCACTTTTGCTTTTCTATATATTGGTCCTCTTTTTCCTTCATTAGGACATATTTCGACTTTGGGCATTCTCAGTTTTTCCTGGGTCATTTTATGGCTTTTTGTCAGAAGATTCAAATCTTTATTCTCTAATTTTCTCTAATTTTCACAAGGCTTACTAATCAGATGCACAATCACAATTGTGGAATTCTTGATTTGTCTGTTTTCTCCCTTCTCTGGGTTTATCTTTTTACTTCCAAAGGAGGCGTCACTTCCAGCCTCTTCTGGAGGCCCTTTGTTTTTAACAGACCACAATTAAAACTCATTTGGTTCTATTCTTTAGAAATATCAATTATGTGTCAGATCTACTTTGACTTCTGTGTCTATCATCTCTAATTTTTTTTATATCATTGCCCCCTCCCATCTCTTTCTGGGACTTTAAAAAAGCCTGTCAATTATATCCTTTACTATGTTTTTTTTTTCTTAAAGATTTTATTTATTTGTTTGACAGAGAGAGAGAGAGAGAACACAAGCGAGGGGAGCAGCAGGCAGAGAGAAGGGGAGAAGCAAGCTCCCTGCTCTGCGTGGAGCCTGATGCAGGACTTGATCCCAGGACCCTTGGGACCATGACCTGAGCTGAAGGCAGACTCTTAACCGACTGAGCCACCCAGGTGTCCCTGTTTACTCTGGTTTTGATTGTGTTATTTCCACTCTCATTTCTCATGTAGTGTTTTTTGATCATGGTTTTCTATTTCTATTCCAACGTTTTTTCTCCTGAGCTCTGCTGGCTGGCTTGCCTTTTATCTTTATTGTTTTTTGAACTGTTCCTCTGTTTCTTTGGATAATTCCTCTTATGTATATAGTCTTTATCTGTAGGTTGATTACATTCTTTTATTTATTTATTTTTACTTTCTTCCTGCAGTATGTATGCATAGGGCCTAGATGGTTTATTTCTGATGTCAACGGGGGGGACCTAGTCGAGGGAGGTGGTGAACAGTGACATTGGGCACTCTTCAGCTTCCTATAACTACTACTTCCTCTTTCCTAAGGGATATATATACTCTTCATATTTGGCACTTAAGAGGTTAGTATGGTGTGTAGTAAATCCCTTAAACCATCTCTGGAAAATCTCCTAAACTCTCTCTCAGCTACCCGACCAGATTATAGACAATACAAATTATTGTTGTCAGGGTCTCTCATTCAGCTACCCCTCTCCCGCCACTTTATAGTGCAGAATTGCTGTCTTCCGGGGCACCTGGGTGGCACAGCGGTTAAGCGTCTGCCTTCGGCTCAGGGCGTGATCCCGGCATTATGGGATCAAGCCCCACATCAGGCTCCTCTGCTATGAGCCTGCTTCTTCCTCTCCCACTCCCCCTGCCTGTGTTCCCTCTCTCGCTGGCTGTCTCTATCTCTGTCAAATAAATAAATAAAATCTTAAAAAAAAAAAAAAGAATTGCTGTCTTCCTAGGGGCACCTACAGCTTCTCCCATGGACTCCCCATGTCCCTCCATCTTGGTGCTCTAATCAAAGACTCTTTGGAACTATCACTTATTCTCAGAAATACCTATACCTGGCCTGAGGTCCAAGGCAGTCAATGTTCACCATCATTTCTATTCAAATTTGAAAGTGGTTGGCAAGTATTCATTTGGCATGGTGGTTGTTTGGAATTGTAGTATTTCCCCATTTAAAGATGAGATAAGGATCCAAGAATGGCTTACTTGGGAGGTTCTGGATCAGGGTCTCTCATGAGGTTGCAGTCAAGGCTTAAGTGGGACTAGAGAATCTCCTCCCAGGCTCACTGTCATGATTGCTGGTGGGTCTCATTTCCTTGCTGACTATTCATTGGAGGCTTCCATTCCCTACCACATGGGCCTCTCCATAGGTATCCTAACACACGTGGCAGCACACTCATCCCAGAGAATGTGATGAGAGAGAGAGGGAGAGAGAGAACAAGAGAGCATCCAAAATGGAAACCCCATTCTTTCACAATTTAATTTCAGAAGTGATGTATAATCACTTCTCCTATATGGTATTGGTCATTTAGATTAACGCTGGTACAGTGTAGGAAGGGACTACACGACGGTGTGAATACCAGAAGGTGGGGATCATAAGGACTATCGTAGAAGCTGCCTACCACAAGTCTATGTATGTGTGTGAATATGTCTATGCATGCACATATACATGTGTTTGTGTATAATATACATTACACACATGCACAAATTAACTAGAAGGATGTTTATAGCAATTCTAAATTTGAATGCACTTAATAATACAGCTTTGCAATATATGAATCAAAAATTGATAGAACTACAAAAAGAAATAGATAAACCTCCTATTATATGGGAGATTTTTAGCTCACTGACCCAGTAATAAATAAATCTGGTAGATGAAAATATCAGTAAACGTAAGTTTTGAGTAAGACAGTTAACAAGCTCAATCTAATGAGCACATATATAAGACCTCATAAAACAGTTGGACGATGCATATTCTTTTCGTGCCACTCAGAACCTTATGAAATTCGATTACTTAATAGTCCACAGTCCAAGTATCAAGATCTTAAAGAATTGGAACCACAATTTCTGACCACAATGCAATTAAAATTCAGATCAATTTGTAAAAAGATGACCATGAAAATCTTATATGCTAGCAAATGTTAAAATGTACTTCTGGATAATTCACAGGTCAAAGAAGAAATCATAATGGGAAATTTAAAATATTTAGAACTGAAAAATAAAAACAAATGTGACACATAACAATTTTGGAGACTCAGCTACAGCAATGAATAGAGGGAAACGTATAGTTTAAAATTGATAATTTAGAAAAGTCAAAAGACCAAAAACTAATAAGCTAAGCAGCTGTTTGAGAAGTTATAAAAGTAACAATAGAATAAACCCAGTAGCAGTAGAAGTATGGAAATAATCCAGAATAGAGTAGAAATTAATGCAATAGAAAACAAAGGTAGAAAAGGATTTAAAAAAAGTGTAAAATTTTAAGATGACTGACACAATTAATATATCTCTGGAAGATTAGTTTAAAAAAAGAGAAAGGGCACAAAAACACTATATTGGGAATAATAACTGGGATACAACCCAAGGAACGGTAGAGATTAGAAGGAAATTAAGGAAAAAACTTCATGACAAGAAATTTTAAAACAAATGAAAACAAATGCCTACACGAAATTAATCTGCCACAATTAACTAAAAAATACCAAAACAAAACAATAAAAAAACCCCGAGGATTTCCTTAAACATGTGGAGTTTTTTATTTTTAATGTGCTTCTCAGAAAGAAAACAACAGGTCCGGATAATTTTGAGGACAAGTTGTAACAAACATTCAGTGCAAACTCTTCTAGAGAACTGAATGAACAAGAGCATTTATTTATGAAATGATTAGTTTCAGAAGCTTGTAGTAACTAGCAGAATATACCAGCAAAACATTTTGTGATGTCTTCTGTTAAATATTTATATAAATAAATTGAGCCCTTTTCAGGTCACCGTTGGGCTTATCATGAGCTCTATCTGGTTCAGGTGACATAACTGAACTTACCTCAAGGTGATAGAAGTCCGATAGAACTCGCCTTCAAATTTTCTTACTCATCTTTGTTAATAAAAATGGTCATCCCTTGTGCTACATTTTGAACTTTCCAGCAATCTTGTGAGAGTGGGTTGTTGCCGCAGCCCAAGCAGAGTTTGGTGTCCTCAGAGCCCGTAAACTCTTCCCTGGAATTACAGATGGGGAGGACTTCTTGCATTTGCCCCTATCAGTACAAACTTGCCCTGGTTGTTTCCTTTAAATAACCTTATATGATATGACTGAGTTAGTTATAATCTCTCCTCTCCTGATTTCAAAAGGGAACTGAAATCTGGAATGCAAACTTTATGACAGAGTTTAAGAGCAATATATTTAATTGACATGAACTGTCAATTCAGCCCTTTATTTCTCTCTCTGTTCTGCATGCTGTTAAAGTTTAGACATTGTGAATATCTGCGCATTAGTTGAGGATGCCTGCAAAATCATTTCATTAATCTCACTGTGACCTCTGATGCTCTTGCAGGCAGCCCAGGGACTGTCCTTTTCTTTCACGATCAGGTGAGTGATCTCTGCTCCAGATGTCTATGAATCACAATTGTGGAATTCTTGATTTGTCCGTGTTCTCCCTTCTCTGGATTTATCTTTTTACTTCCAAAGGAGGCGTCACTTCCAGCCTCTTCTGGAGGCCCTTTGTTTTTAACAGACCACAAAATCTTTCCTGCACTTACTCAGTTTCGACCTACAGAACTATCACGGGCCCAGGGCAATTTACTGCAGGTGTTTTGCTCCCATTCTCATCAGTTATCTGGGAACAATGATTCCTATCATTCAGCGTAGCTGTTGTGGACTGAATGTTTGCATCCCCGCCAAATTCCTATGTTGAAACCCTACCCTGTAATGTGATGGTATTGGGAAATGAGGCTTTTAGGAGGTTATTAGGAGTAGATGAGGTTGTGAGGGTAGAGCCCCATGAATGGGATTGGTGCCCTTGTTAGGGTCACTGGAGAGCTTGCGTTCTCTGCTCTTTACCACGTGAGGCTACAACTAGAGGTCAGCAGTCTGCAACCCACAAGGGGGCTCTCAGCAGGACTTGACCGTGCAGGCACCCTCATCTCAGACTATTAGCTTCCACAATCATGAGAACGAAATTTCTGTTGGTTATAAGCTACCCAGTCTATGGTATTCCTGTTCAAACAGCCAGAGTGGACTAAAACGAAGACAGTAGTACTGACAGTCCTTGGAAATATTGCAGGCTCAGTTGCAGACCACCGCAATAAAGTGAGTGTCGCAATAAAGAGATTGAAATAAATGCTTTGGCTTCCCAGGGCATATAAAAGTTATGTTTACATTATACTGTAGTCTATAAGTGTGCAATAGTATATCAAGAATGATAATGTACATACCTTAATTTAAAAATACTTTATTGCTAGAAAACACTAACCATTATCTGAGCTTTCAGTGTGTCGTGATCACTGATTGCACATCACCGTAACAAATACAATAATGGAAAAGTCTGAAATATTATGAAAATTTCCGAGTGTGACACAGAGACATATAGTGAGTAAATGCAGTTAGAAAGATGACGGTGGTAATTGCTTCTGGCAACGCTTGCTCAGTGCAGGTTTGCCAGAAACCTTCCAAAATGCAGTATCTGTCAAGTGCAAAAAAGCAAAGCACAGTAAAACAAAGTATGCCTGTAATGAGGTTAGAGTGACATTAACTGCTTACCATGGTGCTTAGAACTCAGTAAACACTCAATGCATGCCAATCGTTTTTCTTATCGTAATCCCCATCCCTGAGGCCAATTTTCTGTGTATTCTAGGGACAAATAGATCTTTCAATTTTTTATTCTGATTTTGATGAATTGCCTATTGACCTTTTGCATTTGGTGGCAGGGTACATTTTTAGATTTTGATACATGAAAACCCATCCAGATCTCTGGGAGAATAAACATAATGGTGATGATTTGTGTCTCTAATTGCCTTTAATGTATGCATAACCTCTCTGTGAATAAGTATCAAGCCCTTGTGAGATATCTTGGCTATTAGTATGGCAAAGTCTCTGCCTTTAAGGACCCTCAGCAGTGAGTTGATATTTAAATCGGATAATTCGTGATGACGCATGAGACTTTTGCCCTATAATTATTTTACAGACATGCACAAGACAGTCTTTCTTACACTTTAGGCCCCTTTGGATCCCTTTTCAGCGCTTGGCACACTTGTGGACTGAAAATTTTAGGTGAAAAATTTTTAGAGGTTGCTCATTCATAAAAAGTAATATTCAAAGTGTATGATGATCAGATTTGTAAAAGAGATTGTGTTGTATACAATTTTTGCCAAGCCAGCATGATAAGGGATAACTTGAGCTGTCGGTCCCATTGGTTTCTTCTCTTACTACTTATTTCTGCTCAATTAGAAGACCCAAACTCGCAACCATAGGTGGCTGAGAATAGCAGTAGGTGTTGGTTTTTATTTCAGATAATTCTAGCTATTATTTGGATCGACCTGGACCCCATACTTTCAAACACCAGCATCCCCATCCCACAGCCATTCACAGTAACCTTTGCTAACTGTTCTCATCAGGAGGCGAAGTCTATTCTATCCTCTGTCCTCTATGTATTAGTTTTCTCTTGCTGTGTAACAAATTACCACAAACTGCAGCTTAAAGCAACTCACGTTTATTATCCCCCAGTTTCCTCGTGTCAATAGGTCAGCGCCCGTTAGCTGGGGCCTCTGCTCCGAGTCGCACAAGGCTGAAATCAAGGCACTGGCCGGCTGTATCCTCATGTAGAGGTTTGACCAGGGAAAGATCCATTGCTAAGCTCCCGTAAGCTGTTGGCAGAATTTACTTCCTTCTGGTTGTGGGACTCACATTCCCCTGTTTTACCAGCTACCATCCAGGGACTACTCTTTGCTCCCGGACGTCACCCTCAGATCCTTGCCGGGCGTCCCCACAATCTCAGCAATGGAGAACCTCTCCTTCATTGAATCGCTCTTCTGATCTCTCTGACTTGCCTTCTGCTGCCAGCCAGAGAAAAATCTCTGCTTTTAAAGGGCTTATGTAATTAGGCCAGGCCCATCTAGATAAATAGCTCTATCTTCAGGTCAACTGATTACTAATCTTAATGATATCTGCAGTCCCTTAGCCCTGTAACAAATACCTTTCCCATGTAACATCATCACCGGAGCAATCACCAGGGGCAGAGATCATGGGAGACATCTTGGGAATTCTGCCTACACACTAAATCTGGGGTGGCCTATGACTTGCTTTGTACAAGAGAATGTGGTCCTCGGCCTCACAAAGCCTTGTAGCTTCCACTTCTTCTTAAACCTAGCCGTCATGCTGAGAACGTTTCAGCTGGTCATGTGGAGGAGAACCAAGATGTCTCAGGGCCAGCCCCAGCTGATTATTATTGTTTCAAGCCTCTAGGTTTTGGGGTGGTCTGTTTATGCAGAAATAGAAAACTATTTTTAGGGCTCCGTCAGATGCTAAGACTGTAGAATTTCACACTCAAAAATGAAATTGAGGGGCGCCTGGGTGGCACAGCGGTTAAGCGTCTGCCTTCGGCTCAGGGCGTGATCCCGGCGTTCTGGGATTGAGCCCCACATCAGGCTCCTCCGCTAGGAGCCTGCTTCTTCCTCTCCCACTCCCCCTGCTTGTGTTCCCTCTCTCGCTGGCTGTCTCTCTCTCTCTGTCGAATAAATAAAATCTTAAAAAAAAAGAAAAGATGTTCATCTTTTAAAAAAAATGAAATTTGAATGCACTGGATTAGAAGAGACAGTAGATGGATTCCTCGTTCATTCTTTGGTCGCAGTAGGGTCTGAATGTGGTTGATTCACTGTTGCAGCTTTTGGATGCGAGTTAAAATACGCCAAACAGTACATCATTGATTTGTCTCCAGAGTGTCTGCAGCAGTTAGTGAAAATTTAAGGTTTTAGCAACTGAGCCAATTGTACATAATCCAGTCTTCTAAAAATGTTGATATTTTATTCTCAATATTAAAAATCTGGGTAATTCTTACACTGCTGGTGGGAATGCAAGCTGGTACAGCCACTCTGGAAAACAGTATGGAGATTCCTCAAAAGGTTAAACATAGAACTACCCTATGACCCAGCAATTGCACTACTAGGTATTTACCCAAAGGTTACAAACATAGTGACCTGAAGGGGCACCTGCACCCCAATGTTTATAGCAGCAACGTCCACAATAGCCAGACTGTGGAAAGAGCCCAGATGTCCATCGACAGATGAATGGGTAAAGAAGATGTCGGATAGATTAACAACGGAATATGACTCAGCCATCAAAACAATGAAATCTTACCATTTGCAATGATGTAGATGGATTTAGAGGGTATTATGCTAAGCAAAAGAAGTCAATCAGAGGAACACAATTATCATATGATTTCACTCATATGTAGAATTTAAGAAACAAAACAGAGGCTCATAGGGGAAGGGAGGGAAAAATAAAATAAGATGAAATCAGAAAGGGAGACAAGCCATAAGAGACTCTTAACTATAGAGAACAAACTGAGAGTTGCTGGAGGGGAGGGAAGTATGGGGTAACTGGGTGATGGGCATTAAAGAGGGCACTTGATGTAATGAGCACTGGGTGTTATATGCAACTGATGAATCACTAAACTCTACCTCTGAAGCTAATAATACACTATATGTTAATTAATTGAATTTAAATGAAACAAATAAATAAAATAAAAAATAAATGCATAAGGAAAAGATTAGTTCAATCCAAGTCGTATGCAATAGAAATATTTTATTTTATTTTTTTATAATAATATTTTTTTATTATATTATGTTAGTCACCCACCATACAGTACATCCCTGGTTTTTGATGTAAAGTTTGACGATTCATTACTTGCATATAACACCCAGTGCACCATGCGATACGTGCCCTCCTTACTACCCATCACCAGCCTATCCCATTCCCCCACCCCCCTCCCCTCTGAAGCCCTCAGTTTGTTTCCCAGAGTCCATAGTCTCTCATGCTTCATTCCCCCTTCTGATCCCCCCC